>NW_023425584.1:1927500-2425000 GCF_014108245.1 Pipistrellus kuhlii
CGTTTTCCATCTCTGATGTTTGAGGACGTGGGGGAAATACCGTGTTTCCCCAAAAATAAGACCTAGCGAAACTTTGGGAGGAAAAAACAATATAAGACACTGTCTTATTTTCGGGGAAATGGGAGTAGCTAAAGAAGCGATGAATCAGGCACCACTGGTGCTTTCACAGGGGAAATGGGCTCTGGGCAATCCAGGAAGCAGAACGTGGAAGCCGGGCCTCCTGGGCCGCACCTGCAGCCTGAGGGCAGGCCTCCCGGGGGCCGGCTCAGGTCCCCTCAGAGGAGCAGAACCTCAGAAACAGTGGACTCCTCAGCCACGGCCCACCCCCTACACCCACATCAGGGCCCCGAGAACGAAGCGGTGGGACCCCGAGGCTGAGGATGGGACTCACCGCAGGAGCTCTGGAGCATGAGCTGTACACGCTCCTCAGAACTCCCTGGGGAACCTACAGCCAAAAATACTCCACCCAGCAAAGCTATCACTCAGAATCGAAGGCCAGATAAAGAGCTTCACTAATAATAATAATAAAAAAAAAAAAGCTAAAGGAGTTCATCACCACCAAACCAGAATTATATGAATTGCTGAAGGGGGTTCTTTCGGAAGAGAAAGTAAATAAAGATAAAAATTATGAACAACAAATACGTAACTATCAACAAGTGACTCTAAAAACCAAGGAAATTAAAAAAAAATCTGATGAACAATATTAACTGTTGAATATAATAGAATCAGAGGTATGGAAGGGGAGTGAACTGACGATTCTTGGGGAAAAGGGGAGAGGGGGATGTGGGAAGAGACTGAACATAAACTGCACCTATGGATGAGGACAATGGGGGGTGGGGAAAGGGCAGAGGGTGGGGTGGGAACCTAGTGGAGGAGAGCAATGGGGGGTGGGGGGAAGAGGAACATTTGTAATAATATGAACAATAAAGATTTATTTAAAAAAGCCACACATGAGCCATACAACACAATGCATTCTCCCGGCTCTGCCCCAATAATCCTCTGGCCGCCAGACCGTCCTGTGAGGTTAGGGCTCGGTCCGGCCTGACGGGAGAAGGGTCGGGCCTGCCCAAGAGGAGCTGAAGGAGCCGCGGGACCCGGCTAATGTGTACCAGCAGGACTGCGACTGAGCCTGAGAATGGGTCCCAGAGGGCCCAAATCAAGGGGAAGGGATTAAGGAGAGTTTGTAGATGTGGCAACACGCCCGTGATACAGGCCAACACTGCCAAGGGCCCGGGGTGGGCGGCACTCGGTGAGAGGAAAGGGTCACATTTACTGAAGTGGAGACGCCAGGCTTCCAGTGCAGGAGGCCCACTGGGCCCGGGGAAGTGCTGGGACGGACACTCCGGCGCCCAGGCTGCACGAGAGGCCGAGGACACCGCGCCCAAGGCCCTGGCACCGGCGCTCTTGGCACTCGGCGCTCCTGAGAAAGCCGGAGGTGGCTGCTGTCGGTAGGCCGGCGTGAGGGGGGGGGGGGGTGCTGTCACAGATCTGGGCTCCCTGGGACGAGGTGGGGAGGACGGGAGGCTGGAGGGACAGAGGCTGGGGCCAGTGCCTATCGGAAGCAAGCTGGGCATGGTGCGGCCATGGGCAGCAGGGTCGGAAGGGAGGGGCAGCTGACTTGCAGAGACCCAGGGAGATGGCCAGCAGAACATGGGCCAGTAGATGGGCAGCACCAAAGGCACGGTGCCTGCCACCAAATGGCCTTGAGGCAAACGTGTCTGGGTGTGCAGGAGCCTGAGGCCGGCTGTCCCACTCCTGCTCAGCCTCCCTCCCTGAGGCAGGCTGCTGAGTAAGAGAGAAGCCAGGCCCACGGCCAGCGTACACACTAGTGGTTCTTGCATCCTTCCCGAAGAGAGTGCCGGCCATTTAATTTTCTCATTACCAGACACTGGGAAAGAGGGATACTCACTATTTCCTTGTTATTGGATTCAAAGTCCAAGTTCATGCAGATGGATGGGACCTAAAGGGCCCACAGGGATCCCTTTTTGCTCGGGGAGTGTGGACATAGAGGGTCACGGAGTACATGGGGTCCCTCAGTTGGTCCATTGGGCTCATACTGGTCATCTTCCTGGACCCCAAATGTAACATCCAACTGGTCTTACTGAGCAGCTAGCAGAAGCCTCACACTGGTTCCCCGACTCGTAGGCTACAGAGAGCCCCGCGGAAGCCCCGCTACTGCCCTTTCTGGCCGAGGGAAGGGCCCAGAATGAAGCTCTGCGCAGAGAGGACGGGACAGGCCTGTGGTCTCCGCCGGCCCGTTTAACTCACCAGCATGACCGCCGCGAGCAAAGCGTGGATTCCAACAACGGGCCACTGCACACTCAATGGTCAAGAATCATCTAGCAGCCGAAACCGGTGTGGCTCAGTGGATAGAGCGTCGGCCTGCGGACTGAAAGGTCCCGGGTTCGATTCCGGTCAAGGGCATGTACCTTGGTTTCGGGCACATCCCCAGTGGGGGGTGTGCAAGAGGCAGCTGATTGATGATTCTCTCTCATCGATGTTTCTAACTCTTCATCCCTCTCCCTTCCTCTCTGTAAACAAACCAGTAAAAATATATATATATATATATTTTTTTTTTTTAATATATTTTATTGATTTTTCACAGAGAGGAAGAGAGAGATAGAGAGTTAGAAACATCGATGAGAGAGAATCATCAATCAGCTGCCTCTTGCACACCCCCCACCGGGGATGTGCCCGTAACCAAGGTACATGCCCTTGACCAGAATCGAACCCGGGACCTTTTAGTCCGCAGGCCGACGCTCTATCCACTGAGCCAAACCGGCCCCGGCTAAAAATATATTTTTTAAAAAAGAATCATCTAGCACCGGCTGCTTACTCCCACCACGACCCACGCCACCCCCTGGAGTTCTATGCTGGTGAGAGAATGGAATCGTGCTTAGAACATCTTTGTCCCTGCTCCGAGTCCTTCTGGGCAAACAGAAACCAAGCCCCTCACCTCTTACAGACTTTACTCATGATCACTGTGAACAAAGAAGAAATCGTCTAAACACCGTCCCCCAAAAACGGGTAGTCACAAAGCATATTGTAAAAAGTGCCTACCACATAAGAAGAAAGGAGGAAGGAGAGGAGGAGTTGCAGGAGAAAGAAGAAAGGGGGGAAAGAAAAGAAACAGGAAGAGAACCCCTACCTCTCACTATGAGAGTGCCCAGAGGAAACCATCAACAGACTTGTCCCCGCGGCTTGGGCTGAGACACAGTCATCACAACGTGCTGTTTAGAGACACAGGGACTCGGTATAAGGCCCAGCTCCGGCTTTTACTTAGCAGTGGGGTCTCTGGGCCTTTCTTTGGACTCTCATGAAGTGGAAGGCTTGTTGAAGTGTCAAAGCCAACCTTAGCCCTGACCAGTTTGGCTCAGTGGATAGAGCGTCAGCCTGCCGACATAAGGGTCCCAGGTTCAATTCCGGTCAAGGGCATGTACCATGATTGCGGGCACATCCCCGGTAGGGGTGTGCAGGAGGCGGCTGATGGATGTTTCTCGTTGAGGTTTCTAACTCTCTATCCCTCTCCTTCCTCTCTGTAAAAAATCAATAATATATATATATATATATATATATATATATATATATATATCCCCCTCCTTCCTCTCTGTAAAAAATCAATTATATATATATAATTTTTTAAAATATATTTTATTGATTTTTTTTACAGAGAGGAAGGTAGAGGGATAGAGAGTTAGAAACATCGACGAGAAGAAACATCAATCAGCTGCCTCCTGCACACCCCTACTGGGGATGTGCCCGCAATCATGGTACATGCCCTTGACCGGAATCGAACCTGGGACCCTTGAGTCCGCAGGCCGATGCCCTATCCACTGAGCCAAACAGGTTTTGGCTCAATAAAATATATTTTTAAAAAGCCAACCTTACCCTGATTGATAATGCGCACCCCTTCCCACCAACCCAACTCAGAACAGTAAAGCCGGGTCTTCAAGGAAGAACAGATTTGACTTTCTGAGGACCACTGTCTCCTGCGAAGGAAATCTGAGGCCGCCGCTCACCACATCCTAGGCCTAGTTTGTTTTCAGGTAACGGACCCCTCATACCTCCTCTATGAACTGCTAAAGTACGAAGGTAGAACCCGAAACAAGCCCGGCTTTAGAGATACTGTGCCTCGTGTCCAGAGACCATTCTGACGGGGTGCAGAGCTGGCTGGTTAGCCCACATGGTGACGGTTCCAAATGAGGATGGCGCAGCTCAGGAGGCAGTGGGTGGGTTGAACTCTGAAGTACATGCCATTCAGGAAACAGACTGTACCAAGTGGTGACACTTGAAACGGGTCCTTGAGGATTAAGTGTACTTCTTTCTTTTTCCAGGCAAATAAGGGGTAGGGGAGGGCGCCAGGATTTCAGGAGCAAGTGACATTTAGAAGCAAATAAAGTCTGTCCCATTCTTAGAAATCTGTTGCTCTCATATATATTTTACCACAATAAAATGTCCATTGAAATCTATATACCAGCAATATCTAATTAGAAAAATTATAATTAGAAAAAGATAATCACAAGAGCAAAATAAAATACTAAGGAATAAGTAACAGATGTGAGGAAGGGGCAGCAGGAGAGGCTTTCTGAATGAAGAGTTACACTTCAATTTGTGAAGATTTTAAGTAAAACTGATCTCCAAGGAGATTCCTCCTGGCGCTTAATAAAATGCCCACAGAATGAAAATTAAGTTTACAAATGCAAAGCAGCTCGTCCTTAAAGGAGTGGTGACACTTACTAAAACATTTTCACCTGAGACATAAAACCATCAATTAATACACTCAACGCTTTAGCTGCAGGTAGCTCTTTCCTCTGGAAACAGTTCACATGTCACTCGGCAAATATCCAACCTGGCATCTCTTCTGGAAGTTCGGTTCCAGACCACCCCTGCCCTCTGGAAGCTCCCAGGGCATCTGCATTAAGCAGTCAAGCCCTCGATGGCAACATTCCAGGAGGGGAGACTGGGAGAAAATAACAGGATGGGGGGAGCGGGTAGAGGGAGGGCGTCCTTCAGAGAGGATTTCCCCGTGGAAAGGCACCTTGAGGTTGAACCCTGCCAACCCAGTGGCAATGAGCAAGTGAAGTGAGGACGAGGACAGCTCAGAGAGGAGAGACTCGGAGACAGAGACGGGGACGTCAGAGACACTCCGGAGGAGAGGAGAACTTGATGTCTAATCCGCCTTGATGAGTATCTGCAGGAAACAAGCCACAACTTTATCAGAAAAATGGCACAATGTAGGGGCCAAACCAAGCAAAGGATGCCCAGGAAGAGGCTGCCACCCGGCTCAGAGCTTCTCTGGTCTGAAAGATGACAACAGTGTCTGACAGTTGACTCAAGCCTCAAGAGAGTTTACTGAGCTGTGCCAGCACAGCCAGAGGTTGAGCCTGAGGGAGAGCCGGTGAAGAAGAGGCCGTTTCCCACCCGGGAGAGCTCTGGGTTAGGACGAACAAAGGCAGTCTTTTGTGTCAGTCATGCAGGCAACCCACGGGCAAGTCACAACACATCAGCTGAGTGCCTCCAGGTCAAGGTCAGCTCTCCTACTGGCTTAGGTGCCCATGCTGGGAGCACTGGATCATGGCTGTGCTGGGACTGGATGGGAGAAGCTTAAACACCAGACCTTGTCCCAGCCCTTTTCAGTGACCCTTCTCGTGAGTAAGCATTTGCTAAGTTGCTGTGAACCTTGGGCTGCCTTCCCAAGTTGTATTTTATTATTATTATTATTATTAAATATATTTTATTGATTTTTTTACAGAGAGGAAGGGAGAGGGATAGAGAGTTAGAAACATCCATCAGCTGCCTCTTGCACACCCCTCATTGGGAATGTGCCCACGACCAAGGTACATGCCCTTGACCGGAATCGAACCTGGGACCCTTCAGTCCACAGGCTGACACTCTATCCACTGAGCCAAACCGGTTTCGGCCCTTCCTGAGTTTTGATAGGGTTGATTCTGACAATTTCCCCCAGGATTTTCAGTCTTTCTGGAAAGAGACCATCCCTGGAGGTCTCTACTCTGTCATTTTTAATTGGGTGTAATGTGTAAGTAGTGCTTCTATAATATATGGAAAATATGAGAGAGAGGGTCATTGGGGGGTTTTCAGAGAGTTCCAAGAGCACCAATTGCTAGTCTCTTGGTTATTCTAATGCTTTATTTTTACCACTTTCGTAGGAAAATGGTGGCTTTGTGTTGCTTTGCCATCCAGCACATGTTGAAATTGAGAGTGATAACTTCAGCTGAGTGGGGACCACAAGCTTCCCATGAACACAAGGGAATGATAGAACATAAGGGAACATAATGGAAGACAGAAGCCAAGAAAAGGACAGGGATTATGGACATGAGGAATGAGAAATAGTTGTGAAAACATGCTTTCTAAGAAGTAAAGATTCAGCAGGCTGACTAATCATGCAAAGACAGATATAACACCTTAACTTTAATTTCTACCATTCAGGAACAAAACCATAAAGTGTGTTATTACCATAGTGATTAAATACAGTTCTTGTTTTTTTTGACCAATGTAAAGAAACAGGAATAAAAATACGGTGTGGGGGAGAATCAACACGATCAATAGAAACCCAATTAGAGTATAAAAGATTGAATGAATTAAAAAGATACGTATGTAAAGTCAACTGATCTCCAATGTATTAACAATAACAGCCAAAACCGGTTTGGCTCAGTGGATAGAGCATCAGCCTGCAGACTGAAGGGTCCTGGGTTTGATTCTGGTCAAGGGCATGTACCTTGGTTGTGGGCACATCCCCAGTGGGGGGTGTGCAAGAGGCAGCTGATCAATGATTCTCTCTCATGGATGTTTCTAACTCTCTATCCCTCTCTCTTCCTCTCGTAAAAAAAATCAATAAAATATATTAAAAACAAACAAACAAACAAAATAACAACTTAGAAAATGTTATAATCAATGACTCATATCACAGTGGCTGAAACAAAAGAGTAAACAATAAATAATAAACAGAAATAACTTATAAAACTTAAATAAAGAACATGATCAAACATAACCAAGATGACTTGTTGAGTGAGGGGCTACATAGCTCAATATTGAACCGGCTGTCCTGTGTTTCCAAATTAGATTGCAACTGTGATGAAATTTATTCCAAAGGGAATCATTTTAGAACATAATACATTGCTTATAGGGTACATAAGTAATGTTGTTTTTTTTTAAATTAAGTTACAAGTGTAATGTAATGGATCCCAAAAGAATTTCTTCTGGAAATTAATAAAAAGATTTCATAAATGCTCTCTAGGCAATAAGCTCTGAGTGCAGCTATGCACACGGGCCAGCTTCCCCCACAAACAGTTCACTAATTCCTTCATCGATTTTCCAGTGAGTCTTCTATGAGCGTAAGAAAGTGTGCATGATACGGACAAAAATGACGAGCCGTCTAGAGACATATCAGCAGTGCCTGTGCACATGGGATTTCCATTCTGTTTCTATGGGAGCATGAGGGAGGGGACAGGAGGGAGGACATGGCTTCAAATAAGTAACATCCGCCATAGAGAGTGCTAAGTGCTATGGGGTTAGAGACCAGTGGAAGAATCACACAGCGGGAGGCAGTCACAGAGTGGGGTGAAAGGGAAGCCGGGAGGGGAATGTTCTGGTTTAATTGTGTCCCCTCAAAAAGATACGTTGTTCTCCTAACCCAACTACTGAGAATGTGACCTTATTTGGAGATGGGGGCTCTATGGAGATAATCAAGTTAAAATGGGGTAATTCCCAGCCGGTTTGGCTCAGTGGATAGAGCGTTAGCTTGAGGACTAGAGGGTCCCAGGTTCGATTCTGGTCAAGGGCATGTACCTTGGTTGCGGGCACATTCCCAGTAGGGGATGTGCAGGAGGCAGCTGATCAATGTTTCTCTCTCATTGATGTTTCTAACTCTCTATCCCTCTACCTTCCTCTGTACAAAATCAATAAAATATATATAAAATAAAATAAAATAAAAATAAAATAAAATAAAATAAAATAAAATAAAATAAAATAAAATAAAATGAGGTCCTTATGCCCTACCTGGTTTGGCTCAGTGGATAGAGTGTCAGCCTGCTGACTCAAGGGTCCTGGGTTTGATTCCAGTCAAGGGCATGTACCTTGGCTGTAGGCACATCCCCAGTAGGGGGTGTGCAAGAGGCAGCTGATTGGTGTTTCTCTCTCATCGATGTTTCTAACTCTTTATCCTTCTCTCTTCCTCTCTGTAAAAAAATCAATAAAATATATATTTTTTAAAAAGTTATTGAAAGTCTCAACAGACCACGTAACTATTCCATGTGATTTATCTACCCTAACTCACTGACAGCCTACAGGCAGCTTGGGAGTGCCACACTATTAATATTATAATTTCATTTCACAGTTAGGAACATGAGGCAGAGATCTCAAGGTATATCCTATTGGTTCCTTGCCTCTCTTCCAACAGCTCTGAGAAAGTGGACTGAGAGACACCATGAAACAAAATGTACGAGATGAAGAGGAAGGCACCTACTTTAAGGTGGGTGGCTCTCATAAAGCCGCAAAAGGCTAGTTGCTGAACGGTATGTAAAGTAGCATACTGTCAGACAGTGAAAATAGAAACCCCAAATAGCATGTCTCTTCTGTGGGAATACATGTAAATATGTAAAATATATATAGACATAGACATCTATGTATTGGGTTTGTGGGCATATGATTGTATCATATATGAGATGCAAAGTTTGTGCATATATTTCTATGTTTGTGCATATGAATATATGTATAGTATTTATGCGTGTATGCATAATTATGTTATACATTTATATATGCAGGAACATAGAAATGTATGCACAAACTTTTATTTTTAAATTAAAAGTTTTAAAAATTGATTTCAGAGAGGAAGGGAAAGGGAGAGGTAGAAACATCAATGATGAGAATCATTTGAGCCAGCAACCCCGGCATGGAACTGTGACCTCCTGGTTCATAGGTGGATGCTCAGCCACTGAGCCAAGACGCTCTATATGTATATCCTTATGTTTGTACACACACACGTCCCAACAGAAAGTACATATGATGTGTATCTTTATGTATGTACACACATCCCAACAGAAAGTACATGTGACTTGGAGCCTGTGTTTTTATTGTCTTACGGCATGGTGTTTCACGTACGGATCAGTTAGTTGCTTATACATACATTGTGTGTTAATATGAAAACCAGGAGGACACCCGACAGGTAAACTGCTTACTTCTGGGGAAGGGGGAAAGACCGGAATGGATGTAACGGTCAGCCGGGACCTCTGGCCTCCGGAGGAGAGCCGAGAAGGGAGCCCGGGGTGCAGGCCGCGGCGGACAGAGCACGGCGCTCCCCCAGACCCGCCGCCCCGCCGCCCCGCCGCCCCGCCGCCCCGTCACCCGCCAAACGCGGCCCGAAGCCCAGCCCAGCAGGGAGCCCGCGCCGGGGGCGCGCCCGGGCTGGACCGTCCAGCCTTCCCTCCCGGAAGGGGCGGAGCCTGCGGCAGGACCCGCCTCCTACAGCGGCCAGCGGAAGGCGGGGCGGGATTTCCGCTTCCCAAGGAGCTACTTCCGGGTTTGAAGGCGGCGAGCGGTGCAGGAGCGGGTGAGGCGGCGCCGGACCAGCGGCGAGGATGAGGGGCGGCCGGGGTGCCGGGGGCAGCTCTGGGCCCGGGGGCGCGAGGCAGCGGGCGGCCAGCGCGGCGGAAGGCTCGGGCCTCGGGCGTGGTGGCGCGGGCCGGATGGATGTCTGCGCCGCGGCAGCTGCCTGTGGACCGGGGCGTTGGAGAAGGTGTGTCCGACTCACCGCAGTTCACCGTGGAAAGGAAGCCGCGACCGCCAGAGACTCCTGTGCCTTAAAGCAGGAGAGTAATGCGTGAGGAGGAGCACCCTCTCACCAGGCTCAGAGTTAACTGTTGTGGGCGACCCGCGAATGACGACCACCAGTCAGCCAAATTGGCATTTAGGAAGCCTTTATTACGAACTCGAGTCCGGGCTCACGTCTCCACTGACACAGCAGTGAGCAACGAGAGCCCCGACCCACTCTAAGCATGCTACTTTCATCTCCGTCTTAGGGATGCCTGGCAGATTATGATTGGCTAAAGTTTTTTTTTTTTAATATATTTTATTGATTTTTTACAGAGAGGAAGGGAGAGAGATAGAGAGCCAGAAACGTCGATGAGAGAGAAACATCGACCAGCCGCCTCCTGCATACCCCGCACTGGGGATGTGCCCGCAACCAATGTACATGCCCTTGGCCAGAATTGAACCCGGGACCCTTCAGTCCGCAGACCGATGCTCTACCGCTGAGCCAAACCGGTTTCGGCTGATTGGCTAAAGTTTTAACAAAAGAAAGGTCAGTTAAAAGTTATAGAAAAATTCCACTAGTACAGTAACATTTAAAGTTTATACAACACCTGGGTTGGGGGTTTATTTTCAGCTTAAGCAGTCTCTGTTTGACCTGGTTTGGTCTGTTTGTCCTGCCTTGCGGCTACTGGAGACAGGACGTGCCTGCCTGGGGGCTGAGCCTTGCAACAGAACTATTTTATGGCTAACAGTTATGCTTAGCTAAAGCGTATCATGCTACATTCTTTGTTGTGGGTCTGGTTGCTCGCTCCTTCCCTGGCCTGGAGCCCTGCCTCCACTGGGTCTTGCCAGCCACAACAAGACCTGAGGATCAGAGATAACTGAAGAGAATCACACTGTTGGGTCATGTCAGACATGGGCAGAGCGAGGACGATGGTCCAGGTGCAGAAACTCACCAGGAAAGACATTCCCAAATGGGAACCTCATCATCCTCAGGTAATCCATCCCGCCCTACCGTCTCACTGGTTTGGACCCCTGATCTGTCTTTCGTATCGCTGCTCAGGCGGTGTAGACACCCTGACTTTCCCCCCCTAAAGATCATATCTAGGCCTCAGTTGTATTTCAGCGCCAGGCCCAGGAAAGCAGCAAAGCAAGACAAGTGAGGATGTGGCTGCCTTAGGACCAGCTATGTTGACCAATCAGTGGAGACCCGGGCCCTAAAAGAGCACACCTGGAAAGAGGATGAATATTCTGAGACCCTCCCCTAAGGTTTCTACCCTCAAGAAAGATAAATATGCTCAGGACAAAGGACCTGGTGCACGCTGCCCCTTCAAGGAGCACACCCCCACAGGCATGTGCCCCTAAGCTCTAAGCGAGTCCATGAGCCATGCAGCCAGGGGAGCAATGGGCAGTGGCAGCTGCCCTGGACTAAACCCCTTCACCTGTCCGGAGACCCCCTTTTCTCTGACTTCTCAGGGAGCCAGAGCAGCCAGCCTAGGCTGTCCCGTTGCTGCTATGCTCTTCCTTGTCTCACTGTTCTAAGAGCTAGTGTCTTTTTGCGTCCATCATGGACCGATAACACCCTTTGGCTCAGGGCTGTGTAGCCCTTCCCTTTGGCAACTCCATCTCCCATCCCCTTTTTCTTAAAAAATTTCAGTTTTTCTTTAATCACCATCTGAGATGACTATTTAGCCTGTCTGTTAACTACCAACTTTTAACTTTTCTGGTAACAGTTACAGATTGCTGGATATAAATATGTCAATTCTTTTCATCCTCTCTGCAATCTTGTAAGGTTAACTGGTAGTAGAATCTTCTTTACAAAAAAACTGAGACACAGTTTCAATCTGTTTTTGTCTGTTTGTTTAAAATCACAGCTAGTAGTAGTAGAATTCCCCGTAAACATTAAACTGGACACAGGTAATTCTTCCTGTTGTTTATAATATTGACATATTGGAGACACCTAATTTCCCTTCAGCCAGGGGAATGGCTAAATTACCTATGGAATATCCAGTTACAGAACACTATTGTAATACTTTTTAAAAAAATTTTTATTGATTATGGTATCACATAATTGTCCTCATCCCCCCATTCCCATCCCAAACCCCTCCCCACGTATACCCCCATCCCCCTGTTGTCCATGGCCACTGGCTAGGCCCATATGCATGCACATAAGTCCTTTGGTTGATCTCTCCCCTTACCCCCAACAGTATTATACTTATATGGAAAGTTCCCTAGGATATAGTTTGGAATGGAGAATAAATGCAAGTTGCAAACAATAAATATGTTTTTAGTCATTCTTTTTAAACCAAGCCCCTGTATGCCAAAACCGGTTTGGCTCAGTGGTAGAGCGTCAGTCTGCCGACTGAAAAGTCCCGGGTTCGATTCCAGTCAAGGGCATGTACATTGGTTGTGGGCACATCCCCAGTGGAGGGTGTGCAGGAGGCAGCTGGTCGATGTTTCTCTCTCATTGACGTTTCTAGTCTCTATCCCTCTCTCCTTCTCTCTGTAAAAAATCAATAAAATATATTAAATAAATAAATAAACCAAGCCCCTGTCAACAATGTTGTTTTATTGTACAAATTTGTCTAGATGAATAAAAAAAGAACTGGAATAAACAGAGTGGTGAAGAGGGTAATGTTGGGGGGGAACATAGGGAGTGTGGGAGTTTTAGTAAAACAAAACTTTATCATTCATGAGATTTATTGGGGGGGGTGTTGTGTGGTCAGAAAAATTATATATACTTTATATAATATAAAATTAATTTTAAAAATTTACTAAAAATTGCATTTTTATCCTTTGAGCACCCACTGACATAAATGGCATTTGAATAATTTGAGAAATAATATCCAAATCTTAAGGGGTGAAGATTTGAGGGTTAGAAGAATATGAACATAAAGATAAAGCATTCTCAGTGAATCCCAGAAGAGAACATAAAAGATAATTTTAATCAGTGTAGTATTTCATTGTTTAGTCTTGTGGAGCTTAAAATAAATAGTGTTACCTTAAAACTGCTCTAGGTCTACATTACAAGCTCAAATTGGATGGGAACTCAGAGGTAGTAAGCTTTCCAATATGCATCCTGATATTTAGTTGAAATATTTTATAGCATAACTTTAGAAAATGGTCATTATTGCTTATTAATATTAATGATTTGCTAAAATCGTTGTACAGTTTTGTAGCCCTGTATGAAAACTGTTAAACCAAAAAGTTTCTAAAGTTTTTGCACTTTACTCGGGCTAAGGTCAGAGATTGAAATGGGAGTGATCCACTCTAACTAGCAGTGACCCCATGAAATTGCCATTTAATATATGTCAGCTGGCTTAAGGAATATCAAGAAACAGTTTGGGAGCTAGCCGGTGTGGCTCAGTGGATAGAGTGTCAGCCTGCGGACTGAAGGGTCCCAGGTTCGTTTCCGGTCAAGAGCATGTACCTTGGTTGCAGGCACATCCCCAATAGGGAGTGTGCAGGAGGCAGCTGATTGATGTTTCTCTCTCATCAATGTTTCTAACTCTCTATCCCTCTCCTTTCCTCTCTATAAAAATCAATAAAATCTATTTAAAAAGAAAGAAAAAAACAATTTGGGGAAAAAATGATTTGGAATTGAGATCCCTTAGTTACCTTATTCTGGAAAGTAAAGAGGAAAGCTGAATAGATATACTCACCTTAAAAGTTCCCTTATATCTGGGACTTCCCTTTATATGGTGGGCAAGACCTCATTAGTAAAGGATTCTAATTCTGATGACATCACAACGTTGCCTGGTAGTCAGACAGATCAACGGCATTTTCACAAGGCGGTGGCTTAGGTCGTTCCTGACTGATAACAGATGCTGAAATTGGGTTTAGCGTGTGTATTAATTATTGCTGTGTAAAAAACTACCCCAGACAAGCATTATTTTCTACCACAGTCTGAGAGTCAGGAACTGAGGGCACTGTAGCTTGTATTTGCAGCTCAGTCTTGAGGTTAGTCAAGCAGGTGTCCTGAACTTGTCATTCTGGGGTTCTATTGGGGATGAAGAGTCTGCCCCGAACTCTTCCTCAGTTTCTCATCACGTGGGCCTTGCCATAACGCTGCTTGCAAGAGCAAGATAAAAGCCACAGTGTCTTTTGTTTTGTCTTGTTTATCCTCACCAGAGGATACCTTTTCCATTGATTTTTTTTCTTTTTGAGAGAGAGCGGAAGGGAGGGGAGAAACAAAAACTTTATTGCCTCTCACACGGGGTACAGTGTCTTTTAAACCAGAGACCTTCAACCTCCGGGCCACGCAGCACATTGGTGTGCCATAAGAATTTTTAAAACATCCAGTACCTGACTTTTAGAGCAATGGCCTCTTTTCCCTTAGAATGGCAAATTAAAAAATGACAGCGACCAACACAGCAATAGCTCTCCAGTGTGAATGAATCAAAAGTATTCCTATTCTTTTGTCAGTTGGCAAAACTGAAATTTTTTGATGTGCCACAGAATTTTAGTAATTAGTTTATGTGTGCCATGCGATGAAAAAGGTTGAAAATCGCTCTTTTAGACTAATCTTGGAAGTCTCATACCATCAATTTTCTATATGCTAATGATCATATAAACCAACCTCAGCTAATAAGGGCATACTCTGATGTCACTGATCTCTTCTCCCCTCCCACCCTATTGAGGGAGCTGACTTTGAAGTCCATGTGGATATTATTGACACGGAAGCTTCACATGAGGGGGCTTAGTGTGGGAGAGAGGAGGAGAGACTGGGTAGGCATTTGTACACACACACACACCCCAGATGTACACTGCCAAAAAGAGGAAATCCTACACCCTGGGATGCCAATCCCATATTGAGAGCCCTCACCTCTGTCATGAAGAAATTTCATCTCTTTGCTTCATTATAAGGGAAAAGCTGTGCATTTGTTTGGAAGATTGAATGAGTTAATATTCATAAAAGTACTTAGAATAGATTGAAGGAGTGGGTCTGAGTACTCAGTGGACATCAGCTATTACTCTCTAAGTCTTCTGCATTGTTGTTTTCAATGCCCATAATAAGACAGTGGATCTAGTTGATTTATTCTAACGTCTATAATATTTGTATATATAACACATTTATTTCTGTTGGTAGATATTAGACATTTCCAAGTTTATTACAGTGCTGCAAGAAACACCCTTATACACATACCTGTAGGCACATATAGGTATCCCAAATGGAACATGGAGAGGGGTTAGTTACTGGATTCTAGCTGTGCACCATTTGGCTTTACTCAGTATCACCAAGTAGTTATTCAGCCATGTATGATAGCTCCTATTTTGCCATATCTTACCAAAACATGGTATAAAAAACTTTAACTTTGCAAATGGGATAATTTAAAATGATATTTCATTGTTAAATTTGCATTAACCGTTGGTGAAATTTGTGCATTTTTTGGCTATGTTTATTGGCCCTTTGGGAGTCCCTTTTTGGTTAACTGTATGTTTAATACATATGTTTAAATGATGTATCATACTTTATTTTTTAAATTAATTTGTAGGCAGCCTAGATATATTCAGATATAGAATAAAGGTTACACACATGTTTTAGGCTTGGACAGGTGGGTGGATTGTGTGCTATTTAACTGGATGAAGAGGCACAGTGGAAAACCAATTTTAGGAGGATACCAAGAGTTTACTTTCAGACAAGTTTGAGATGCTTTTGACTCATCCACAGAGCTAGGCTGTGCTGCAGAGATACATGTGGGAGTTGTCAGCTTACCGGTGGCTGCAACGTGATAGGAATGTGTGTGGTTATCTTCCGAGAGAAGCTGCATGGTGTGAGCAACGGAACTGTCCACTGGAGGAGGCTGCAGGAGGGATGCTGAGCAGAGGGCGAATAGAGAAAGACTAGGACTGTGTGAAACCATAGAAACCACGAGAGGGAACAGTCCCCTATTTCTTCTTCAGTTTTTGTAATGGCCGCAGGTTTCATTGTGTGGATGTCCCCTAACTGCCCTTGTGTTTGGAGTTTGGATTTATGTCAGTGCTTTTCTGTGATAAGCTACACTTTGACAAACATTCTTATAGGCTCATTCCCGCCCCGCTGGGTATTTTCTTTGGATATACTCCTCTAGGTAGGTCGAAGAGTCTGCCTGTTTAAAAGCTTTTACTCTAAGTTGCACATGTCTTCTAGAAATTTTTTTTTTTTTTTTTTTTTTACCAGAATGAGTTTGCTTTTTCTCCATTCCGGTGGCAGTGAAAAAGTGGTGAGACCTACATATTGCATACTTTTTAATAAATATATATTTTAGCTGAAACTGGTTTGGCTCAGTGGATAGAGCGTTGGTCTGAGGACTGAAGGGTCCCAGGTTCGATTCCGGTCAAGGGCTTGTACTTTGGTTGCAGGCACATCCCCAGTGGGGTGTGTGCAAGAGGCAGCTGATCAATGTTTCTCTCTCATTGATGTTTCTAACTATCCCTCTCTCTTCCTCTCTGTAAAAAAATCAAAAAGTCAATTGATTGACTACAGAGGAAGGGAGAGGGATAGAGAGTCAAAAACATTGATGGGAGAGAAACATTGATTATCTGCCTCCTGCACATCCCTACTGGGGATGTGCCCGCAACCAAGGTGCATGCCCTTGCCCGGAATCAAACTTGGGACCTTTCAGTCTGCAGGCCGACACTCTATCCACTGAGCCAAACTGGTTAGGGCCATTTTTTTCTTTTTGATACTGACATTTTTAATATTTGCAAAATGTTCATAATTTATTTCACCTATTGTCTTCTTGTTTTTGGTATTACAACTAGTATTATAATTAACTAGAGGCCTGGTGCACAAAAATTCGTGAACTCAAGTGGGGTTGGGGGAGTCCCTCAGCCCAGCCTGTGCCCTCTGGTAATCTGGGAGCCCTAGGAGGATATCCAACTGATAACACATTATTAGTGCTGTCGAAAAGGCGGGTGAGGCTCCTGCCACTGCCGCTGGTCTTACCAGCTTTGAGCTGGGCTTCTGGCTGGGCTCCTGCATTGAGCGTCTGCCCCCTGGTGGTCAGTGCACATCATATCAACCAATTGTTCTGCTGTTTGGTCTATTTGCATATTACCTTTTATTGTATAGCACTAGAGGCCTGGTGCATGAATTTGTGCATGGCTGGGGTCTGGTCAGTCCATCTCGATTAGGGCCAATTGGGGCAGCCTGCCTGGGGCAGGGGACGTAGGAGGTTGGCTGGCTGGCCCTGCCCACATTGGACAGGTTGGACAGCCGTAGTGCATGTCATAGCGACTGGTCATTCCAATTGTTTTAGTCGTTCAGTCATTCTGATCGCTTGGCTTTTATATACATAGGTAGTTGTTTTGTTTAAATTTTTGCTTATTCTTAACCTGTCCCTTAGAATAATTTCCTGAGAGTGGAAATGATGAGTCAAAAGTATTTGCATTTTTAAGGCTGTGGAAACATAGATACTGTAAATCATCCTCTAGAAAGTGTGTGCTCTTCTTATCAGGACATGGAAAGAAATATCTCTGATCTTTTACTTTTGGGAGTTGTCAGTGTGCATATGGTATTCCAAGGAATTATCTGGAGAACTACACCTTTCATTGTTTCTATCAGGCTAAATGCATCCAGTATGTCTTTATATGAAAACTATGTGCAAATAAAATTATTGAATAATACCATTTTCACACATTGCACATCAAATTTTGAGGCCCCATATCTGAAAGGCTTGTATTCCAGCTATATTGTCTGTTCTGTGATCTAAGAATTAATTCCAATAGCATTGTGTTAGGGACCAAGTGATAGCGACATCTCCAGAGGACAAAGTGGGAGGAAATTTAAAGCTTCAAAGATTAATCCAGTGGCCATGGGGTCCCTTAGAAAAGGCTTGTCTCAGGTTTGAAATCATTTCAATTGAAAGTTCAGTCTCGCCCTGCCGGCTTGGCTCAGAGGATAGAGCGTCGGCCTGTGGACTGAAGGGTCCCAGGTTCGATTCCAGTCAAGGGCATATGCCTGGATTGCGGGCTTGATCCCCAGTAGGGGGCGTGCAGGAGGCAGCCGATCAATGATTCTGTCTCATCATTGATGTTTCTCTCCCTCTCCCTCTCCCTCTCCCTTCCTCTCTGAAATCAATAAAAATATTTAATGAAAGAAAAAGAAAAAGAAAAAACAGAAAGTTCAGTTTTGCCCTAGCTGGTTTGGCTCAGTGGATAGAGTGTTGGCCTGCAGACTGAAGGGTTCCGGGTTCGATTCTGGTCAAGGGCACTTGCCTAGGTTGCGGTCTCAAACCCCAGTAGGGGATGTGCAGGAGGCAGCCGATCAATGATTCTCTCTCATCATTGATGTTTCTATCTTTCTCTCCTTATCTCTTCCTCTCTGAAATCAATAAACATATATTTTAAAAAAAAGGAAAGTTCAGTCTCAAAGTCAGCGGAATTTTTGTTAGGTTGGATTAATTTTGGAATCTGGTTGGCATTTCCCGTGTGTGTGGTATGTGTATATATATGTATTTATTTGTTTATCTTTTGTATTTCCTGTTTTGTCTGGTTTAGCAATTGACCAAAATAGGTTCAGTTCTCTTTGACATGGGTCTTTTTCTTATACCTTTTAAAAAATACATTTTTAAGATCATCCAAGGGACTTGTATGCATGCATACAAGTCTAACCAATAGACACACACCAGGGGTGTGAGGTATAAGTAGGGGGGATGGGGGTGTAATAGGGGGATAAGGACATATGTAATACCTTAATCAATAATTTTTTTTTTTATTAACTTCAGAGAGAAAGAGAGATTGAGCCCGAAACTTGGGCATATGCCCTTGATTGGAATCGAACCCAAGACTCTTCAGTTCGCAGGCAGATATTCTACCCACTAAGCTTTAAGCTAGGGCTGACACGGGTCTTGTAGATGCTTTTGACTTAAAAAAAAAAAAAAAGTGACAAATAGTCCCTGTTGTGTCTGCACAAAGTACACATGTGGGTTCGAATCTGTGCAGACAGCAATTCCTACAGTGGTACCCGAGTGTGGGCGTGAGATGTGAGCGCTCTGATCTCCCGGACACCGAAGGGGGCGCCAGGGGGAAAGGGGGGGCTCCCGCTGGCGTGGCGGGCGCCCTGCCCCTCCGCCCGGGGGCCTGCCAGCTCGGGCGCCCGCACTGGGGTCCTCCGAGGGACCTGTCTGCGCGGCCCTCCGGAAGGGGCGGAGTCCGCGGCAGGCCCCGCCCCCAAAGTGGCCACCGGGAGGCGGGGCGGGACTTCCGCTCGCCAGGGGGCACTTCCGGGTCCGCGGGCCGCCGCCGCGGGGGCTGTGTGAGCGGGCCGTGCGAGCGGGCGCTGGGTCGTGGGCGCGCTGGGCTGCGGCCCCCGGGCCCCGCGATGCTGGGGAGCAGCCCCGAGGCCGCGGAGCGCGAGGCTGAGGGTGACGGGGCGGACGCTCTTCCCGCTCCGCCGGCCATCGACTTCCCGAAGGAGGGCTCGGACCCCAAGTATGACGGTGAGGGACCGAGGCCGCGGCGGCCCTCCCCGGGCCCGTCCGCTTTCTGGGTGCAGCGCGGTCTGCTCCGGGGCTGGGCCCATCCTGCTGGCCCCGGGCCCCGCGGGGCAGGGTGGGCGGGGCGGCGGAGGGCGCCCGCGGAAGGTAAACAGATGGAAGAGAGGCTGCGACCCGCTAGCTCGTTCGTTCGCGTTTCTGTTTCCTCCGCGGACCCCGGTTTTCCCTGCGGCGGGCGGGAGCGCTGTCAGCCGCCAGCAGGGGCTTTGCAGACCCCGCGCCGAGCCGTTGGGGCTGAGTTGGATTTATTGCTTCCCCGATAGCGCAGCAGCTGAAGACCTGTCCTAGTGAGGCAGAATGCAGAGCCGCCTCTTCTGTTAAAAAAAAAACAAAAAAACAAAATGCCCCAGTTCCCTGAGGCTTTGGTTCCTGGGACATATGGTATGTTACTGGGCAACAGCATACAGGGGGAGAGAGGTGCTTGAAGCATGACGCTAGCCAGTCCGGAGTGTCCAGTCTTTAAATGACAGTGCAGTAGGCTCTTTAGTTGCAACTAGTTGTTTTGACAACTTATTTTACTTTAAAATTTATATTTGTTGATTGTTTTGAGAAGGGGGAGGAGAGAAAGAGAGAAACATCATTTTGTTGTTCCACCCACTTATGCATTCGTTCATTGATTCTTGTATGAACCCTGATCCAGATGGAACCCACAACCTTGGCATAATCGCACCAATTAAGTTGTGCTATTAAGAATGAATCATTGCCTGGAGTGGCTCAGTGGTTGAGCATTGACCTCTGGACCAGGAGGCCACAGTTCCATTCCCGGTCAGGGCACAGGCCCTGGTTGCAGGCTCCATCCCCACTGTGGGGAGTGCAGGAGGGTGCTCCTCGGTGAAATTCTCTCATCATTGATGTTTCTCTCTCTCCCTCTCCCTTCCACTCTGAAATCAATAAGGATGTATCTTATTTTATTTTTTATAAATATATTTTTATTTATATCAAAGAGGAAGGGAGAGGGAGAGAGAGAGAAACATCAATGATGAGAGAGAATCACTGACCAGCTGCCTTCTGCACACCCCGAACTGGGAATTGAACCTGCAACCCATGCATGGGCCCTTGACGGGAATTGAACCTGGGACCCTTCAGTCCGTAGTCTGATATTCTATCCACAGAGCCAAACCAGCGAGGGCAAAGATTTAGTTAAAAAGGAAGAATGAATACATGGATTCAGGGAGGTTTTTATATGCAGTGGTTTGAATAGGATGGCTATAGAGAATACACATTCAGTTGAAGCATGAAACAACTCTTAACATGTTAAAATCAATTTAAAGGTGCAAGCCAAGTTCAAAAGGTTCTAATTTCTTAAATTCTTCAATTTTCATCCTTAATTCCCGCTGTAACTCTTGATTCCAGAGGGATGGGAAGCAGACCGCGGAGTCAGTCACAGAGGATGCAGTGGCAAACGGGTGTTTCCCGCACTTCAGGTGGCATTCAGAGCAGCTCCCTAGTAAATACGTTACGTCACAGAAAGTCCCAGCTGTAAAGGTGAAAGCCTGCCTTTCTGGAACGTGTGATAAGGTTTTCTGCAAACTGAAGATTATGCTTGAAGGGTGTGATCTTAGATTAGCTTCTAAAAATGCCCTTCTAGGTTACTCCTTCTACTGATGTGTTTACATGGTGCCTTTCTTCCAAAGAAGCCCAGCAGGTCCAGACAGAATTTACCTTTCTATGTGGAAAGTGAGATCCGTGAAGAGTGTAGTATTTTTTAAAAAAAAATATATTTTATTGATTTTTTACAGAGAGGAAGAGAGAGGGATAAAGAGTTAGAAACATCGATGAGAGAGAAACATCGATCAGCTGCCTCCTGCACACCCCCCACCGGGGATGTGCCTGCAACCAAGGTACATGCCCTTGACTGGGATCGAACCTGGGCCCCTTCATTCTGCAGGCAGATGCTCTATCCACTGAGCCAAATTGGTTAGGACAATTTCCATTCTTTCTAGTGGGAAAAAATGACTTGTTTTTTTTTAACAAATCACCTCTCGAACAGCCTTCCAGAACTAATTGCGTTCAAGAAGCAAGGTTCCACTGTACTGAGAAAACACAGATATTTACATTACGATTCATAACAGTAGCAAAATTAAGAGTTATGAAGTAGCAACAAAAATAATTTTATGGTTGGAGGTCACCACCGCATGAATTGTATTAAAGGGCAGCGCGTTAGGAAGGTGAGAGCCCCTGGCCTCCCCTGTCCTGGCCACAGGAGGCGTTCCTGCTGGTTTGCTTGAACAGTCACTCATTGGTTTCTTCATTTTTACCTTGGTGTGCGTCCTCCCGAAACTTCTCCCTTCCCCAGGCTGCCTTCTGCTAGGCCTCCAACTTCCAGAATGCCACTCAAACTCAACTCCAAAAAGTCTGTCTCGATTAACCCCACTCAGCTTAACTACTGTGTTCTTTTTAAAGCCTAGTTTTATTTTTAAATATGTCTTCATTGATTTTAGAGAGAGGAAGGGAGAGAGCTAGAGATAGAAATATCAATGAGAGAGAAACATAATTGGTTGGCTGCCTCCTGCACGCCCCCTCCTGGGGATTAAGCATTCAACCTGGGCCTGTGCCCTGACTGGGAATCGAACCGGTGACCTCTCAGTTTATGGATGTTGACGCTCAACAACTGAGCCACACAGCTGGGCTGTGGTGTTTTTCCCCCCCTTAGAGTTACATAGTTTGTCTCTTTAATTAGAATGTGTTATTTTGTCATTCTGAGGTATGTTTGCCATTTATTACAACTTTTCCTTCTTTAATTTTTAGAATCTGATGTTCCAGCCGAACTCCAGTTGTTAAAAGGACCACAGCAGCAGCAGCAGCAGCAGCAGCCGACCTTCCCCTTTGCAGTTGCCAACCAGCTATTGCTTGTTTCTCTGCTGGAACATCTGAGCCATGTGCATGAACCAAACCCACTGCGTTCAAGACAGGTGTTTAAATGTTAGTAAGAATCAACTCATCTTGCTACATAACACTTGTAAAAGAATATTGCATTTAATGCTGTGGGCCCGAGAAGCAGCGGGTATATAAAAATTTGAAATAAGTATTAATAGCTTATATTTTTAAAAATATTTTTTTTTACTGATTTCAGAGAGGGAAAAGGAGAGAGAGCTAGAAACACCAATGATGAGAGGGAATTATTGATCAGTTACCTCCTGCACACCCCTTGTGGGGATGGAGCCCACAACCCGGGCATGTGCCCTGACCTGGAATTGAACCGTGACCTGGTTCATAGTTCCATTCTCAATAACTGAGTCACGCTGGCTGAGCAACATAGTTTATATTTATTTATTTATTTATTTATTTATTTATTAAAAACATTTTATTTATTTATTGATTTTAGAGAGAGGAAAAGAGAAACATCAATTTTTCATTCCACTTGTTCATGCATTCAGTGGTTGATTCATGTATGAGCCCTGATCAGGGACCAAACCATAAGCTTGGCACATTGAAACTATGTTTTAACCCAGTGGTCAGCAAACTCATTAGTCAACAGAGCCAAATTAGTTTATATTTCTTAAAATTCATGTTATATTTTGCTTTGGGTAATTCCTTATGAAAATCGTGCAAGAGGCTGGGCCCTTGCAGACCCGGCTTCATCCGGAAGGTCATCTGGACAGTCATTCTACCGTCCAGTCTAATTAGCATATTAGCTCTTTATTACATAGAATTAATAGGTACCCTGAAAGATTAATAACCATAAATTGTGCATATTTCTCTCTGTGGGTTAAGATATTTCGTAATAGAAACAATAATGAATATTCACTTTTGTTCATTCTAATCATATTTCCATTGCTGCCTTTATTCTTATCTCAGTGCCTGTTTGCAGAATGAAATGTGTTTGAAAATCAGAAGACTGTTGTGTTTACATTTTTCTTGCCTTTTTAAAAGATGGAGCTTAGGCCGAAACCGGTTTGGCTCAATGGATAGAGCGTCGGCTTGGGGATTGAAAGGTCCCGGGTTTGATTCCGGTCAAGGGCATGTACCTTGGTTGCGGGCAAATCCCCAGTAGGGGGTGTGCAAGAGGCAGCTGATCGATGACTCTCTCTCATCGATGTTTCTAACTCTGTATCTCTCTCCCTTCCTCTCTGTACAAAATCAATAAAAAATATATTAAAAAAAATAAAAAAAATAAAAGATGGAGCATAGTATTTCACTGACCAACCAGGAATGTAAACAAATGACTGTTCAGTGGCAGAGAAGTCGGTGTAGATGTGCTCCTGACCAGCGAGCGTACCAATTGCTTTCCTTTGACAGAGTCAGTCCCCAAGTTGTAATGTGTTTGTTGAATGGAACTGTTTTCTCCTGGAGGCTATTACCACTCTCCATGCTCCGTACTCTTCAAAAGTGCCCTTAGCGCAGCCGGATGTGGCTCAGTGGTTGAGCATTGACCTAGACCTAGACCTATGAACTAGTGTTTCCCAAACTTTTGACATAAGTGTACCCCTTCTATAATTTTCGTAACACTGAGTACCCCTCGTACTCCTGAGAACGTAGAATTAGGCGCAGCTAAGCTCGGTGCAGTGCACATCCCCACCAAACTCCGGTGCAACGCGTACCCCCACCAAACTCTTCCCGTACCCCTGGGGGGACGTGTACCACACTTTGGGAAACACTGAAAGGCCATGGTTTGATTCCTGGTCAGGACACATGCTTTGGTTGTGGGCTCAGTCCCCAGTAGGGGGGGTGCCGATTGATGATTCTCTCTCATCATTGATATCTCTCTCTCCCTGTCTCTTCCTCTCTGAAAAAATAAATAAATAAAATTGCCATTTTATTGATGGCCTTCCTAATAGTTTTCTGCATTCTTTTTCTAGTACTCTGTCAGACTTTCATCAAAATGGGGCTGCTGTCCTCTTTCACCTGCAGCGATGAGTTCAGCTCATTGCGACTACATCACAACAGAGCCATCACTCACCTGATGAGGTCAGCCAGAGAGGCAGTTCGCCAGGTAAGCGTCAGACTCTACTTGGCGTGTGACAAAACGTCTTGATTTCCAGAGGACTGTATTTTATTTTATTTTTTTAATGTGAAAATCTTTTTATTACTTCAAAGGAAAAGATGATTCTAATGATAAATATGACACTTAAGTAATTTTATCCTTAACATTTTTTTTGGCATTTGTACATGCCAACAATTGCTTCTTTCATTTTCCAGTTGACAGCAGTTTTAACATTTGTTACATTTTTTTAAAATTAAATTATTATCTGTGTACATATTTTAACATTGCCCCCCCTCCCATACATACTCTCCCTCCCCAGAGTTTTATGTCCATTGGTTGTACTTATATGCATGTATACAAGTCCTTCGGTTGATCTCTTATCTCCCCCAGATCTCCCTACGCTCCCCGCTGTAATTTGACAGTGTACTTGTTGCTTTACTGTCTTTATATCTACCTTTTGGTTCATCCGTTTATAATGTTCTTTCAGAGGACTGTATTTTAAAGCCTTATGAGATCCTGATTATAAAGAGGTTTATAAAATGTTTAACTTTAATTTGTTTATTTAACAACTATTTATGAATGCCTGCTATGTGTTAGGTTCTCTAGTATGTGGTGGGGTTCAGGCAGTAAGCAAAATAGACAGAATCCCGGCCTCAGGGAGCTTCTGTTGTAAAGAGCGGGCAGTAAGCAACGGAAAAATGGAAATGTGTAAAAATAAATGGGGTAGATCATGGTGAGTGTTAAGGAAGAATATGAAGCAGGGAGGGAACTTAGAAAATGTGCGAATGTTAACAGAGGGTGCCCGCGAGGGCCGCCCTGAGACGCCTGAAGTCAGGAGCTGAGGCTGAGAGGAGGAGCCTAGAACAGTGGTCAGCAAACTGTGGCTCGCCAGCCATATACGGCTCTTTGACCCCTTGAATTTTTAGCAAAGGCCAGCTTAGGAGTACCCTAATTCAGCTAATAACAATGTACCTACGTATATAGTTTAAGTTTAAAAAATGTGGCTCTCAAAATAAATTTCAATTGTCGTCCTGTTGATATTTGATTCTGTTGACGAATGAGTTTGCGGACCACTGGCCTAGAGGAAAAGCACTGCAGTGGAGGCACAATAGCTCCCTGGTGAGCAGTGGGCAAGGTGTAGGGGAAGCTGGAAAGGCAGCCGTGCGGCTGGAGTGAGCAGGGGAGTGGGTGGGGGTAAGGGGGCAGGAAGAGGGATGATGGCTGGGACAACAGAGTCGGCTTTCAGACCATTTTAATGTCTTCGGTGTTCACTCAGAGTGAAGCAGGCAGCACTGCTGGATTTTGAGCAGAAGATAGGTATCATGTGACTTAATGATTTAATGGGACCAACCAGTTTCTGTGTTGAGAATAGACTGAGGGGGGCCAAGGGGAAAAGCAGGGGCACTGGTGCAGTCATAGAGGCAAGAAGAGATGGTGGTGGCATGGAATGGGTGGTAGCCATGGAGATGTGAGAAGTTGTCAATTTCTGCATATATTTTGAAGGTAAAAATCACCATTTGCTTATGGTGCTCCTTGGTACAATCTCAGCTTTGTCAGTGGGTAGCAAGAATGTAGCTTTATTATTAGTAATCTTCTGGTTAAGAGAGAGATACATTTTCAATTATAAATTTTTAGGTAATGTTGAAAAAGCCATTGAGTTTTTTTTTTTTTATTAATATGTTTTATTGATTTTTTACACAGAGTAAGAGAGAGGGATAGAGAGCCAGAAACATCGATGAGAGAGAAATATTGACCAGCTGCCTCCTGCACATCCCCTATTGGGGATGTGCCCGCAACCAATGTACATGCCCTTGACCGGAATCGAACCTGGGACCCTTCAGTCCGCAGACGACACTCTATCCACTGAGCCACACCAGTTTTGGCAATTGAGTCTTATCTATGCTAATAATAGAGGAGTATACATATTATCTGGGACTCCATCACAGTAACGAACGAATAGCAGGCTGCATGGAGTGACAAGGCCAGCAGGGGGGTTAGTGAGGGACGACCAAACGACTAAACAGCAGCCTGTGTGGGGTGACCAGGTTGGCGGGTGGGAGGGGGGCAGTTGGGGCCTATCAAGCCTGCTAGGTGTGATCACGCTGGGGGGCGGAGGGGCAGTCTTTTAGGGGTGATGAGGCAGGTGAGCAGTTAGGAGCCAGAGGTCCCAGATTGTGAGAGGAATGTCCAACTGCCAGTTCAGACCTAAAGTGGCAGTCGGACATCCCCTGAGGGGTCCCAGATTGGAGAGGGTGCTGGCTGGGTTGAGGGACCCCCCTTCCCCCCATGC
The DNA here is from genome assembly GCF_014108245.1 of Pipistrellus kuhlii. Lineage (NCBI taxonomy): Eukaryota > Metazoa > Chordata > Mammalia > Chiroptera > Vespertilionidae > Pipistrellus > Pipistrellus kuhlii. Next base: position 1,953,959 of record NW_023425584.1, read on the forward strand.
ATGAATTTTGTGCACCATGACTCTAGTTTTTTAATTTTGTGTAAGCATTTGAGACTATTATATATGACATTGAATTTTGATAGATTTCTTTTTCCATAAACATTTCAAAATGCTTTTAAAAATAATTTTTTTATTTTATTTTAGGATCCTTGTGAGGATAGTTCTCATATTCCAAAGATCAGGTCTGTATCAAATGCTTTTGTGATTATTTAAATACTAACTATCTAGTCAGGATTAAGAATTAATCCTGAATTAATTAGAAATGAGTTTTGAGTTTTAAAATACTATAGTTAGTATAGTTTATGCAAATTAAAAACTTTATTCTTGGCAATTAATTACTGCTCCAAGATTTGCTTTAATTCTCATTTCCCTCCTTTAAATAATAATAAAAAATTTTTTTGGTTTTTTTGCTTTAAAATGTTTTTCTTCATTTTTAATCCCCCACTCTCATTCACTGTGGATTCCATAAGCCCCAATCCTAATGCAGGGCACTGGTATCTGGTCTCTGTCAGGGAAAACCATTGAATTTTGCCTGTGTTTAGGAAGTGTTAATATAAAATCTGTAACTTGTCTGGGAATTTAAGTGACTTTATTACTGAACTCCACTAATCTTTTGCTTGTTAGTTAATCATTAAGTACTTATTACTGGTAAAATACTTCAAATTAGATTAATGATCCTCTTGCTATCATATCAACCTGTCAATTGCTTAGCAACTGTTTTCTTCATAGAGAATGAAGAATTTCACTAAAAAATAATTTTATTGATATCAGAGAGGAAGAGAGAGGGAGAAAGAGGTAGAAACATCAGTGATGAGAGAGAATCATCAGTCAGCTGTCTCCGGCATGCTCCACCCTGGGGATGGAGCCCCGGGCATGGGCTCTGACCAGGAATCCAGTTGTGACCTCTTGGTTCAGAGGTTGACATTCAGCCATTGAGCCGCACTGGCCACTCTGAAAATTTTCACTTTAGCTCATCCTTTTCAAATCACCACAATTTGGTGATGAAGGAAGTTAGAAGGTTAGTAGTAAAACGGGGACATGAACTGCCTGGAACATCCTGATGTGCTCATGCTTTAATACTGGCTGTTTGTTTTCACTTTCAGATCCAGGGAAGTAGCCTTTGAAGCACAGACGTCACGTTACCTAAATGAGTTTGAAGAGGTTTCCATCCTGGGGAAAGGTGGATATGGCAGAGTGTACAAGGTGGGTTTCCCATGTCTTTTTTACCTACTCCTTAAATAAATGTATTGTGAGAAGTTGTTTTCAGTATTGAAAGTACGCAAAGGAAAATTCCTAGAAATTGTGTCCATTTGCTTTTCACCAAGATTTGTCCTTTATGGGGAAGTGGGCAGGTTTTCCCTTTTTCCTAACCACATTGGTGGGTTGGTGATTCTGGTTGGTGAGTTTTTGTCCTGTAGCTACCTTTTCCATAAAACGTATTACTGAGAAGACTTGTGCTGCTGTTTTTGGGTTTCGCAGAGCCCTTTGGCCAACGCTGCCAGTCTTCCGCCCCGGGGGCTTCTGGGAGTTGGCCTCTCATTGCATTTGAAAGCCTGTTGTCTAGCTGAGCACCATGGCAGAGCTCAGGGGTCTGTCTGTTCCTTAGTTTTATCTCTTTGGCTCGTTTGGATGGTCTGAGTTCAGGCGAAAGAACTTTCTTTATTGGGTTGAAATTTAATGGCACAATGTGCTTTGTCTTTTTCTCTACTTTTTAGGTCAGGAATAAATTAGATGGTCAGTATTATGCGATTAAGAAAATCCTGATTAAGGGTGCAACTAAGACAGATTGCATGAAGGTAAGATTTTAAAAAATGTATTTATTTTGAATAATTGAGTATTTTTTTGAAAGAGGGGTGTGTGTGTGTGTGTGTGTGTGTGTGTGTGTGTATGAGAGAGAGAGAGAGAAAGAGAGAGAAAGAGAGACAGAAAGAGAGAGAGAAAGAGAGCGTGAGTATTTGACAAATACTAGGTGGTATGGCTTGCCAGTTTACTAAGAATGGGCTACAGTAACATAAACATCAGAACTAAATTTATTTGACTTCGTTTTTTATAGGCATTTCGTGTTGGCCCCATTTCAGGATCATTGCTGGGGACAGTAATTTTTAAATTAAATTATTCATATACAATACAAGTTGCTATTAAATAGAAACTATGAGCTCAGTCCAGGTCCCCGTCTTTCCCCTGCCATGCTGTGTGTCCTCCAGGTCACGTCTATCTTCCGCCCTTGACGGCAGGTTTATTTACCTTGTGAACTGGACTTCCCTATAGGAGAATGAGGGTAAATGAACACGCAAAGCATAAAGTGCCACATATATGTAAGTTTAGTGGCTATAACAATTGCTTTGGTCTCTCATAAAGATATTCCTGTTGCTTTAACATCGTTTGGACTGCTTGTACAGAGGGCTTTTTCTGTTTGCTCTGGAAGAAGTGGTAGCATTTGATACCATGAGCGTCTAACAAATTGCCAGTGAGAGCTCAGTTTTAACGCTGCTTCTCCTTCAGGTACTGCGGGAAGTGAAGGTGCTGGCGGGTCTTCAGCACCCCAACATTGTGGGCTATCACACTGCGTGGATCGAGCACGTTCACGTGGCCCAGGCGCCAGGTAAGCAGTGTCAGGAGAGACAGAGTTGAAGGTGGGCGAAGCTAATTCTTTTATGTTTTAAAAATTTTTTTTTTGCACACAGTATTCCTACAAGGATACTGTCTTTTTTAAAAAATATATATTTTATTGATTTTTTTAAAGAGAGGAAGAGAGAGGGATAGAGAATCAGAAACATCAATGAGAGAGAAATATCGACCAGCTGCCTCCTGCACACCCCCTACTGGGGACGTGCCCACAACCAATGTACATGCCCTTGACCGGAATCGAACCCGGGATCTTTCAGTCCTCCTCAGACAGACGCTCTATCCACTGAGTCAAACCGGTTTCGGCATATGTTTTTTACATTTTAAAAAATATTAAAAGGCATGAAAAGAATATTTAGTGGAAATTATATGAAATACCTCTTCAGTGACAATAAATGCAGTTTATTAAACACAGGCTCACATATGAGTATTGTCTGTGGCTGCTTTTGTCCACAGTAGTGGAGTTGAATAGCTGCAGCATAGTCTCGGGGCCTGAGAAACCTGACCTGTTCATCACCAGGCCCTGCTCAGAGAGCGTGCTGAGCCTTGTGTGGAGGAACAGCTGTTTTATGGTTCCTTACATGTGCCAGACATTTGAATAAGCTTGTATTGCACTTTGCCAGAAGATCATGGCATTTTTATTTTATTTTTTTGTTAATTCTCACCCGAGGGTGTTTTTTCCATTGAATTTTAGAGAGTGCAAGGGAGGGGGAGAGACAAAAAGAGAGAAACATCAATGTGAGAGAGACACATTGATTGGTTGCCTTCCATACGAGCCCCAACTGGGGGTTGGGAATCAAACCTGCAACCTCGGTCCCTGCCCTTGACTGGAATCGAACCCAGGACCCTTTAGTCTAGGGGTGTCGAACTCAATCAGAGAAGGGGCCAAAATCTAAAATCCAGCTTAAATCGCGGGCCGAATGGTTTACTGAACAGTCATAAACTGTCATTGTGATGGAAACGCAGCGGAGTGCAGTGATGACAGCGAGGTGCGGGCCACATTGCAAGGCCTGGCGGGACGGATTTGGCCTTGTGTTTGACACATGTGCTTTAGTCCATGGCCGATGCTCTCTCCACTGAGCGAGACTGGCCAGGACTGTCATGACGTTTTTAGATAGGTGGTTTCACTTGGCATTATGTGTATATTTCTGCTCTGCCTGTGACTGAATTAGGAAATGGGCTGCTTGAAGGTTTGTTCTGTGCTTGTTCCGCAGAGAGGATTCCTGTCCCCCTGCCGTCGCTGAGAGTGATCTCCGCCCAGGACGACAGGTGTGCGCCCTGCCCTGTGCGCCTCTCGGTCAGACCCTGCCTCCTGCAGCGCTGCCCTGTCTGCGGCCGTCAGGAGCTCAGGAGTGTTTCACACTTCGTGTTCGCTTATTTTCTGTATGAAATGTTAAATATTTCCTGTCAGTATTTTAAATAAATGCAGTTGCTAGGTAGATTTGATGCCCTTCTCCCCCAGGGCTTTCCCGGTAAGCATTACGTAGACCTGAAGGAACAGTCGCGTTACTCTTGATCTTTTTTTTACATTGATGATGGATTATTATCTTTTCTGTTTTTCCCCCTCCAGTAATCAGTCTGATGTTAAAACTGATGAAAGTAACAGCTCGTCCATTATCTTCGCCGAGTTCACCTCAGAAGAAGAAAAGCTCTTAGGAGGGCCTGGCACTGCAAACCAGAATAACAAACTGGTGAACTATACCCCCAGCCTGGTCACCAGAGAGGCCGGGGGCTTGGGGTTACCCGCTGAGCTCCAGGAAAACGGCGGGGCTGAGTTGTCCTCCCGATCGACGGCTGAGAGCCAGCTGCCCCTTCGGCTTCAGTCAGACTTGGAGGAAAACTTCACCTCCACCGAGGACTCGTCTGAAGAAAACTTCAACACGGTGGGACAGACAGAGGTAGATTTCACGTTTACTCGTAATAATCGTACCGTGGACTGCGATTAGACATGGCCGCCCCTCTCCCCAGCTGGCTTCCTCCCTCTCTGCTCCAGCCCTTTTGTCCTGTGTTCAGGCTCTCTGTCCACGTTCCCTATGTGTTTGAACTTCACGCCTCCCCTTAGTTAACGTGCCCTTTTCGGGGTCATCCCTTCCTTCCAGTGGTTCTCACCCTTCCTAATGCCGCGACCCTTTAATACAGCTCCTCATGTCGTGGTGACCCCAACCATAACATTACTTGTGTTGCTACTTCATAACTGTAATTTTGCTACTGTTAATGAATCATAATGTAAATATCTGTGTTTTCCGAAGGTATTAGGCGACCCTGCTAGCGGTTCTCAACCTGTGGGTCACACTGGGTTATAAATAAATATTTATACAGATTTTCTACATGGGACCAGTGTTGTGTCGCCCCCTAGATGCAATACCACCTGATGCTGTCACGACCCACAGGTTGAGAACTACAATATTATACTAGTAGGGTCACCTAAGACCATCGGAAAACATATTTACATTACGATTCATTAACAGTAGCAAAATTACAGTTATGAAGTAGCAACGAAAGTAATGTTATGGTTGGGGGTCACCACGACATGAGGGACTGTATTTAAGGGTCGCGGCACCAGGAAGGTTGAGAATCACTGTTCTAGGCAGTGTCGTATATCGATATGTACCACGGTCTGTTTCTGTTGTACGTTAACACTGGGTTATGAGTCTGTATTTATGCAGACGGATTTTCTACATTGGAGCATGGCTTTACGAGGGTCCCAGTAGGAGACAGGTCATGTTCCAGGTGACGCTTGCTGAGGGTCACACTGACGCGCCGGTGAGGCGCCACCGTGCTTGCTCCGTGCCCAGTGTTAGTGTTAAAAGCTTGAAGATGAAGAGGGCCTGCACAAAACTGGTCATATTAGATTCCAAAACTGTGTGCACGCAGAATTAACTCTCATTGTCCGGAAACACGTGGCGTGTGCAAGTGATTTTTTATGAAACATGAAACTTTGAACATAAACCTGAATACAAAGGAGTTGGGTTTGAGGAAATTTTATTCAGAAGAACTTTATTTCTCTGTGTAAATTTGGAAAATTTTCCTGATGCCTAAATCAGTGGGCTACAGTGAGCTAAACTTTTGCTTACTTTTTCCTTGGACAGGTTGTTAGTTATGCACAATGTGAAGCTAACCACACTGTGTGCACTGGCGCTATACACAGAGTAACAGATCGCAGATAGCCATCCTTTTCTACGTGTCTAGAGGGGCCCAGTGCAAGACGTTCAAGCACAGGTAGGGCTGCCAGCTATCGCCAAGGCCTTCCACAGCTGCCAGCAGCTGGATGGCTGGAGCCTTTCTTCGCCCCCTAGCGGTCAGTGCACATAATAGCAAGTGGTTGAACTCCTGTTCTTTTGAACTCCTGAGGGTACAATTTGCATATTAGCCTTTTATTTTATAGGACAGGATTTTAGCTTTCAAAACTGTTCATGCAGTGAGCAGACCAAACAGTGTCAGTGCCTCAGTGTCAAATTCAAGAGCTTCTCCCGTTTGACACCTGCCTAACCCCAGCAGGCCTACCCCTGCCCTCTTGGAATGTGACACATAATTTTAAGCATTGCTTTCCTTCTCCGTCTCCTTCATCAGACCTTGGGCATCTTGTGCAGGCCTGTGTGTCACCTTTATCCTCATCACTCAGCCAGTGCTTGGCCTAGAGCAGGCCAGTGAGTATTTGTTAGCTGAATGACTAATATAAGTGGTTCAGAGATGGGACCAGTGCTATGTCGCCCCCCTAGATGCAATACCACCTGATGCTGCACATCCAGATGCAGCTGTGTGAGCTCTCCCTGTGGGACTGGATCGTGGAGAGGAACAGGCGGAGCCGGGAGTGTGTGGATGAGTCTGCCTGTGAGTACCGTGCAGGTGCGGGGCGTGGAGTAAAGGCAGGAGGGCCCGCCGCCTCCTGCTGCCAGGCCTTTAGATGGAAAAAAATCTGTTTTAAACCAAAACAACAATTATGCTTATTTCAGCATTTTTCGAAAACAAATAGTAATTGGAAATTAATTTTCTCTGATTGATATTTAAGCAGTAATGTGCTATCGGGTGTAGTAATAATTAATGTCGTTTTTAAACATTCGTTTAAAATCTTGCTTGGCGTTGACTTGTATTGACATAACCTTCAAACACGTGGTATCTACAGAATGTGTGAAGTGCAATTAATAAGTTTTGCTTGAAAAAGTTTGTGTTTGGTTTGGTTTTTGTTGCAAAACTAGGGCTAAGAAGATGGCGGATGAAGAGCATATTTGGCACTGCATGCTTTACGAGTTCCAATTAGGAAGAAAAGCAAGTGAGGCTGCAAAAAACATCTGTAGTGCTCTTGGTCAAGATGCAGTTAGCGCCAGAAAATGCCAGCGTTGGTTTGAGAAATTTCGCGAGGGAAATTTTTCGTTAGATGACAAGAGTGGTGGAGGCCGTGTGTCCAATTTTGATCAAGAAGCTCTTCAAGCTCTTTTGATGCAAAATCCTCAAATTACCCAACAAGAGCTTGCGACAACTTTAAATTGTTCACAAAAAACAATTTCCAATCAATTGTGTGCACTTGGCAAAGTCCAAAAGTTTGGAAAATGGGTTCCTCATGAGTTGACCGACGACAACCGTAATCAAAGAGTCACAATTTGCAGTTCGCTCCTCTCTCGTCAAAACCATTTGCCGTTTTTAGAGCAAATTGTTACCGGAGATGAACAATGGGTGCTGTATGTTAATTTGAAAAGGCGGCCTCAATGGTTGGACAAAAATGAGTCTCCGCAGCCCACGCCAAAACCTGACTTGCATGCGAAAAAAGTGATGTGTGTTTGGTGGAATTTTAAAGGAATTCTTCATTATGAACTTTTACCATCTAACCAAACCATTACAAGTGCAGTGTATAGTGCCTAATTGGAAAGGTTAGCCCAAGCTTTAAGAGAAAAAGAACCCGCGCTGATTAATCGGAAGGGCGTAATTCTTCACCACGATAACGCACGACCGCATACTGCAAGAATCACTGCTGAAAAATTGCGCCAGTTGGAATGGGAAGTTCTCCCTCAGCCTGCATATTCTCCTGATATTGCCCCTTCCGATTACCATTTGTTTCGTTCTTTGCAAAACTTTCTTCTTGGAAAAAAAATTTAATAATGAAGAATACCTCAAAAATGCATTGACCAAATTTTTTGCATCATAATCACAAGAATTTTATAACAGAGGGATTAAAATGCTTCCTGAGCGTTGGGCACAAGTAGTAGAAAACAACGGCAACTATATTGTTGATTAAATTTTGTTGTATTGTTTAAATAAATTCGATTTAAAAGTATTAGAAAACGACATTAATTATTACTAGACCTAATAGAATTTAGGAAACTGATTTAGGGTGGAAAATATTTTTTAAAAACTTAAGGAAAAAATTTAAATACTTGTTCTTATTTTTTTTAACCTGAAAACGTGGTATTCTTACTAAAAGAAACTGTGAAAGAAACCATTATAGGAAGGCATGTGATCAAGTTTGTCTCCCTCAAGCTCCAGATCTCCCTCTCTCTCCTGCAGCTGTATATTCCCTAGAAATGCTGTATTATAGAAATATTTGTGTGTATATATATCTTCTTACCCAATGGTATGTCTTTATTGATTGTAGAGAGAGGAAGGGAGAGGGAGAGAAGGAAGACGGATATGAGAGAGAAACATCAATCGGTTGCCTCCTATACACACCCTGACTGGGGATTGAACCTGCAACCAAGGGTGCATGCTCTGACCGGCAATGTAACCCTCGACCTTTGGTGTATGGTATGACACTCGAGCCAACTGAGCCATACCAGCCAAGGAGTCAGATTAATACATATATTTTTAAAATATATATATACATATATATATTGTATATATATATATATAAATATATATATATATATATATATTATTATTTTCAGAGAGGAAGGGAGAATGGGAGAGAGAGAGAAACATCAGTGATGAGAGAGTATCATTGATCAGCTGTTTCTTGCACACCCCCTGCTGGGGATCAAGCCCGAAACCCGGGCATGTGCCCTGACCTGGAATTGAACCGGTGACCACCTGGTGCATGGGCCGATGCGTAACTATTGAGCCACACTGGCCGGGCTAGCAGGCTAATTTTTAAGTAGATAATTTTGTATGGCCCTTGAATGATGTTATAAATATCCACATGGCCCTTGGCAGAAAAAAGTTTCCTCACTCTTATCTAGTGGAACCATTGCTTTCACACACACACAGATCCCAAAATTGTGTGCTAGGAAGCATAAAGGAGGGGTGGAGTAGGTGTGAGCTGTTGATAACAAAGCAGGCTCATTTGGGGTGGAGAAAGGGGCCCACTGTGTTCTTTTTTTTTTTTTAAATATATACATATTTAAAATCAATATATATTATTGATTTTTTACAGAGAGGAAGGGAGAGGGATAGAGAGCTAGAAACATCAATAAGAGAGAAACATCAATCAGCTGCCTCCTGCACACCCCCCACTGGGGATGTGCCCAAAACCAAGGTACTGGTACATGCCCTTGACTGGAATTGAACCCAGGACCCTTCACTCTGCAGGCCAATGCTCCATCCACTGAGCCAAACTGGTCAGGGCAAGTGTTCTTGTACTTGAAGGTCAGCAATAGGTTGAGGATTTAAAATGACTTGAATACAGAAGAACTAGTAAGTTCCCACTATATTATTAAACTTCTTGGCTGGAAACGTCAGGATTTTTTTTTCTTATCAATTTTTTATTTTATTTTTAGTCTTACAAACCTCTCCATCCTCTAAATTCATACACTCTGTCATCATATTAAAGAGGAATTATTCAGTCATTCACTTTTTCTCCATATACTTCATTTGTCTGCCATTTTCAAAATGTGCATTCTAAATACGGATGATGAAGCTCACCCCTTGCAGTGAACAGAATTTACCCTCTTACTTTATTCTGTGTAATAGGACCTGCAGACCCAGTGGGCTAGGACACCAGATTCCTAGGGTGAGGGGGTCTCCCACGTGATTTAGTGTGGCCGCCTAGTGCCTGGGAACTGCTTGCTCTGAGTGAGCTGGGAGGTCTCTTTCTGGGGATAGACGGTTGAGGTAGGCGCTAGTTTTCGATGGCATCCTGAGGAGCCCTCTAGGAACCATTCTTTGGAGCATTGACTTAGTTGAAAATCTGAAGGTGTCAGATGTTAATGTGTTTAGACAATTGACATTTAGATATTAATGAGTAAAAAAAAATTAGAGAAATAAAACTTTTTTTTTTAACTTCAGGTCCTTATGTGATGGCCAGTGTTGCAACAAAAATTTTTCAGGAATTGGTGGAAGGTGTGTTTTACATCCACAGCATGGGGGTCGTGCACAGAGACCTGAAGGTAAGTGGCAAAGATGGAATCTTTAAGACCTCTTATCAGGGCTGACTTGGTGTGGATTCATTGAATTAAGGAGACTGCATACCCTTGCTCATTTATTCATTTATCCAGAAGGGTGCCATTAATTTCATGTAAATCGTCATTTTTTTAGGTCCAGAACATTAAAACTTGATTGAGTGTAAAAGCAGAAAACTTTGGGCATTTGAATATTCTCACTGTTTTTCCGGTAGTAAGTGTGTTCTGAGTACTGCTATAATTGGTGATACTAAGTGTATTTCATGCTGACAAAAATATTCATCCATTTAGAGGTAAAAATCTGTTTTTATGATGATTTATCTTAAAGGAAATTTAACATAGGAAATTCCATTCTGCTGTTTTCAAAATCCATAGTTACCATTCCAACATTTATCCACAAAACACTATCAAGAAAGACAGGAAATACGTTCACTTCTTTGGCTGAGAGTTTTAAATTAGGTTGCTTACCTTTTCGGCAACATTCAAAACATGGAAAATGCATTTAAAAGAATATCTAGGAACAAAGAGGTAATATGCAAATCATTTTATTTTCTGAAGAAGCTTAAGAACCAGTGGTTTGTGTGTTTGGGATGGAGGAGGCGATGGGCTATTTGCCGGGTACCTGTCTGGCCAGAACCGCGACTGGCGTTCTGGACCCCGTGGCACGTGACACAGGTCTTATTTCAAGAGGCCAGCCAGGTCGCAGCGCCCGTACACAGAGCTCCAGACTTTCTCCGGGAGCAGGCGCTTCACGCGCTGCTTGTGCCTCTCCCCGTAGATATTCCTGACGCTTCGCTTACAGATGTCCTCGAGAGAGAAGGGCTTCTGGGACAGCTTGATGAGGGATTCCCGCAGGAGGCTGAACTCGGACAGCATGAGCCCCGCGGGCAGAGTTCCCTGGCTGTTGGTCAGCCGCAGGGGGTAGGAGCGGGAGAGCAGCTTGGCGAGGAGCGCCGTGTCCCTGATGTTGGAGCTGCGCTGGAGGTACATGTGCAGGGGGGACTCGCCGTTCTTGGTGAGCGTGTTGATGTCGGCTTCAAATTCGAGCAGAAGGTCGATGACGGTCTCTCTGCCCGCGAAGCACGCCTCGTGGAGGGCCGTCTGGCCCTTGTGGTCCCGCACGTTGACCTCGGCCCCGCGCGCCAGCAGCAGGCGGATGCAGCCCAGGCCCGCCGCCAGCACGCGGCCCGCCTTGCCGGACGCCGCGCACACCGCCAGCTTCAGCGCCGTGTTCCCGGTGGCCGGAACCGCGTAGTTGACGTTGGCCCCGCAGGCGATGAGCGTCTCCATCATCTCCTTGTTGAGGATGTCCGCCGCCATGTGCAGGGGCGTCATGTTGGACTCGTTGACGGCGTTCACCTGGGCGCCGTTCTGGGCCAGGATGGACAGCACCGGGTAGGTGCCGTACCGGATGGCCAGGTGCAGCGCCGAGTGCTTGTGGCTGTTGTTCACCCGCGCGTTCACCTGAGCTCCGTGCTCGCACAGGATGCGGAGGCAGGCCACGGCGTTGTTCTGGATGTCCGCCAGCAGCCGCTGGATCCTGTTCCCCGGCTTGGTCTGCACGGTGGAGGTGATGGGCCAGTGCAGCAGCATCAGGTGGAGCGTGGTGAGGCCTCGCGTGTCCCTGGAAGAGGCAGTGAGCGCTGGTTACACTGAACACACAGTGGAGGTGGCTCTGCATGGGTTAGCGCTCAGGAAAGAGACATTTACTTAAAGTGATCCCTGCCCTTAGTCAGTTACAAAGAAGTGTTTGGAAATCTGCACTGCTGTTAGTTTCTCAGGATCTCACAACGCTTTGGGGGATGGGGTGCTTTGCATCAGTGCCCGGGGCCCCGCCTCCCCTGGCATCTTGTTGTGCTCCCTTACTCCCGCCCGGGCGGGGCCTCTGCAGGGCTGAGTCTCAGTTCCTTGCTCCCGCAGCTCCTCGGTGGGGAGCTGAGTTCTGGGAACTTGTGTGCGATTGGCTCTGCATCTGCCCCTGAGCCTGACGCTCCCGCCGTATGTGGGTGCATTAGGTCAGTGGTCGCCAGCCTTTCGGACCTCACAGACCACCCGCGGTCCACGTACCACCGGTTGCTAACCGCTGGAATAGCTGACAGGGCTGAATCTGGAGCCCCACAGCCACTCTGCTTAGTGAGGCCCATCCGTCTCTTTCCCTGCTTCCACCCGGGGGAGGCATGTTTGATAGCCGGGCCTTCGTCTACTTTTCCCTGGACTCTCAGGATTGCCTCCAAACCCCTGTGCTTCGGCGATCCTGAGAGTTCAGGGAAAAGTAGGGGGACGGGTTATGAGGAACACGATTGCTGAGCACTTAAGACTCGGGGTGCTTTAAATGGGCTGACTGTTTTGTGTTCTTGCATTTCTCCCCACTTTCTCAGAGTATCTCCTCTAATTAGTAAAGAAATTGGTTTGTTCCAAACATGATCCTTTCTAGTCCGCAACTCCTGCAGAGTGGGTGAGCCCAGACATGACTGGGAAAGCGGACCTCGAGGTCACGTGCCTCCTCCTTTAGAAATGGCCACTGCTGAGCTACTCACCGTACTTCCGGGTTAGCCCCGTGCTCCAGCAGACAGTGCAGACTCTGGGCCTTGCGGTGCTCGGCGGCCAGGTGGATGGGGATGATGGACTGCGTCTGCTTCAGCGGGAAAAACCCAAGGCCGTTACAGGTGTCCTGTGTGGTCAGAGGACACGGGCTAGCTGGCCACCCCGAGCGAACCCGCGGCTCATGTATCTCAGCGCTGTGCTTCTCTGGGACGTGCAGGCATTTCCTTCTCCCTGGCCGGTTTGCAGTGACCCAAAGCCAATGAGCTTTATGACTGTTATAAACTCTGTGTGCTAAAGGCAAAGTTACCAAGCCAACGAAATATCGATAACTCACTCCGAGCTTTGGAAGCTGATTGTGGTGAGGAGCTCATGGTGTAAAATCAATGACAATTGCTGTTAAGCCACTTCACCCTCAAACTAACCTGCAGGGGATCGACAAGTAGGTTTTGTTTTTTAAGGTTTTGCCATAGCATCAGTAGTAAAACCTACACTCCCAGGGCTCCAGAGAAAAGCAGCAAACGCTCTGTCTGTGATTAGCAGAGATGTTTATGCTGCTCTTAAAACCATATGTGTAGGTAGTGGCTTTATAGCATGGCTGCGAGATAAGAGGGCGGAGTAAAGAAGGGTCACTTTTCAAAAAGGAAATCGATTATAACGGTGGTGATTATTGTGTAATCATTTAGAAAATGCAAAGTTGTATGTAAAAGGGAAAATGATTCCATCACACGGACCCAGCGACCATGGTATGTTTGAGAGGCGATGCTACTGTCCCTCCAACCGAAGGAGCTCGCCTTCCCCTCCGCAGAGTGCTAACTGGAGGGCCGTGCCGGCTGCCGGTGAGGACAGCCAGGAGGTTTAATGAGTTCGCAGGACTCGGTGTGGCCCTTGCAGAGCATCAGGAGTCTGTCCTCGGGAAGGGACGTGGAGAGGGGTACCTGCGTCAGCAGCAGCCCGCAGCTGGTTGAATTGGCCAGGACCGTCAGGGGCTGGTTGACGGGGTGGCTGCGCAGCAGGTCCTGGATGGCCGCGCAGTCCTCTGTCATGATGGCCTCGTAGAGCCGGGCGTGGAGCACTTCGCGGGGGGCCCTCTCCGGGGACGTGGTCCCGTCAGCGGCCAGCTCCCGGCTGCCTCTCTTGACTATGTTTCCCATGAGAAACGCTTGAGCGTGAGGACCTCAGAGGCCAGGGGAAACTTGCTACGGAATAGGTCACTTCCCGAGGCCTTAGGATTCCTTCGGGCCGTTCTAGAACTGTTCTAGAATTGTGGAGAACCGTATCCATGCACACGGCTCATTTTTGTATCAGAGCCAAACTTTCTCAGACTTTGTTCCTCTCTCACATGATTTCCCATACAAGCGCAGGTTTTAGGACTTTCTACTTGATCACAAAAACAGACCCAAGTTATCGTCTCACATGTAAGATTCTATTTTCTCTTTCCATTTAGCTGTAGATTTAAAAAAAAAAAAAAAACCTAACAAAGCTAAAACACAATTGTACATTAAAATAAAAAAAATTAAAATGACTGCATTTAAAATAAGAAAACCCACCTTTAACCTAAATGTTTAGATTGTGGTGGAATTCTCCCGCCCCCAGGACAGGTGCAGAGGTTCACTGGCACAGGGTTAGTTCCACGGGGGTGTTTCGGGTCCATGGTGGTTGCTTAACTAGAGCGAAGTGTGTACCTTGACAGGGTGACTCAGTCGTCCCCGATCCTGGCTAACAGAATTATGTGGGAGCTTGAAACATTCTCTTAAACTTTTTTTTCATTAAGAACAACTGCAGTGTTGGACTTGTTGGAGAGGACAGTCCTTTTCGTTTTTATTTAAAAATATATTTTTAAATTGCTTTTTAGAGAGGAAAGAAGATAGAAACATTGAGGAGAGAGAAACGTCATTGATTGGCTGCCTCCTGCATACCCCTCCTGGAGATCAAGCCCGCAACCTGGGCATGTACCCTGACTGGGAATCGAACCGATGACCCTTTGGCTCCTGGGTCGATGCTCAGCTGCTGAGCAACACCAGTCAGGTGCAGTTTTTTAAAAAAGCTCCCCATTGCCTCTGATGTGTGGCTGAGTTTGAGAACCGCTGCTCTGATTTTTAATTCTTGAGGGGCTGCTTGCTCCTGAGTTGAAAACTCCTTAACATCCAGACATTTTTACTATTTGTTTTTAGAGCGCAAAGGAATTCACTTGTTGTGTTTGTTTCTAGCCCAGAAATATTTTTCTTCATGGCCCTGATCAGCAAGTGAAAATCGGGGACTTCGGCCTGGCGTGCACAGACATCATCCAGAACCCACACTGGGCCGGCGGGGATGGGAAGCGTAAGTGTTGGCATTTTGTTCCGTTAAAACAGTAAGGTGTCACTATTGAAAGAGAACGATGGAGATTTCATAGCGAAGTGAGGGAAAGACAGCGTGTGATTGTACCAGCGTCATGTTCCTGCACTAACTGTGCTAACTCCGCAGTATGTAATGTGTAGCTTTTCCCATTACAGGACCGACACACACTTCCAGAGTGGGCACCTGTCTGTACGCGTCTCCCGAGCAGCTGGAGGGATCTGAGTACGATGCCCAGGTAGCGTTTCCTGCTGCTCCCCCTTGCCGGCCCTCCTGGCAGTGGTGAGAACAAAGCACAGTGAGTGCAGTGGAGGCTCCAGGGAAGGCGTGCTGGGAGAGAAGCTTTGTAGTTTATCCACCCGCCCAGCGGACCGAACAGGGAACTTCATTTTGCAGCTGAGCCTGACTTCGCTTTTTAGGCTTCTTTACGGTTTCTAAATCCATGGGCATAGCGAATAGTGTCTGAAATGAGCTTCCCCTACTGAGTGTCACATGCACCCCAGAAGGTGAGAATTCAGAGGCCGCTTTTCAGCCTTCCATTTTTTATTTTAACATGTTTTATTGATTTTTTACAGAGAAGAAAGGAGAGAGATAGAGAGCGAGAAACGTCGACGAGAGAGAAAAATTGACCAGCTGCCTCTTGCACACCCCCTACCAGGGATGTGCCCGCAACCAAATGTACATTCCCTTGACTGGAATTGAACCTGGGACCTTTCAGTCCGCAGACCGACGCTCTACCACTGAGCCAAACCAGCTTCGGCTCAGCCTTCCATTCTTGTCTCCAAGCTCAAATAAGTGCTAAACAGCGCTCCGGGCCAGCGTGTCCCTTTAACTCACACTGTTCCCGAAGAAACTCCTCCTTCTCACTGTGAAACCTAATACAGGCTGTTCCTCTTAATGAAGTATTGAACTTTTTTTGTTTTGTTTTGCTAATCCTCACCAAAGGATATTTTCCACATTGATTTTTAGAGAGAGTAGAAGGGAGGGATGGAGAGAGAGCAAAACATGGGCTTGAGAGAGACCAGCGGTTGGTTGCCTCTGGCCCCGCGCCCTCTGCCCCCAGGGCCGGGAGTGAACCTGCAGCTCAGGCACCTGTTGGGAAAGAGCTGCCAGGAAAGAACCACCGTCGTTTCAGAAAGCCTGTGGTCAGGGCCTTCCTAAGACACTTACTTTCCGGAGAAGCAGCACCGAGTCTGTGTGTGCTAAGCTCTGCCAGGACCTCCCGCTGTACGGGAAGCAGGTGAGGCTGGCGAGGCCCCAGGACACGTGGCCCCAGCACGACGGAGCTCACATCTGTGTCCGGCTGGCCCAGGGGGGTGGGTGGAGTCAGGTGGATGGTATAGACTGCTGTGGTGATGGGACCACCTTGGCCTCCCCTGGCCGTCAGTCCTTTGTCCCATGAGCCCCTTTTTGGTGTTAAAGGGAGGGGCTTTGTGACAGGACTTGCCACCTCGCAGGAGAGCTGGCTGGCAGGTAATTGCCAGGAGGGAGGAGCCGGCCATTAGGTTAGAGCCTGTGAGCCATCCTTCCTGTGTGCGCCCTCCTGTTGGAGGGGACGCTGCTGACGGAGCTGAGAGCTCACCGCGAAGCTCACACTGAGCGGCCCTCCCCCTCTTGCAGTCGGACATGTACAGCCTGGGTGTGATCCTGTTGGAGCTCTTCCAGCCGTTTGGGACAGAAATGGAGCGAGCGCAGGTGCTGACGGACCTGAGAACCGGCCAGATGCCCAAGTCCCTCCGCCAGAGGTGCCCCGTCCAGGCCCGGTGCGTCCAGGAGCTGACCCGGAAGGACGCCGCCCAGAGGCCGTCGGCCGTGCAGCTGCTGCAGAGCGACCTCTTCCAGAATCCCGGGAGTGTATGTACAGGGTTTGTTCATGCCGGGGCGAGTATGGAGCTTAGGATTGGTTTAAGTGGAGTCCCGTTTCATGAAGAACACTAGACTTACAGGGAGGTCCATGGGAACAGTGTTTGAGCCCATCCTCCGAGCTGCCAGGTGCACACAGTTTGCCCAGTCTCATCTCGCCAAGCCAAAAGGTACTAGTTCTCCTTTCCAGCTCTGGTGTGTAACTTCCCTAAATGATTACAACATGCCTGCCGGTAAAAAGGGACACAGTCAAGGGTAAAATGACAGCAGTCATTCTCTAGGGTGAGGGCTGCCTGAGCCAGCCTGGGATCCTCAGCAGTCACGTGCGAGTCTGGTGCTCTGTCCTGTGCCAGCGCTGTCCTGGGCAGCCCCTCCCTCCCTCCCTCCTGCCTGACCCCTGACCCGCAGAGGGCCAGCCTCCGCTCTGCACCGTGACTCGCCCCTCCTGTTCCCGGAGGAACTTGCCGAGAGCTGAGCTTGATTCAGACCCGTTCACAGATCCCAGAGCACGCGGCTCCTCACAGCGTGGTTCTCGGACCTGCAGCAGCAGCAGCAGCATGCGGGCTCGTTAGAAACACAGGGTCTCAGTCCGCCCAGAGCTACTGAGGCAGAACCCGCCTTACACACAGTGTCCGAGCGGCACTGCGGAGAGCGGCGGTTGTGTTCGACTCCGGACCAGCAGCCTTAGACCCCAGGAGCTTGACACACTTCTCAGGCCCGAGGGAGTCCCCCCCCCCCCCCCAAGGGTAGGGGCGGGAGCTGGGGAGGGGCTGCCATCTGTGCGTCCACAGGCCCTCCGAGTGATTCTGGTGCCCACTAATTGGGAACCTGTTTTGTTGATTTATCTCCTACTCAAGGCTTATTGATTTTCAAGTAAAACTGAGTCATCATAGCTTGAGTGATAGGTGGAATGCTTTTTTGCGATTTTGAAAATGGCAATATGGTCATTAAATGCCCAATTGGAGGGGGGGTTCTAACTCCAACTTAAGGTAGCTTTTAGAGTATGTGTTTATGGTAAAGATTTCTCCTGTCTTATGGAACTTTTTTTTAATTTTTTTTTTTCTTATCAAATAACCTCTACATACCTGCACACATTACATGTCTGTGCGGCAGTCCTCACTTTGCACAGTGGAGTATGAGTGTCAGAGTGGCCAGGTAGACCATGCAGAGGCGTCGTAATAATCCAGGGGGAAGTTAGGATTATTCTGTGACTTTAAAATGTGTATCAAAGCATTGAAACTCCCTTATGGAAATGAAAACCCACCACCACCTGTGAAATGAATATTAAGTGCAGTATCATTGAGAATTCGTGTTTCAAGAGGAGTTTGAGCAATGCCCGCCTCCCTCCCTGTAACTCAGGCGACGCACTGCCCTGCTCCGGGCTGCGCTTGGCTCAGCTCCCAGCACCTGGTCTTGGGCACTTGCGATGTGAAGCGTCTTTTCGAGCTCACAGAAGGTGGGCTTTGCTGGTGTCACTCTCCGGGGCAGCGCCATCACTTCCCTCCACTGGTGCCACGTCCCTTTCCTTGTTCCGTGCTGCACCACCTGTGGCGGAGGGCAGCGTTCCCAGGGCGGCTGTCCCCCGAGTGCTTCGGGTTGACTGATTCCCACTCCCAGCGCTACCACTTCTCATTGGTCCGTGTCCTTGGCCAGTCCCCTCTGTGGCCCATTTTTGAAAACAATGCCACTTGGGTCTCCCTGGGAGAGGCAGGCAGCCTGGCTGCACACAGGCCTGTGTGAGGACTAACAGGTGCGCTGACTCTGAAGGGAAGTGACTGTCTGGATCAGGACGTCCATAGGTTAGTGTTTTGTGGATAAAACTTGTGGTAACTGACATTTGAACCACGTTGCTGGGTTACTGGCCTAATTTCTCTAAACTGATGACTGGATCCATGCGTTCTTGGACTGTGCAAAGTGAAGCCTGCTTGTGTTTAAAGGGAAAGAAGCTATTTTAATGGAGCTTCAACTTTTCCATTTCAGGTTAATCTCACCCTGCAGATGAAGATAGTAGAGCAAGAAAAAGAAATAGAAGAACTAAAGAAGCAGTTACGCCTCCTCTCTCAGGACAAAGGGGTCAAGGATGACATGAAAGATGGGGGTGTTTCTGTGTAGCTTCTTTAGTCTCTAGAAACATAAAAATGAACTTCAACTCTTGAGCTAAAGCCAACTGGAATCTATAGCTTCAGTTTTTTATTGGGTATAGATGGACTTGACTGCTCTAAACTACACCCTTTGTGATCTTTCCCCTCCTGGTCCCACAAGCCCCTTTTCCTGTATTTCTTAGTGTTAGTGTCTATTCTCAGACAAAAAGTTTAGACATCATCAGTTTTTTGTTGTTTTTTTTGGAATGCTGCCTGTCCTCCTCTAGAAGCTTCTGCAGAAATCAGTGTGCTCTGCACCCAACTACCACCCAGATCCAGCCTGTGCATGATCTGGGCTGGTGGTTTTGACAGCTGCCATTTTATTTTTACCCTCTCACACGCTGCCAGCTAACTACCAGGACATCCCAGCTCACGCCAGGCTCAGCCTTTGCTGCCCCCAGGAGAAAACTTGGCAGTGTATATCACCTGGCCTATTTCTGTTCTCATCACCTTCAGCGTGGCATCACCATGCCCTTTCAGAGCTCTGTACTTCGTGCCCGAAATGATCTCAAAGCAGCTCGGACGCCAGTGTTCCCGATTCTGCCTGCCTTGTTCTTCTCAGCACCTGACTCCCGCATTCCTCCAAGCGCACTGACCTGCTCATCTCTGCACGGAGGAGCCTGGGCCTGGCGGCAGTGTGGCGTGTTGTGTGTGACACCGCTGAATGTTAAACAGACCACAGTTACAGGGTGCTTTTATTGGTACTCCGCATTAGCCTAAAGACCCATTTTAACGGGAGGCCCTTTACCAACACCACCATTCTTACAACCGAATCCCTTCACAATCAGTTCCTGAGTCACTTCAGGAGCTGGAGGGCGGCGCTGAAGGGGGCCAGGTTCTCGCAGGCCCGCATCCACTTCTGCACGTTGGCCGGCACGGGCACGCTGCCGCCCCCCGCCTGCCGCAGCGCAGACCACAGCACCACGTCCGCCACGGTGAGCTCGTTCCCCACCAGCCAGGGGCTCTTCCCGAGCGCGGAGTTCATGGAGCCGAACACGGCGGCCCTTTCTTTGCCGCTGCCTTCTTGGAACTGAAAAATGGCTATATCCACCCAGCGATCGATGAGGGTTGAATTCACCGCGTTATGCTTCTGGCCGAACAGAGAGAACAAGAAACGTGCAATGTTCCCTTCTCCTTCGATGGGGCACATCCTCTGGACACTGAACTTCATCTGAGTCTTGGGCACTGAAAGGAAAGCACCGCGCTGTCAGGGGCACCGCCCCGGAGAAGTGCTCATACTCGCAGGGCGGGGAGCCACTCCCCCTGCTCTGGTGGCAAGGAAAGGTACTTCCAAGGGAAAAATCACATTTTCAGGTGTGATGTTAAAGTTTGAACTATGTTTAAAGAGTGCAGCCCTAACCGGTGTGGCTCAGTGGGTAGAGCGTCGGCCTGCGGACTGAAGGGTCCTGGGTTCAATTCCGGTCAAAGGCATATACCTTGGTTATGGGCACATCCCCAGTAGGGGGTTTGCAGGAGGCAGCTGGTCGACATTTCCCTCTCATCGATGTTTTTAACTCTCTATCCCTCTCTGTAAAAAAAAAAAAAAAAAAATCAATAAAAAATATTAAAAAATAAAATAGCGAGTGCGGGCTATATGTTAGGAAATTAATCACTTGATCCTGACAGATTTCAAGCTACAAGGGATCTAGACCATCTACTCCAACCCCTGTCTGGATCTGCAGGATGGGGATGGAACCAGCAGTCCCCTCGCCCAGGTGAGACTTAAGGCATCCCTGGCGAATGGCATTGCCTCCCTTCCCTCTGCATAAAGGTCACAGGGATAGTGAGTAAATGATCCCCTGCCATCCTGCATGGCCAGCCGGAAGGACATCAGTGTCCCTGTAAGGATAGGCTCTGGAATGTGAGGGCCAGGCGGCCATGACAGCTGCTGTTCCCCTACCCAGCTGGGCAGACAAGACCACCAGAGGCCCGGTGCATGAAATTCGTGCACGAGTAGGCCTGCCTTCCTCCGGCCACCGCCAGGCACCTGGGACCCCGGCTTCATCCAGAAGGACACCGGTCTAATTAGCACATTACCGGTATGCTTTTCTTATAGATGATCATAAATGAGGTACATTTCAGTACATAGGTAGGAGTTGAAGCCAGTCCCCTCTACTTACCATTCTTCCAAATGAGAGTAAAGCCCAGCTGGTATTCATGGCGGGGCTGGCTTTTGGTCTGCTCGCCAAAGCACCTGAGGAGGTGTTCTGGCACGTTCTTGACTGCTGAGTGCGTGTGCACGGTGGACAGGACCTTGTACTGGTTGCAGAGCAGCTGGTGCAGCACCAGCAGGGAGAGGGGCGGTGAGGCAGGGTTTGCATTGATCACGATGTCTTTGAGGGCCCCGTAATCCTGGGGAGAAAACCCACACAGCAGTCTGAGTGCTCGTACCAGGTGCTATTCTTACACCTAATACCCAGGAAGGAGGTGCTGCCACTGTCCTACCTCACCGCTGAGGAGTCCTGGGAGAGTGGTGACTTACCCACGGTCACTCAGCCCAGGGAAGGGGAGCTGGGCTCTGAGCTGATGCCAATCCCTAGCCCCTGCACTGCTGGCTCCTGACAAAAAGGTGACTTTTACTGTCAAATTAGTAAAACAAGTTAGAAATGAACTTCCGTTTTTCCCTAAGTTAAAAAAAATAAATAAATAAAAAAATCACATGCAATTACAATCGGCCTTTCATATCTATGGGTTTCACACCTGCAGATTCAACCAAAGGGGGAATGAAAACTATTTCTTTTGTTGTTAATCCTTTCCTGAGGATATTTTCCCATTGGTTTTAGGGAGGGAACGAAGGGGGGTAGACAGTAGGGGGAGACTAACATTGATGTGGGTCCTGACCAGGATTGGGGGTCGAACGTGCCCTTGACCGGCAATCAAACTCAACTTTTTAGTGCGTGGGCCAGCGCTCTAACTATTGATCCACACCGGCCAGGGCAAAAAAACTTTTGATCCATGGTTGGGATCTGCAGATTAAATGCACTGTACTGTCATGTCATGGAAGGGACTTGAGCATATACGATTTAGGATCTCAGGGGGATCCTGGAACCAGCCTCCCACGGATACTGAGGTATGACTACATTCTGTTTACCAAATCTTCCTAACACCTTTCCACCTAACAGCATCTCGTTTCCATCTCTGTGTCACGTTGTTTGGCTGTGCTGTAGAGTCTCTTGGAGCCAATCTGGCCTCTGGTCTTGCACTCCTGACCGAGCCCTTCACATGGGCTCTGACGACTGCTTCGCAGCTGTCTGAACACTGCCTTCTGGGGTGGCCACATTCAGCTCAAGCAGCACATGCTCTGGAGCCTTCCCTGTGTCTGAGCCCGCCCGCTGACTCACCCACTGCACTGGCTCCCGGGGCCTGCTGGCATCACTGGGGCTCTGCACACAAACTATAATGCAGGAGGTGCTGCAAAATACACTTGCAGTCTGGCACTGTGACTGGCTCTTGGTGAGATGAGTGGGGTTTCTGTGCAGCCAGAGCCCAGGGGTTGACTGAGGGAGCGATTTAAGTCTGTCTCTCCAGCGCTCAGGCTGCTCAATGCTGCCGCCAAGTGGGGAGACGCCGTGCCGGACGCCCCCCTCTCCAGCAGTGGGTCTGAGGCCAGCAGCAGTTTTAGAACGTGCTCTGGCTTCACTAGAGATCATGTCCTACTCCATGCACGGCACAATCACACGGGAGAAAAGGACGGCTCTGTCCACCTCTGGAAACCAGCACTCACACCCAGCACGCGGCCGCTCTGGTTTTAAGTGAGCTCACCTTCCCGAGGACTGAGTTTAAGTCCAACGCATTGGCCGACAGGGCGGAGGGCTCCTGGGCTCGGATTATGTTGGTCATGTCCAAGTCCGCATCCGGCGTTTGAATCATCTTGGAGAGCCCATCCACAGCGGCTTTCAACTCGTACAGACGTTTTAAAATGTTATCTTGCCGGGACTCCAGAGCCTGAAGAGATGGGTCAGACCCGCCCTAAGCAAATCAACACCAGAATGTCATTTCCTCCATCACAGCAGTCTGCTTAATTTGATCATTTGTCTTCTATTGTACTTAGTTCCACAAATTCATCAAACCGTCCAGGTTTTAAAAAAACAAAAAAACAAACTAGCATTATCTCATTTCTTCCATTGTCTGATAGGTCCTGCAAGTAGATCCACAAATGCTTTAAAATAAATAAAGAACATGACTGAAAGCCCCTTTGTATGGCTAATTTCAGGTAATTTAGGCTAAGAAGAGAGAAGGATAGAAAACAAATACTAATTGTTCTTTATTCATATCAAAACACTTTGCTTAAACAAACAGTGAAAATGTAACTCAATTAATACAAATAGAAGGGAAAAGGGTACACTTATAGGTTAAAAAAAGTCTGTCCGAGGTCAGATGGTCAACTCCCCAAATGTTCACTCTCGGCATACCAGCACTCTCACTGTAGAGTCAACGAGAACTTTTCACTGCCGGCATGTATAAATATGGACACGTAAACGTTCTCCACTCACCGAACCTTTGCATCTTTCTTGCCTGGTATAGTGACTGGTATATAGTAAGTTACCCATCATGTTTATGATAAATCTCAAGTCAATCTAGATTGAACTTACAAAGTAATATCAAGAAACCTCCCAGTACAGTCACACTGCACTATCTCCAGATTCCTGAGCTCTCACTCTAGACTAGGGGTGTCGAACTCAATCAGAGAAGGGGCCAAAATCTAAAATCCAGCCTAAATCGCGGGCCAAATGGTTTACTGAACAGTCATAAACTGTCATTGTGATGGAAACGCAGCGGAGTGCAGTGATGACAGCGCGGTGCGAGCCACATTGCAGGGCCTGGTGGGACGGATTTGGCCCGCGGGCCTTGTGTTTGACACATGTGCTCTAGACCGTCCACTTTGTGTTGAGAAAATAAAACATGAGCTAAATGCTCATAATGAGAGAGAAGTCAGGAACATGGCACTGACCATGAGTTATTAGAAAGATGCATTCATGATACAATTCAGGTGTACTTGCTCACATCTGAGTGCTGCTAAGTTTAATTCTTGGGAACATCTGTTAGTCACTCGGAACACTGCCCTCTCACGTGGATCGATTCTGCCTGCTCCACTGTCTCTGCCCAAGTCCAAGACATCATTTTTTTCATCTGGTCTACTTCCATTGGTCACCTCACACCCATCCATAAGATGGCCGCTGGAGTGATGAGAACAGAGGCGGATCCTGTCACCTCCTCCCCCGTGCTAACCCCCTAAGCTAAAAAGCAAAGCCCTCACCCTGGCTTGCTGAGTAGTTTATATGATTTGTCCTCTGGCTGCCTCCTTTCACATAATTCTCCCCTGCTCTGTCTCTAGCCGGACAGTCCACGGGATTCCTAAAACACACCATGCCTCCAGTGGCCTCTGGACTTTCCTCACCCTGGTCCCTCGGTCTGATACATTCCTCTCTTGCTTGATGTTCTTGTTTAAGATCAAACAGCAAAAAATATAAGGCGGAACAAAGAACAATAAACAGTTCCATATGCCACTTCGATAATAAGGTACTGTAAATAGAACGAACGGTGGAACAACCGGTCCCTATGACACGTGCTGACTACCAGAGCACGTATGTGAGCAGAACAGGGCGGGCATTGGCCGTGGTGGGATAGTGGAGCAGGTGAGTGGGGGTGCCAGACCAAGGTGGGGCACCGGTAGCCTTCATTGGGGGGAGCCTCTGGTGGCTACTGAAAATTCTTTGCTCCTGCACCCCACAGTCCCATGGGGAACTTGCTCCCACTGCCGATGCCTGGTGCTGGCGTCAATCACTCGACGCCGTCAGCAGGTCTGAGCAGTGGCTTTTGGCCCCGATCGCCCCTGAGGTGTTCTCCACCTCCCCCTGCTCCCGAGGGGCAACTGGGGCCAGCAGCTGCCTCTTGCACCTGCTGCTGGAGCCAGGCCCAATTGCTCAGCGCCTGTCAGTGCGTGGGAGCGGCAGTGGAGGAGCAGGGCTGCCGGCACACAGGACAGGGGGCTGCACTGGGAGGGGCTGGGCAGGAGCAGGAGGATGGGCTGAGACCCACCCCCACTCACCTGCTCAACTATCCCACCATGGCCAATGCCTGCGGTGTTCCGCTTGCATGCGCACTTTGGTAGTCAGCATATGTCATAGGGACTGGTTGTTCCACTGCAGCCTCACAGCCAACAACAGTTCCTTTCAAGGTGCATGAATATTAATAGTATTAATAATAAAAGGGCCCCAGCA
Organism: Pipistrellus kuhlii; assembly: GCF_014108245.1. NCBI lineage: Eukaryota > Metazoa > Chordata > Mammalia > Chiroptera > Vespertilionidae > Pipistrellus > Pipistrellus kuhlii. The sequence continues at coordinate 1,979,012 of NW_023425584.1, forward strand.
TAGCTGGATCTCACCCCTTGATCTGAGGCATAAGGAAATGCTCAAATCTGCTTATCATCCCTTTTAATGTTGGGCTGTTGTTTTTCTTGCTCAGACTAGACTATGCCTTGGCCTATGCGTTTACCCACTTGGTTTATACGTATTTGGAAGCAGTTTACTCTTCCAGTTGCTCTCCGAATGCTGGGTTTCTAATTATCTGTCTATCCACACTGCCATCATCTATTAAAGAAAGGGGACTCCTAAAGTCATAAGCTTTGGGGAGGATGCCAGCACCAGGAAATTTATACGTGGCTGGTGAGAGCCGACATCAGTGCAACCACTCTGCAAAGCAATTTACAATACCTAGTACTTACCTTTGAAGGCAGACCTGACTTCTGGGTCAGCAATTCCATGTCTAGTAAAATACCCTATGCCTGCTCCTGTACAAAAACATTCACTGCAAAATGAAGCAGCTTACAGAAGGCCCGACATCCATGAGCAGTGGGATGGGGCAAACGCGTTGGGACAGCAGACCCGCAGAGGACGAAGACTTCATTTCACATAACAAAGCGAGTCTGAAATCATGTCTAGAAGCAGCAGCCGGACATAAGCCACCAAACAGCATGCTTCCGTTCACGTGGCTTAGGGATGCATCCTTAGGCGGCGCAGCAGGAGAGAGAAGCAGGACATGATCACGGAAGTCGGGCCCTTTCGCTTTGGGGTAATTTAAGACTAGGCACTGACAACGTGTGTTAACCTGGGTGACACTTGTTATTCTTAAAATGGCCATTTACGTGCTACTCACTTTTCTGTGAGTAAAGTTTAAGTAGCTACAAGCGAAAAAAAGAAAATTGATACACGAAGCGGGCCTGGAGGGACCCCGGGCCCTACTCGCGCATCTCAGCTGGCTAGGCCACGGCGCCTGCGCAGTGAGCGGTCCGGAGGGCTTGACGCCTGCGCACTACTGAACGGGGAGGGGGGGGCGCCTACCTGCACGTGGCTCCCATTCTGCGCCGGGCAGCCGGTCCCGCGGTGCACGTTGGGGAGCCGGTACATGCAGGTGGGGAGCTCTACGCTGAGAGATGAGCCACCCTCGTGATAGGGTTTTACCCGGTACATCGGCATCGTGGGAAGCACAGGAGGGACGGCGGCGGGTGGGGGACACGGCGTCAGAGACCACCACGTACCGCGGCCACCTCCCTTCTGCTCCGCATTCGGGCCTTCAGAAGAAACTCACAGTTCGTGTGCTCTGATTGGCTCGGGCTCTCTGACGTCACGACCCCGATATTTTTATACCACCAATCAGCGAGAAGGAGATGCGAGCACCTGTTTCCGCCTCCACCCGGAAGGGGTGGGGCACAGTTTCAGAAGCAGCCAATGGGCGGCTCGGGGGAGGGGCACCCGTGGGAGCGGCGGGAGGAACTGTCGCGAGTCGGAGGGCGCGTCAGGCTCCGCAGCCATGGAACGCGCGGAAGGGCTGAGGTGAGCGGCGCTGGCTGCCTCCCTCGCCGTCGCCCTTTGGAAGGCGCACGGCGTTCCCGCAAAGGAGGGAGACCGGACCAGGGCGATGGGGCCCTGCAGGCTAGCAGGCCCGAGGGGGCTCCTCAGCGCTCCGCCGACCGCTGCCCCCTCGGGAGCTCGGGGCGGCGCGGGCGGCAGGCTGAGCCCAGACGCCGCCTCAGGGCCGTGGACCTGAAGTCCGGCCTGAGGGCTCAGTGTACTGAAGGTGTCTCTCCTTTTTTGGGGGAAAGAATTGCAGTTATTTGGAGGCGGCTTCTAGGGATATGCTCATTTGCATGGCCGCCGTTTAAAAAATGCAGAACCTCTGTCTGGATCACTGGCTGGCGAGCTGCGCTGAATTCGGGGTGGCGAGTCTCCGGCGCGTCCTCTGCATTCGATGTCAGAATCCTGAACCCAAGTTCGCCGCGTTTAAGAGTTTTGTCCCCCGCCCCTCAAAGCAAATGCCAGAAATGGACCCGAGGCCTAGGGCTCCTGTGCCCCACGACACCCATTTTCGCCCCGTTTGCTTCGCGAACATACGGAACGCGGTCTTGGGATGAGCAGGGGTTTGCCGGGCGGGAGAAGGGGACTGGAGTCGTCTAGACCCATGGTCGGCAAACTGCGGCTCGAGAGCCACATGCGGCGCTTTGGCCCCTTGAGTGTGGCTCTTCCACAAAATACCACGGCCTGGGCGAGTCTATTTTGAAGAAGTGTTGTTAGAAGAAGTTTAAGTTTAAAAAATGTGTCTCTTCAAAGAAATTTCAATCGTGCTGTTGATATTTGGCTCTGTGGACGAATGAGTTTGCCGACCACTGGGCTAGACCCAAAGCTAATAGACCAGGAGCAGCGAGCACTATGGAGGGGACATGTCAAAGGGAGGACGGAAAGAAGGAGCAAGTGAAGGAGACCGGGTTCAGTTATGATTCTATTAACCTTCACACAGCAGACGGGGCGACGCTGCTCCCTGTTTTTCAGCAGAAAAATGACTTGACCCGCCCGGTGCTTTCTAAAGCAGCTGTGGGGGTAGCATGGAGGCTGGGTTGGAGTAGGGAGGAAATGGAGACAAACAGGGTTGGAAAATTCTTAAAGCAGGTGCAGCCCTAGCTAGTTTGGCTCAGTGGATGGAATGTCAGCCTGCATTCCGAAGGGTCCCGGGTTCGATTCCCGTACTCTAGGGCATGTACCTCGATTGCAGGCTCTCCGGGCATGCAGGAGGCAACCGATCAATGTGTCTCTCACTTTGACGTTTCCCTGTTGCTCTCTCCTTCTCCATAACACTCTCTCGAGAAATCAATGGAAAAATATCCTCCGGTGAGGATAAAAACAAAAAATAAAACAGGGAGAGCCAGAACTTTGAGGGCCTTTAAGGCAGCAGCTGGCAGCCTGGACTTGGAGGAGGGGTTCAAAGGCAGCCCTGGGAACAGTTTTGCAGCCGGCACCCAGGCTCCAGGAGGCTTTGGTTTGGACATAAGCACTGTGTATTTCCCTTCACACTCTTGGTTTTGCAAATTGTGTGAGAAGTGTTGCTTTCTCAAGAAAGAAGATCCCATCCTTGCAAGAAACTGTTGACCCATAGGTTGAGGGACACATGTGTCTCTTCCATGTAGATCCCAGGATCATTAGATTTTTAAATATGTATTGCATTTTAGTATCTACTCAAGAGATTTTGACAAATATTTAAGAATTGTAGAATAACATTTTTTTAATATATATTTTATTGATTTTTTTTTTTTTTTTTTACAGAGAGGAAGGGAGAGAGGGAGAGAGAGCTAGAAACATCGATGAGAGAGAAACATCTGATCAAATGCCTCCTGCATACCTCCTATAGGGGGATGTGCCCGCAACCAAGATACATACCCTTGACCGGAACCGAACTTGAGTCTGCAGGCCGACGCTCTATCCACTGAGCCAAACGGGATAGGGCTAGAACAACATTTAATATTTATGAATGTAATAAATGTATATGTTTGTATAACAAATGAACACGTTAGCCCCGTTAACTATTAACAGAGAGGAATCACTTCCCACCCTTGAAACCGGGATGAAAAAGACATAAATGCATACTTGCCTTGCTTCTTGTAACTGGTTTCTTTAGTACAGAACGTGCTAAGGTCATCAAACCTATCGACCGGAGGTCGGTCCATCAGATTTGTTCTGGGCAAGTGGTCCTGAGTCTGAGTTCTGCTGTGAAGGAGTTGGTAGAAAATAGTGTGGATGCCGGTGCCACTAATATTGGTAAGTTTGGGAGACAAGCCACAAGAAATAGCCAGTTTATGCTGTATTATTCATGGAACATTTGTTACTGACATAAGACACTCAATTATATTCTTTAGTTTATAAAGTAAATTACTATGTGCTAGGTAGTAATAATAATAATAGCAGTTAACTTTTATTGTGTTCTTGTTATGTGCTAGACAGACATTGTGTTAAGAACTATGGATGGGATATGTTATTTAATCTGCAGAATAATTTTACAAGATAGGAATTATTACTGTTGTAACTATTATCTTTTAAAATATATATATTTTATTGATTTTTTTACAGAGAGGAAGGGAGAAGGATAGAGAGTTAGAAACATTGATGAGAGAGAAACATTGATCAGCTGCCTCCTGCACATCCCCTACTGGGGATGTGCTCACAACCAAGGTACATGCCCTTGACTGGAATTGAACCTGGGACCCTTGAGTCCGCAGGCCAACGCTCTATCTACTGAGCCAAACAGGTTAGGGCTGTAACTATTATCTTTATTGTACAGAGGAGGAAGTTAAGGCACAAGGAATTTACTTGGTTGTTTGTTTTTTTTTTGAGGTTATAAAGCTAGTAAAATATGACCCCAGGAAGTCTGATTCCAAAGCCGGTTTTCTTTCTTTCTTTATCTTTCTTTCTTTCTTTCTTTCTTTTTTTTTTTTTTTTTTAAATATTGATTTTAGAGAGGAAGGGAGAGGGAGAGAGAGATAGAAACATCAGTGATGAGAGAGAATCATTGATCGGCTGCCTTTTGCATGTCCCACATTGGGGATCGAGCCTGCAACCCAGGCATGTGCCTCTGACTGGAATCGAACCCAGGACTTCTCTGTCTGCAGGCCCATGCTCTATCCACTGAGCCAAACCAGATAGGGCCAAAGCCTATTTTCTTTAATGAGTATGTTAAAATTATTCTTTTTAAAGAGAGAGAGAAAAGAACACCTATTTTATTAGTAAATAGCAAAGAAGGACTTGAAAAAATAAAATTACATAGTATATTTAAATAAGTGCAATTATGACTCAAATTTGCCTATGTATGTTACAAATACTGTCAATAAAAGACTTACATGGATCAATTCTTTGAAAAATAAATATTTTATTCTTAGATCTAAGGCTTAAAGACTATGGGGTGGATCTCATTGAAGTTTCAGACAATGGATGTGGGGTAGAAGAAGAAAACTTTGAAGGCTTAAGTAAGTTGACTTTTTCTAACCCTTTTTTAAAATAGGTGGGCAAAATATTTCAAAATTTTGAGTAAACACTAAAACAGTTTTTCAAAGCCAGATACTTCGGTGGGCGTTGTGTATGTTCATGCTATACCCCTTCAGATATCCTCAGCCACACTGCATCTCTCTTCCAGCTCTGAAACATCACACTTCTAAGATTCAAGAGTTTGCTGACCTAACTCAGGTTGAAACTTTCGGCTTTCGGGGGGAAGCTCTGAGCTCACTTTGTGCACTGAGGTGATGCAATATTTTTATTACTAACTTGACTCTTTGTAAAAAATCTTTCTGAAAAAGAAGGAATTCCTACCATTTGCAACAACATGGATGAAACAAGAGCATTGTGCTAAGTGAAATAAGCTCGTCAGAGAAAGATAAATATCACAATATCTCACTCATTTATGGAATGTAATGAACAACATAAACTGATGAACAAAAACAACTCCAGAGATAGAGAAACATCGATCAGACCATCAAACCTCAGAGGGCAGGTAGGGGAGGGTGGGGGTAAGGGGCAGAGGTCAAAGGCCTTGTATGCATGCATATAAGCCTAACCAATGGATACAGACAACAGAGGGGTAAGGGGATGAGTAGGGGGGATGAGGAGGTAATGGGGGAATAAAAAAAAATAACCTTTCTGAAAATTAAAAAGCATAATTAGAATCATAATTATTTATACCTCTTCGTCTGAGTGTCTCAACTTTTCACTTCTGCATTCTATTTTATCTTACTATCAATCTGAGTGATAATGCCTCTGAAATGTAAGCAATGAATGAATGAAATGAAGCAAATAGTACTGTAAAAAAATTGTTACCCTTAGTCAAGCAGTGACTTCTCAATTTGTAAAAAAAAAAGTATATATTTTTTAATTGATTTCAGAGAGGAAAGGAGAGGGAGAGAGAGATAGAAACATCAATGAGAAAATTTGTTGTTTGGCTGCCTCTTGCATGTCCCCTATTGGGGACTGAGTCCGCAACCCAGGTATGTTCCCTTGAGCAGAACTGAACCCGGGACCCCTCTGTCCACAGGCCAACGCTCTAGCCACTGAGCCAAACCAGCTAGGGCTAACTTCTCAATTTTAAAATAACAGAGATAATAAATTATAGATGCTATTGGTTTTAATTTCAATTTTTGAACTATAATATTTTTGGATCCTTTTAAAATTTTTGTTAGAACACTAGTAACAAATCAGAAAGAAATTTTTATTTGTGAATATATAGGTTCTGAGATCTTTTACGCTTTTGCAGTTTATCAACAACAACAAAAAAGTCAAGTTCTTATTAAAGCAAAGCATTTACAGCTGGCTGGTGTGGTTTAGTGGTTGAGTGTCAACCTATGAACTAGGAGGTCATTGTTTGATTATGGTCAGGACTCATGACCGGGTTGCAGGCTCAATCCCCAGAAGGGGGCATGTAGCAGGCAGCTGATCAATAATTCCTTCATCACAGTTTCTATCTCTTTTTCCTTCTCTCTTTGAAATCAATAAAAACATATTTTTTCCAAAAATCAATAAAAAGCATTTTCATAACTCTGTCGTACCTTAGATTTTATGATGATTCCTCACGCATTTGAACTCTCTTGATTATCTCAGAGGGTTCATCATCTCTTAGAGTCTTGAGAGAAGAGAAGTGAGGAAGTAAGTGTGTGATGTCCTGATGTCCAACACCAGGGAATCTCTGACCAGGCCTCCCCTGGCATTCTCTTCCAGTGATGTCACCATTTCCACCTGCCACTCATCTGCGAAGGTTGGGACTCGACTAGTGTTTGATCACAATGGGAAAATTACCCAGAAATCCCCATATCCACGGCCCAGAGGGACGACAGTCAGTGTCCAGCAGCTGTTTTACACACTGCCTGTGCGCCATAAGGAGTTTCAAAGGAATATTAAAAAGGTGCGGTCAGTTCAGGACCCCAAAAGCGTTGAGACTGTTAGGAACACCCACAGCAGAATCTGCTACAATGCTTCATTCTACTTGTTCTCTTACTGAGTTTTATGCCTGTGCTTTTTAAACAGGAATTTGCCAAGATGGTCCATGTCCTCCATGCGTACTGTATCATTTCCTCGGGCATCCGAATAAGTTGCACCAATCAGGTGGGACAAGGAAAACGACAGCCTGTGGTGGGCACAAGCGGAAGCGCCAGCATAAGGGACAATATTGGATCTGTGTTTGGGCAGAAACAGGTATATCTTACTGCTCTAGCGATTAAGGCAGGTTTCTATTATCCTTTACGACAGAATGGAGAATAAAATCTGAGAACTGATATTAATGTTAAATTCTGAGAGTTTTTATTTCACTCTTGTGGAGAATAAATTTAATACTTTTACTCTCTGTCTAAACATATATCAAGTATTATGGGCAGTATGTTGATTATGTATAAGCAGGAGCTAAGTTTCATCTTTCTAGAGAAAAATGAAAATTTAGTGCAGAAAGCAGCTGATGAAATTCTTCTTGCTCTGACCGTGGCTAACTGGCTAGGAAAGAAAGCACCAGGACCCTCCTGTGTTCTTTCTGCAGTCAGGCCCCTCTGTCTGCCTGGAAATCACTGAGGCCCGCTTTCTTGCAGTTGCAGAGCCTCATTCCTTTCGCTCAGCTGCCCCCTAGTGACGGCGTCTGCGAAGAGTTCGGGCTCAGCTGCTCAGATTCTCTGCAAAATCAGTTTTGGTGAGTGGCTTGCCTCCAGGAAAATGACAATCAATTATTTTTTTCTTTTTAAAGATAGTGCTTTTAAGGCTTTTAGTCTCTTTTGTCCATTATAAACCTGTAAGCTGTATTACTGCTGAGAAAGAGATGTAGATGAAGCAGTCAGTTACTTAATTCTGGGTATTAACAATATTCTGGGCAACTGGTGTGTTTTAGGGGTTTCCTCTTGAATTAGTCTTTGTAGCAAACAAAGACTAATAGCAAAACAATTAGAAAAATTTTAAAAATTTATTTTGTGTACAATGTTGTACTTTATTGGGATCTAGCACAGAGCAGTGGAGGCTGTGTTTCCTTTAATTCATGTCTTACCCAACGTCCAGTCCAGCATCATTACTTACAGTGTAAGAACAATAGAATGTTCCATAAGCTGGACTGGGCCTGTGGGGCCTCCACTTGCCTTTGGCCTTTGCCTGGAATTAAAGACGGGATTAATTTACGTTAAGGCATCATTCTTACGGAAATGCAAGTATTCCTGAGGTTGATCTCAGGTGGAATAAGCACCTTACCAGCACCTCAGGAGATACATGTTTGCTAACAGAGCAGATTTTAAAGGCCAGGCAATGTGGGGAGAGATCCTGGTGACAAATAGTCGGATTCCCTGGATAGTTGGTGGAGACCGCACGAAGGTTCTGGAATGTGGGTTTGCAGTGAGGCCCACACTCTGTGGAGGCCCAGGATCTACTAGGGAAGGTGAGAGGAGAGCTGGAGCAAATCGTTTTGAACCTGTGGTGAATTTGCTCTCCTGAAGAGCCTTCCAGAAGGTCCCTGTCCTCCTTCTAACCCACTGGAATGGAAGACAGGTGCACAGTAACTGAAATGTTAGCACTTCGTTGCAGGCACCAGGTGTTATGTTTTTAATTCTTTTCTACTTTAAGAATGTGCCATATCCTACGTGTTTCTAATCCTTTTCACTCTGGACTCCTGCCCTTGTTCACACTGAGCAGTATCTCGGGTTTCATCTCCCACTGTACTCATGGTGTTGGACGGAGCTCAACGGACAGACAGTTCTTTTTTGTCAACTGGCGGCCGTGTGACCCAGCAAAGGTATAATTTTTTTTTGTGCAAGTTTTTTTAACTCATACAAATACATGTCCGTTGAATGTGTTTTATGAGTAAACCACATCTGCAATGTTTGGCATTTTTTTCAAGAGCATCTTTAGATCGGAAAAAGATTCAGTCTTGGGGGTCTGTGATGGAGGGGCACAAAGAATCTGTTTTTTGGGTGATGGATGTATTCATTGTCTTGATTGTATACTTTAAATACGTGTAACACTGCAGGCCAGTTATACCTCACAAAAGCTATTAAAAATGTATCCTTTTATGGTGGGTTAGAATAGCATGTTGCTATTACCCAGGGGATAGGGAACACTTATTTTTTTCTAATCTTTGCTTTGTTTGTAGGTTTCCAGACTTGTGAACGAGGTTTATCACATGTATAATCGACATCAGTACCCATTTGTTGTTCTTAATATTGCTGTTGATTCAGGTAAGTTCCACTGACATTTCAGTAAAATCAGTGACTTGCTCTTAAAATAATACAATGAAAGTATAAAGCTCTGATATGATTGGAAACATACTTTTATAGTAAGAATTAATGGCCATATATTTCTTAAAATATATTTTTATAGATTTCAGAGGGGAAAGGAGAGGGAGAGAGAGTTAGAAATATCAATGATGAGAGAGAATTGGAGATGGGAGTGGAGCCTGCAACCCAGGCATATGCCCTTGACCAGAATCAAATCTGGGACCCTTCACTTCCAGGCGGATGCTCTATCAACTGAGCCAAATAGGCTAGGGCCATTTAAAAAAAAAAATTTTTTTTTTTTTACAGGCTTTCAATTTTATTTCACAGACTTTTATTTGTTACATTCTTAATACAGATTTTTCTGCTTTCTACTTGAAACTGTGTTAATTGTATTTTTAGAAAAATGTGCCTTTTTCATGCTAACCAAGGGAGAATGTTCTCCCTGATTAGAAAATTATTTCATATTTTTCTTTCGATTTTTAAAATTCTGATTTATTGCTATTCAGTATTTTTTCTAAGAAAATACATATGTGCACACCTTAAAAAGTTGTAATGACCTCTATATTTATCCATATACTTTGAGGTGAGAAAAGAATTTTGGGAAATTTTGTATAGTACACTTTGTCCTTAGATATAAACATTTTCTTCACTATGTCATTAAAAATTATTCAGAAACATGATTTTAATAGCTACATTTATTATATTCCAGTGTATGGGTATATGTGTTCATTTTAAACTTTTTTGTTCAGGTTTTGGAAATTTAAATGCTGTCCTTATAATTAAATCATTATCTATATATTTGATACTCCCTTCAGATAAATTCCTAGAATTAGAATGAATGCACCAGTGGAAATGATTGTGGTGTGCCAATTTATACACCTACCAACAATGTATTAGGTATCCTTTTTAACCAAATTCTGTAGGTGATAAAGTGACGTCCTCCTTTAGTTTGCAGTTTTATTATACACTGGAGGCCTGGTGCATGAAATCCATGCACTCGGGGAGGGGAGGATCCCTTGGCCAGGACTGCACTCTCTCATAGTCAGGGAGCCCCTGGGGGATGTCCTACTGATTGATGGCTTAGGCCCGCTCCCCTGAGGGCTCCCAGAGGCTGGGCTCACAGCTGGCGAGCACAGTGGCAGTGATGGGGAGTGGGCCTAAGCTGTCAGTCAGATATCCAGAGCACTGCTGTGGAGGCAGGAGAAGCTCCCACTGCCACCACTGCACGCGCCAGCCATGAGCCTGGCTTCTGGCTGAGCAGCGCTCCCTGGTGGTTCCGCCGATGGGCTGAAACCGCTCTCCAACATCCCTCAAGGGGTCCCAGATAGTGAGAGGGTGCAGGCCAGGCGTAGGGACCCCCACCGGTGCACAACTGGGGCTGGAGAGGGATGTGGGAGGTTGGCCAGCTGGGGAGAGAATGCGGTAGGGCTCCTGGGTGTGTCTGGTCCATCTTGCTCAGTCCCAATTGGCTGGACCCCAGCAGCAAGCTAACCTATTGGTTGGAACGTCTGCCCCCTAGTGGTCAGTACACGTCATAGCGAGCAGTTGAGTAGCTTTAGCATGTCATTAGCATATTACGCTTTGATTGGTTGAATGGCTGACTGGACGCTTAGCATATTAGGGTTTTATTATATAGGATTTTCGTGTGCCTATTTATTCTTTTTCTTCTGCAATTTACTCATTTGAATCTTTGCATACTTTTTCTATTTACAAAATTGATAATCTTTTTCTTGTTTATTTGAAGGACCTGATTTTATAGTTTATGAATAATAATTTGGACACTGTAATGTCTTTAATAGTATGTTTGCTCAGTACAAGTGAATAAAATAGTAGGTAGGGGAATTGCTGTTTTCATAGGTGAATTTAAACACAGTAAGTATCTTTTCTTTTTTTTGCCTTAGGAAGTGTGGATATCAATGTTACTCCAGATAAAAGGCAAATTTTCCTACAAGAAGAGAAGCTTCTGTTGGCAGTTTTAAAGACATCTTTGATAGGAATGTTCGATAGTGATGTCAGCAAACTGAACGTCAGTCAGCAGCCACTGCTGGATATTGAAGGTAAAAGACTACAAGTATATCAGCAGCTTCTAAAACATAGCTGTTGTGATACTTTCCTTAGTTTGTTTTGACAGGAAATAAAATCTCTTCTAGATAGAAAAGATGTATCTCACTAGAAAGTAATCTGTTTAAAAAGAACAGGACACCCTGGCCAGGTAGCTTCGTTGGTTGGAGTGTTGTCCCCATACGACAAGGTTGCAAGTTTGATCCCTGATCAGGGCACATAAAGGGAGGCAACCAGTGAATGCATGAATGTGTAGAGCAACACATTGATATTTCTCTCTAAAATAGAAAGAAAGAACGTGAGTCACCATTAGTACACATTTGTGCACAGGGAGGGGCGTGTTCTCCCTGGAACTCAGCTGAATGCTGTGCAAGCCTTTTCATTTTCAGAGTTCTGAGAAAGTTGATTTGGACAGTTTTTGCCCATTTTCTCATTTCTTTGAGGGAGGAGGGAGGTTTTGGAGGCCCTCACAGTTGGGTAGTTTGCAGTTTGGGGCCATAATGAACAAAGCTGTGGTGAGCACCCTCGTCCATGGCTTTGTCAGTATGGCAAGCGTTTCTGACAGGAGAGGCGGGCTGGGTCCCAGGCAAGCACATGTTCAGGTGTAGGGGGCACTCCCAGCGGCCTTCACACCGCAGTGTGTCTGCCTCACTGCCACCAGCCCTGTGGGAGCACCCCATTCCATCCTGTCTCGTGAATGCTGCTTGTTTTCATTCTGCCCCCTCTGGTGAGCAGACCTGCGCATCATTAGAGGTTCTCATTTGTCTCTATGGTTAATGTCGAACAGTTTTCATGCTTTCTCAATTTTTATCTCCTCTTTTGCGGCGCTGTTCCTCTTGTTTCTGACACTCTCCTGTTCCTCTCTGCCCAGGTCACCTCCTGAAACCGCGCTGGGCAGAGACGGAAAAGCCTGTGCCAGAGACGCAGGGGAGTCCCACTTCGCTAGCGACGGGCGGGGAAGAGAGAAGGACGGTGACCATCTCCAGGCTGCGGGAGGCCTTTTCCCTGCGTCCCTCGGCAGAGAGCAGGCCTCACAACAGGCGGGCTTCTCCCGGACAGAAGAGAGGCGTGCCGTCTTCCAGGCCCTCAGACGCCCTCTGCCCCCAGACGCCCCGCCCAGGCGCAGGCTGGTCCGGCCCTCCAGGAGGGCGGATGAGTCCAGGCGAGGACAGAGTGGAGGCGGAGGGGAACTCCGGGCATGGCAGCACCTCCGCAGGCTCAGAGGAGGGGTTCAGCACCCCGGACATGGGCAGTCACTCCAGCAGTGACCCAGCAGCCAGCTCCCCGGAAGGGGGGTCTTCACAAGAAAAGATGGAGTCGTGCGAGAAGGTGCCTGAAACTGGGCATCATTCTTCAGACATGGAGTGCCATTTAGAACAAGAAGACAGTGGATGTAAATTTAGAACGTGGCCTCAGCCAACTAACCTCTCAGACACTAAGCGTTTTAAAACAGAAGGCATCCCTTTCGGTTCTGACGCCCCTCAGAAGCCGGTTAACACGCAGAACGTGCCGGCGTCTCAAGTTGACGTCGCCGTTAAAATTGACAAGAAGATCGTGCCCCTGGACTTCTCCCTGCGTTCTCTACGTGCACGCGTAAGGCGGTTATGCCACCAAGAGCAGTGCAGGGGCGAGCAGAACTACAGGAGGTTCCGGGCCAAGATCTGTCCTGGAGAAAACCAAGCGGCAGAAGAGGAGCTGAGGAAGGAGATAAGGTAAAGACCAGCTCTGCTCATTGGTGAGTGCGTGAGCCAGAGGCTGGGCCTCCCACAGGCAGCTTTGGCTCCCTCTGCTGTGATGGCATCTCTTCTGGGTCAGGCCTGGGTGTGGCTCTGCCTTGGCACGGGTGCCTGGTCCTCAGGCTCCTGCTGCCTGTCAGGGGGGTCCTCCTTGGGGTCTTCGTGCACCACAGACTTGTATCTCAGAACGTCAGACTTGCCCCATTTTCCTCCCTTTCTCCCTCCCTCTAGAAGATTCCAAATTTGGAGCCAGTTTGATTCCACATAGCGGCCATTATCTGTACCAGTGCATCCCTGGCAAGGCTTTCTCCATTCACCAACTTCTCACTGCCTCGCACATGCACCAGATACATTTGCTAGAAAGAACTCTTTCTGCTGCCCAAACCGTGCGAGAACTTTTCCCTTGGATGTCCTTAGCATGCATGTCCTGTCTGTCAGTCCAAGTCAGCGGATGCCTTGATCCTGATTTCCTTCCTCTTCCTCAAGCTTTTCAGCTCATAGCGACTTTTTCCCCCCTGTAAGGAATTCATGGCACTTTTGGTGGATGTTGCTGTTTTCCATTTCAACGTGTATTAGGAAAAGTAGAACACATCGTCAAACCTGTGGTATTCAGAAGATACTCAGGATAAGGCTAAGGAATAGGAGTCAATTTAAAGAAAAAGATAAATAACACAGATAATAGAAAACACTGCCCCCCTTTTCTGTCAGTAATCATGAACAACATCGTGATTTGTTAAAATGTTGAATTCTGAAATTCTTAACTTTTGTTTTTTTAAACTTTGCCTTGCGGTTGACTGAACACACTGCGGCTGTGTAATGACACTGAACTTTTGTAGCACTTTCCATGTGGACCACGTAGGCTTTGCCTAATTTATAGTATAAATTCTTTTTGTTTTAAATGCAGTCTGTCAGCCCTCGAAAAGTGAAGTTAACTGCGACTTTAAAAACAGAGATTTTCATTAATTCAGCAAGCACTTTCTGATCAGCTGTTATTGTGGTTCTTGATTTTTTTTTTATCCGAAAAGTAGCCTTTTAAACTGTCTCACAATTAGCCCTTTCTCCGTGCAGTAAGACCATGTTTGCCGAGATGGAGGTCATCGGTCAGTTCAACTTGGGGTTTATAATCACCAAACTGGACGCGGACCTCTTCATCGTGGACCAGCACGCCACGGATGAGAAGTACAACTTCGAGATGCTCCAGCAGCACACGGTGCTGCAGGGCCAGCGGCTCATCAGGCAGGTGCCCGCAGCTTCTGGATATGCAGGGTCGTTGCCCCGCCCACATGTAGATCTCATAGCTTACATGTGTGCCTATGTATTTACACATAGATTTGCCATGAGCAGCCCTACAGAAGATTTTTATACTTTAAAAAATATCTATATTTTATTGATTTTTACAGAGAGGAAGGGAGAGGGATAGAGAGTTAGAAACATCAATCAGCCACCTCCTGCACACTCCCTACTGGGGATCGTGCCCACAACCCAAGCATGTGCCCTTGACTGGAACGAACCTGGGGCCTTTTAGTCCGCAGGCCTACTGAGCCAAACCAGCTAGGGCAGGTTTTTATACTTTTTACATAATAATAGTCATACCTGGCAGTTATCGAGTGCTTATTATATGCCAGGCACTATTGAAGCAATTTACGTGTATTAATTCACTTAATTCTCACAAACTATGAAGTAGTCACTGTTACTATCATATTAACATTTCACTGATGAGAAAACTGAGACACATAGAGAGGTTCAGTAACTTGCTCAAGGTTACACAGTTGTGTTCTTATAAGTATCTAACATTTTAACCATCGGAAAATGTCCGTCATTGGTTGGCCAGAAAACCCTCTGATGAAGACAGTTTTTAGTGTGTAGTACAGCTATTTATAGCACGTGGAATGTGTGTGTTCAGGCAGCATTGTCTGTGTGTCAGTCCTCAGCTGCCGCAGACAGTTCCAATGGCTAGGTAGTCACCGCAGATTCTGCATTTTCCTGTCCTTTGCCAAATTGAATGTTGGCAACTGACCATAGGTGGTGTGATGGTATACCATGTAAACCAGAAGTATTAGGTCTAGTAATAATTAATGTCGTTTTCTAATACTTTTTTAAATCGAATTTATTTAAACAATACAACAAAATTTAATCAACAATATAGTTGCTGTTGTTTTCTACTACTTGTGCCCAATGCTCAGGAAGCATTTTAATCCCTCTGTTGTGAAATTCTTGTGATTTTGATGCAAAAAATTCAGTCAATGCATTTTTGAGGCATTCTTCATTATTAAATTTTTTTCCAAGAAGAAAGTTTTGCAAAGAACGAAACAAATGGTAATCGGAAGGGGCAATATCAGGAGAATTTGCAGGTTGAGGGAGAACTTCCCATTCCAACTGGCGCAGTTTTTCAGCAGTGATTCTTGCAGTATTCGGTCGTGCGTTATCATGGTGAAGAATTACGCCCTTCCGATTAATCAGCGTGGGTTCTTTTTCTCATAAAGCTTGGGCTAACCTTTCCAATTGGGCACTATACACTGCACTTGTAATGGTTTGGTTAGATGGTAAAAGTTCATAATGAAGAATTCCTTTAAAATTCCACCAAACACACAACATCACTTTTTTCGCATGCAAGTCAGGTTTTGGCGTGGGCTGCGGAGCCTCATTTTTGTCCAACCATTGAGGCTGCCTTTTCAAATTAACATACAGCACCCATTGTTCATCTCCGGTAACAATTTGCTCTAAAAACGGCAAACGGTTTTGACGAGAGAGGAGCGAACTGCAAATTGTGACTCTTTGATTACGGTTGTCGTCGGTCAACTCATGAGGAACCCATTTTCCAAACTTTTGGACTTTGCCAAGTGCACGCAATTGATTGGAAATTGTTGTTTTGTGAACAATTTAAAGTTGTCGCAAGCTCTTGTTGGGTAATTTGAGGATTTTGCACCAAAAGAGCTTGAAGAGCTTCCTGATCAAAATTGGACACACGGCCTCGACCACTCTTGTCATCTAACGAAAAATTTCCCTCGCGAAATTTCTCAAACCAACGCTGGCATTTTCTGGCGCTAACTGCATCTTGACCAAGAGCACTACAGATGTTTTTTGCAGCCTCACTTGCTTTTCTTCCTAATTGGAACTCGTAAAGCATGCAGTGCCGAATATGCTCTTCATCCGCCATCTTCTTAGCCCTAGTTTTGCAACAAAAACCTAACCAAACACAAACTTTTTCAAGCAAAACTTGTTAATTGCACTTCACACGTTCTGTAGATACCACGTGTTTGAAGGTTATGTCAATAACAAGTCAACGCCAAGCAAGATTTTAAATGAATGTTTAAAAACGACATTAATTATTACTAGACCCGATATTTGCCTTTTTAAAAAAATGTTTATTGATTTATGAGAGAAGAAAGGAGAGGGAGAGAGGGATAGAAAATCTATGATGAGAATCATTAATCAGCTGCCTCCTGCAGCCCTTCACTGAGGATTGAGCCTGCAATTCAGGCATGTGCCCTGACCAGGAATCAAACCGTGATCTCCTGGTACGTGGGTCAGTGCTCAACCACTGAGCCACTCTGGCTGGACTAGAAGTCTTTCTTAAGCAGAATTAGAAGACGAGGCATGGATTTTCACTTGAGAAATTAAAATACATAGCAAAATAAACTCAGATCCTGGCGTGAAGAAACATACAACCAGTCACTGAGCTGGGAAAGCACAGGTTTTCCTGATAGCATCAGGAGTGCTCCAGTTCCTGTGGGATGCACGCATTGTGTTGTTTTCAGTAGAAGCAAATGGCAATGGAAGCACCTTTAATAAGCTACTTCATAACGTTTTCTTAGAGGATCCTTCCCTGACCCCCTCTCTTTCCAGGTCAAGTCTCACTTTATGCTCCTAGGGCACTGGGTGTCTCTTCTTCCTGGTTCTCAGTGTAGTTGTAATTTATTTGACTGTTTGATCGATGCCTTTCTTCCCCACTAGACTATTACTCCACTGGGCAGAGACCGGGTCTGTGCATTCTGTCTCCTGCCTGGACCGGTGTCTGACTTGGTAAACTCAGGAGGAGATGGCTGCATCTCCCGATGGTAGATGGAGAGAGAAACAGCTCAGGCAGAGGAAGGCGTCGAGTACAAAACAAATGTTACTCTCTTTTCCAGCGCCTGTAATGATCTACCCCAGCTTCTCCAATTGTCTTTATGCGAGGAGGGAGAAAAAACACACAAACAGCATTAAAAAAAAAAAAAAAAGCGTTATATTTTATTTCAGAAGATTCAGAAAAAGACAGGTGGGATGGCAGATTCATGAAAAGCAACTTACTTTTATACTTTAACTTCTGAAATGAACTTAAAAAAAATTAAAAGGAAATTCTCGCAAAGTTTTGTGACAGTAAAGGCACATACCTCAATAAAGTGTTACTATTCACATTGCTTTTTGAAATGGATTCAGGAACGCACAGGATTGTTTTAATGCGTTATACCGGAACGTTTGACTTGAGGAGATGGTTTGACTCTCCTGGTTTTTCAGACCCCAGACTCTCAACCTGACTGCTGTCAACGAAGCCGTCCTGATGGAAAACCTGGAGATCTTCAGGAAGAATGGCTTTGATTTTGTTATCGATGAAAGGGGTGAGTTATCACTGAAGACCTTAGAACGGTGCCCTTTCAGAGTGGGGACCAGTCTCTGAGGTGCTTTATAAGCAGTGAGGATGGCTGCCCTCTCTGTCAGATATCCAGGACAGGTAGCACTCCAACGAAACACATTTTTCAACTAATGAATTTTTTCTGCAAATTTTATTCTTTCAGCTCCCGTCACCGAAAGGGCTAAATTGATTTCCTTGCCAACTAGTAAAAATTGGACCTTTGGACCCCAGGACATCGACGAGCTGATCTTCATGCTGAGCGACAGCCCTGGGGTTATGTGTCGGCCCTCCCGCGTCAGGCAGATGTTTGCCTCCAGGGCCTGTCGGAAGTCTGTGAGTAAAGGAGCAACATGGGCCCGGACCCCGAGGGTCTGCTCCCTCCAGTCCTCAGAAGCTCTCAGCTCAGCTGCTGAGCAGTCAGCATTGTGCATGCGGCTGTGATGGCCACAGATTATTGTACAGATAGAGCCTCATCACTTATCAGTCTGACACACCATCTCCACATGTCTGCATTATCTCTGACTCTGCCCCACAATTACTGCTTTTCCTCTACTTCCATTGAGTGTATTCTCTCTCAGAGGTTCGTTGGTCCCAGCGCAGTTAGCTATCACGCATGTTGTTTGTCTGTGGACCTCTGTGGATATTAACAACGTTGGTAGGTAGAGAGCTGCTGCCGCCCTGCCTGCACACAAGTCCTCAGGGTGCCATGAAGCTTTGCACATCAACTCACTGCGGGCTGGAGGTGGGAAAGGGGCCCAGTGACTGGTCTGCAGACAAGAGCAGCAAAAGGACTGGAGGGCAGGATGGCCAGAGCCTGCACCCTCAGGCGGCAAGGAAAGCCCAGGACAGCCAGCAGCCCTGAGTGCTGACCCGTCCCTCTGCCTGGGTTCCCTGCCTCACATCCCATCGCCACATCCCTGGCCCCCTCTGTCCCTGGGCCCTGAGCATCCACCGAAGTGGCCTCTTCCCAGCACTCGGGTACAGCGCCCTGAGTGACAGCTCTCTTTGTTTCTGTTAACTTGTCTGTTGTCTGTGTCCCTCCAACATGGCAGAGTGCTGCCCCCTATCCTGCCTCCAGGACTGGGCCAGTTTCAGGTTTGTCACCTCTCTCCATTCCTTGTTTCTGAGAGCCGCCGTTTGTTTTGAGTGGCATAGCCCACCTCCTGGTATCTGTCAGGTAGTGATGGGCTGTGGAGGAAAGGCAGGTAGACGAGGAGAGCTGGCTCTCTGAGGAGGCAGGGGCATAGGGCAGAAGCCCGAAGGGAGCGGGGAAGTGACATTGGGGGAGAGTCTCCTGGTAGAGGGCACAGCCAGTACCAAGGTCCTGAGGCCGGCACTGCCAGTGTGGCTGCAGTGGGGGGAGGGAAGGAATATGCTTGCAGTTCAGGCCTGAAGGCTTGCAGTGAGGGCCGGATCAGGCGGTGCACCTGCGCGGTTACTCAGGTGAAGAGCCAGGAGCCCTGACTTCTTTCAAAGGGATCCCTGGTGGCTGAGTGGAGGCCAGTGGGTGAGGCGAGGAGGAGCAGGGAGGCTGTAAGGAGGTCACTGCAGTGCCGAGATGACAGGGGAGGACGGCTGGCACAGAGGTTGGCTTCTGGGCAGGTGGCGGCACCTTGAGGAAATGGCTGGTTTCACAGGAAGGTAGGCACTGAGATGTTAGAAGGCAGTGATGGGGAAGACTTCTCAGGGAAAGTTGTTTTTGAGTTGTCACCTTGTCCAGCTTTGTTTAGAGAAAAATTCAGCTGAGCTGTTATTCTAACACAGACCCGATAACACCTGAAACTGTTGTGTCTGTATTCAGGTGATGATCGGAACTGCTCTTAACACGAGTGAGATGAAGAAACTCATCACGCACATGGGGGAGATGGACCATCCCTGGAACTGTCCCCACGGCAGGCCGACCATGAGGCACATCGCCAACCTGGACGTCCTCTCCCAAAACTGACGTTGTTTGTCACTGGACTTTTCTGTTTTGCAAGACAGGGTTTAGCCATTATGTTTCAAAATTAGCCCACTTACAAAACAGCACGTAGCTGTGCCATTCAGAAATGATGTTGAGAGCCTTTTGAACCATGTGGAGTATTGCTGCAGTGTTTTTTGTTCTGAATTTACGTGTGTGTATTTGTGCACCTGTGTGTGTGCCTCTGTGTGTGTGTGTGCGCGTGCCTCTGTGTGTGTGTACAGGCAAGAGCATGTTTTTTCAATGCTAAGCCTAATGATAATTAAGTCGGTAATGGTTTAATTTCATATATTTAAAATTATGGTCCTCTTGGCTCACAGTTCTCAACCCTGATGTACATAAAATTTCTTAAAAAAAGGAATAATCTGGAAAACTCAGTGAGAGTTCTCTCTCCGGCTGGGAGAAAGGACCAAGAGGAGCTGGGTCATGATTTTTAAATCTTCCCCTGCGTGGCCAGGGCGGCACGGCGCTGTTGCAGGCAAGGGGAAATAAAGCTTTGGAGTTGTCCGTAATCTAATGCTATGATGTGGTTTCCTTGGGGTGTGAGCTGCAAGACATCCCAGTTACTGGCTCGGAGTGGTACTGAAGAGACTGGCTCTATGTGGTATGAAGATGGAAGAATCCCTGTGTTTTATCAAATCGTTTTTCATGGAATCTCATCCCATTTGAACTCTGCCAAAATGCAGCTAAAAAATGCCGTCTGTGGAGTCCAAGTGGCAAGTGTAGGCCACGCCCCCTGCTCTCGACCTCCCCGCCCAGACCTCGGCCTCCTGGGAGAGAGGGCTTCCATTCCAAAACTTAGAATTCATTCTTCGCTGTAATGGGACAGCCAAGGAATAAGTATTGCCAGTTACTGTGCCATGCTCAGGCTGGTGGCCTGTCTGCAGGGCCTTATTTAATGTTTTTGAGAACTCTGCAAATTGGGGTTTCTGGCCTCAAAGATGCCATGTCCTAACTCCAGGCCCTGGAATATGGGGTTTTGTAGATGTGAGTAAGAAATGAGCTGAGAGGTGGAGGACCTATCTTGCCTTGGCTGGGTGGGCCCAGTCTATCCCATGACTTACACGTGGGGAACCTGGGAGAGGCAGCCACTGACTTGGAAGATGTAGGAAGGCAGACTCTGGAGGTGAGAAAACAGATTCTCCCTGCAGCTGCCAGAAGGAACCGGCCCAGTTGGACGCCTAACTTACAGAAAGGTAAGATGATAAATTTGTGTTGCTTTAAGCCCCTAGACAAGTTTGTGTGATTTGTTTACAGCGCAAAGAAAAACTAACACCTGAGTTAATTATTCTGTTTTGGGGAAGAGGAAGGGTGAGAGAGGTCATGGGGCAATTAGCAGAGGTGGGAGAACCCAGGTCAGGTGCATCCAGCTCCAGATTGCCCCCTGACCTGGAGCGAAAAGGGCAGAGAACTTGTGCTTTTAGGAAGCTCGGCCCCTTTAAGGGCGGGGCGGGGTGGGGCGGGGCTTGCTGTTGCCTGGAGGCGGGTCTGGCCTGGACTCGCAGAGCCGCGGTGAGCAGTGCTCACCTGGTGGGCCTGGTGTCCGAGCCCAGGGAGCACCCCAGGAGAGCTCCCAGCGCCCCAGGCCTTGTGAGGGCTTAACCGCCTAACGGAGCCGAGCCGGTGCGTGGTGGGCGAGGAGGGCCTTGGGGAAGGGCAGCCAGCTAAGGGACCCCCGCGAGGAACGCGCTCCTTTTATGCTGCCTCGGGAAAGAATAAACAGTTATGAGAACACGGTGTCTAGGCAGGGAGAACAGGAAAAGATTAATGAGAATCACGTCAGGAGAGAGGAACTTGCCTGTCGTTCAGATTTCACTGCTGTGGGACCAGAAAGCCTGTATAGGAAAAGCCTGTCCGAGTTCAGATGTGAGCAGCTAGCTTAGCTGAGAAGACAGTAATGGGGTTGGGTGGAGACAGAGTGATTTTTTAAATGTATATATATATTTTTTATTGATTTTTTACAGAGAGAAAGGGAGAGAGAGAGCTAGAAACATCGATGGGCTGCCTTCTGCACAACTCCCACTGGGGATGTGCCTGCAACCAAGGTACATGCCCTTGACTGGAATCAAACCTGGGACCTTTCAGTCTGCAGGCTGACGCTCTATCCACTGAGCCAAACCGGTTTCGGCGAGAGTGATTTGTTTTTAAAAGAGTAATTCATCTGTTGTTACTCCTCACCTGAGGATATTTCTCTATTGGTTTATAGAGAGGAGAAGGAGGAGGGGAGACAGAGATATAAGTACATCAATGTGAGAAGACACACAGATTGGGTGCCCCCACCTCCCACCATCCGCACCCCGGACCAGGGCCAGGCGTTGAGCCTGCAGGGATTGACCTGAAATCAAATCGAGACCCGTCAGCTGGCAGGCTGGTGCTCTATCCACTGAGCCAGTCCGGCTAGGGCGAGGGGAGCTTTGAATGGAGAGAAGAAGCAGGACTGTACGTGCTAGAGGTGGGGGCAGGGGAGGTTCAGACGACGCCCTCCAGGCAGCAGAGTGCGCAGGGCACCCCCTGTACCCTCTGGGCACACTAGGAGGGATGGTGCCTGGTACTCCAGGACTGGGATGCTTTCGGTGGGGCCGGTTTTAGAGGGCCACAGACACTAGGGCTCAGTGTCGTACCCCTCAGCTCGACCTTGACACCCTGTTTCTGGCTTGCTTAGAGGATGCTCGCTCAGCCAGTGGTAGTCCTGGCACAGGGAGTAAGGGGCCAGTGACTGCAAGTTCCAACACAGGAAAGTGACATGAGATCATCACTCCTTCACTGGTCGTGTGCCCTTTCCCATACTTTGGAAATGTTTCCTGCATCGATTTATTTAATTCTTATAAGGAAACAAGGTGCCATTATTCCTATTTGGTATCTGGGGCAGAAGGACATGAAGTAACTTCCTCAAGAACACACATCTGGGCAGGGGGACCTGGGAGCCGGGATTGGCTCTGCGCACTTGACCACAGGAGACAGGCGTTCACAGCATGGGCTGGCAGCATGCTAGACCTCAGGTTAGGCAGCCATTTTTCACGGACAGGATTACCCTTCCTGGGACACTATTTGTCAACAGTGGTTCCAATTTAAAAAATATCTAGGAACAACCAACGTAACATTGAGGCTATATTATTTTTATAGACTGGTAATGCCTATTGTAATTTTTCACACTTTTAGGAGAACGGTAATGGCATTGGGTTATATAAAGCTAACACTTCAGCTATAGAGTGAAACCCTCAAGTCTGTAGAGACATAATTTTTATCTTTCCACGTAAAGCTCCAACAGCTCTCAAAGGAATCGGATACTTAAATAAAGGCCATGGTGAGAGAAAAGAGAAAAACAGACAAAAAGGTGGATAAAGCTGCCCACTCCCCCTCATCTCTCATCGACAATCCAGAGCTTTCCAAGCAAGACGGCAATTCTGCTCGACAAGTAGTGTCCCCAATCATCGCCCCACAGTTGGGTCAAAGCGAACCTGGATCCAAAAGGGGGTCCAGAAATGAGAATCAGCAGGCGGAAGACACGTTTCAGTACGAAGACCCCATTCTGACCAACCTCATCATCGAAAGGTGATCTTACTGGGCTGTGCAGCTCTCCTCTCTGCTGAGCTTGAGGTCTCAGGCTCTCTCCCACCTCGGGGCCTTTGCATTGGCTGTTCCCTCTCACTGGGGTCCTCTTCCCGGCGTTTTTCTAATGGATGTTCTGTCTCGGACCCTTTAGGTCTAAGTACAACGCTCCTGTCCTCTGAAAGGCTTCCACCCTGACTGACTGTATACAGTAGCCTCCTCCCTGGTTACTTCTTTCCCAAAAACTGAACTCGATATGGAATTTTCTTAAAAAAAAAAAAAAAAAAAAGAGAATCATCGATCGGCTGCCTCCTGCACCACCCCTACTGGGGATGTGCCCGCAACCAAGGTACATGCCCTTGACTGGAATCGAACCTGGGACCTCTCAGTCCGCAGGCCGACGCTCTGTCCACTGAGCCAAACCGGTCTCGGCTGGAATTTTCTTGTTCCTTTGTTTCCTGTTTATTGTCTGTCCTCAGTGAACACAGTTCAGTTCTTGGCCTGGCGTGTAGGAGGGACAAGCATCCTGCGGCCCTCGGGGAGTGTTTATTGGGTGAATAAATGTGACAAGTGCTTCTTCATTCACGTTAATTATGTATCTTAACCCCCTGTCACGTGGGTTCACTCAGGTCATGACCTTGAATCTCGTTTCTCTGTAGCTATGAAGGGGAGAAAGTCCATGGACTCTATGAGGGAGAAGGCTTTGCTGTCTTCCAGGGAGGCTGCACCTACCAGGCGAGTGACACATCCGGGCTGGGCAGGGAGGAGGGCGTGGGGTGGTGATAGTTTCAGATGTGCACCAGACAAACACACTGATTCTCCAAAACAACCTGGAAGTCCTGACTGCTGATTTTATTTTAAACACTGTCTCCATATTTTAAGGTAAAAACATGGCTCAGCACAACTGAAATAGTCCTTTTATTGATCTTTATTTATGATACAAACATTAAGGTCACTACAGTAAAGAATGAGGAATAAAGGCCAGTATCATCATCCTCTTGCCATAAATGTTTTTAATTTGCTGTGTTCCTTTCATTTCTTGAATGGATGTATCAGTGTTTTCACCTGGGAATATTCATTAAAAATTAAAAAAAAAATTTTTATCCTCACCTGAGGATATGTTTGTTTATTTTAGAGAGGAATTAGGGGGGGGGGGGCGGAGAGAAACATCGACGTGGGAGAGAAACATTGACTGGTTGCCTCCTACACCCTGACCAAGGATTGAGTCTGCAACCTAGGTATGTGCCCTGACTGAGAATCGAACCCACAACCTTTTGGTGTATGGAACCGATGCTCCAACTCACTGAGCCAGGGCTTGGCATATTCGTTTTGTACATAACATCTTGTATCTTTTTTCACTTTGTATTGCTACATAATTTCATAACTCAAATTGTTTCATTGTGTTGAACATATATAACATAAAATATCATTTCAACCATTTGTAGTGTCCGATTCAGTGGCATTAAGTGCACTCAGCAGGCTATACACACTTCACTCTGTCCGGTTCCAGAATTGGTTCACCATCCCAAACAAACTCCTAGCCTATCAAACACTAGCTCCCTGTTCCCTCTTCCATAATAATACTTAAACATGGCGTAGTGTCCACTTCAGCTGTGCCATTGTTGTTGGATACTTTGGGGGCATTTTCACTTTTTGCCTTTATTAAGTGAGGGCATTCATTCATTTATTCATTCTTTCATTCAGGTTAGCAGAGAAATATGTGATTATTATAGGGTCACACATTTTTGTGTTTGAGGCCACAGGCATGAGTTTTAGTTCCCCGAATTTTTCCCATTTTGCATACAACATGTTCAATTTCCTACGTCACCAAAACTCTCAAAATGCAGACACAGATTGAATTCAGGCTCCCGTTTAACAACTGCCCAGGCTGCCTGCCTGGTGGAAGCTCTAGGGAATGGATTTGTTCGGGCCCCTCCTCAGACCCGTCTTAGAGCAGGATGGATGCCGGCTCAAAGCGGGTTCTGTGTGGACAAGCACGGTCGTGCTGGTGCGGGTGACGGGGGAGGAAGCTGTCGTGTGACATCAGGGACTGGTCCCAGGGGTTTGCCGTCCTTCTGTTTGCAGGGTATGTTTTCAGAAGGACTCATGCATGGACAAGGGACTTACATTTGGGCCGATGGAGTGAAATATGAGGTAAAGCATAGACTATGTCGTAGTTCTAAACTATAATTATGAGACTGAATGGTCAGGTTTCTACAATGAAACATACTACTTTCATAAAGGTAATTCAGCAGATGGATTAAAGGAACCCACAGAACCAAAGAACGTAGGTGAAAAGTAACTGGTCACCGCCCGGGACCCTGTGGTATTGTTAGCAGTGTCACTCGTTCTGGGAGGTTCTGTGTTCTGTGCAAGAACAGCACACTTGGGTGACCTGGGCTTCTGCCTTTTACAGTTTATTATACGCTCTCCTCTGTCTGTTCGTTGCTTCCAGATCGAACTGCAGCCTTCCATGCAGCCATCCCTGTTTCCGCTGGCTGCTTGTGCTCCGTTATGGGCAACTCTCCTCACCCGTCTTGCTGGGCTGAGGGGAGGATGCATTTTTAAATCATGTGCCAGAACCAAAGTGCCCTCCAAGAGAGGAATCGGGTGTCCACTCCCACTCACAGCCTCCTTCGGGGTGGGTTCCTAGAATCCATGTTCCCGTGGCCGGTGTCCCCCCTGCTTGCTGCTTGGGGCTCAGACTGCACACAGCCTTCCAGCTGCATTCTCCTGCCGTGGCTTCTACCAGGGGAGGCGCCCGGTGAGGGCGGACGGGCTGGGTAGTGAAGGAAGGGGGGAGGGGTGGGAGCTGGGGGTAGTTGCCTGTTTCCATGGGAGGAGAGGCAGGTATAGATGGGTAGTCGAGGATGTGTCTCAGACACCACCACCCCTGCCACCGCGTCCCCCCCCCCCCCAAGCTCAGAAATCGCTCCCTGCCTGCTTGCTGACTCTTTTGGCCTTTTTGCCTCAGGGGGACTTTGTGAAAAACATCCCCATGAACCGAGGCAAGTACACGTGGCCGGATGGCAGCACCTACGAAGGAGAAGTGATCAACGGCATGCGCAATGGCTTTGGTGTGTTCAAGTGCAGCACGCAACCCGTGTCCTACATCGGCCACTGGTGCCAGGGCAAGAGGCACGGGAAGGTGGGTGAGGCAGCCGCGGATGGCCCTCTGTGCCTGGGATGTGTGTTTATTGGGGTGAAATTCACACCCCAGGAGAGAAACCATTTTAGAGTGAGCAAGTCAGTGGCATTTAGTACATTCTCAAGGTTGTGCAAACACAACCTCTTTCTTTTTTTTTTCCTTTTTTTTTTTTAAAATATATTTTATTGATTTTTTACAGAGAGGAAGGGAGTGAGATAGTTAGATACATCGATGAGAGAGAGTCATCAATCAGCTGCCTCTTGCACACTCCCCACTGGGGATATGCCTGCAACCAAGGTACATGCCCTTGACCGGAATCAAACCCGGGACCCTTCAGTCCCCAAGCTGACGCTCTGTCCATTGAGCCAAACCAGTTTTGGCCACAACCTCTTTCTTGTCCCAAAAGAAAACAAAACCATTAGGTAGTTGCTCCAGAGCCCCCTTCCACTGTGCCCCCCCCTAGTCTCAACAATGTGCTTTCTGTTTCTATGGGTTTATCTATTCTGGACGTTTTGTATGAAGTAGAAACATACCTGTTGTGTCTGGCTTCTTTCACTCAGCATCATGCTTCTGAGGTTCATCCTGTGTGGGTACTTCTCTCCTTTGTTTGGCTGAAGGACGTCCCACTGTGAGGATGAACCACGGTTGGTTTATCCATACGCCTGCTGCTGGGCGTTTGCGAGTAGTGCTGCTATGAGTGTATGCAGGCTTGTCTTCAGATCTGTGGGGTACATATCTGGGAGAGGAATCACTCAGTCACGTGGTCCCTTGTTTTTTTAATGTTTGTAAAACCACCAAGCTGTTTCCCGCAGTGGCCACACCATTTACACCCACACCTGCAGTGCAGGTTCTGTTCACTTTTAAGCAAGATGGCTGTTTTTGGCACGGCTGTTTTCTTCTGTGTGGGACAATAAAATACTGCAGCAGTGTTTTTAGAAAATGTCACAAGAAAAAAGTTTACCATTGTAATCCACACTTTACTGGGTTTGGACTGTTCGGTTGTGTTGTTTGGCTTGGTTTTAGCTCTTTGCAGATCACTTGGGATATGTTGGAGGTTCTCCCCTGAGGCACCTGAATGGCTGCAAGAAGAAACAAGTTAGCTTGACAATGAGGAAGATAGAAAAAGCACGTGCGCACACACACATACGCACACGCACACACGCACGCACTCATACCAGTGAACAAGCAAGCAAGCTGAGGCCACTCAGTGTAGATCCAAATACCTTGCCCCTTGGCCATCCCCTAGAGCACATGTGTCAAACACAAGGCCCGCGGGCCAAATCCGTCCCGCCAGGCCTTGCAATGTGGCCCGCACCGCGCTGTCATCACTGCACTCCGCTGCGTTTCCATCACAATGACAGTTTATGACTGTTCAGTAAACCATTCGGCCCGCGATTTAGGCTGGATTTTAGATTTTGGCCCCTTCTCTGATTGACTTCGACACCCCTACCCTAGAGTGAGCTAAGGAAGGTGTCCAAATGGATAAGGAAAAAACGGTTTGCTACATAAGTGAGTGACCTTCAGTTATATGAAAGGCGCTACTGTTCACTTAGGTGACAAACAGGATTTCTTTTAAAAATATATATTTTATTGATTTTTTACAGAGAGGAAGGGAGAGGGGTAGAGAGTTAAAAACATCGATGAGCCGAAACCAGTTTGGCTCAGCGGTAGAGCGTCGGTCTGCAGACTGAAAGGTCCCAGGTTCGATTCCGGTCAAGGGCATATACATTGGTTGCGGTCGCATCCCCAATAGGGGGTGTGCAAGAGGCAGCTGGTCGATGTTTTCTCTCATCAATGTTTC
Organism: Pipistrellus kuhlii; assembly: GCF_014108245.1. Classification (NCBI taxonomy): domain Eukaryota; kingdom Metazoa; phylum Chordata; class Mammalia; order Chiroptera; family Vespertilionidae; genus Pipistrellus; species Pipistrellus kuhlii. Next base: position 2,007,052 of record NW_023425584.1, read on the forward strand.
TAGCTCTCTATCCATCTCCCTTCCTATCTGTAAGAAAAATCAATAAAATATAAAAAAAGAAAAAGAAAAGAAACATGGATGAGAGAGAAACATTGATCAGCTGCCTCTTGCAAAGCCCCTACTGGGGATGTGCCCGCAACTGAAGTATATTCCATTGACTGTAATCGAACCTGGGACCCTTCAGTCCACAAGCCAACGCTCTAACTACTGAGCAAAACTGCTTAGGGCAAAACAGGGTTTCTTTAGGCACATATCTGCCTGAAAGTTATGAAGGTAATGAGTATACTGATCTCGAGGAATGTTCATGCCCTCGAGGGGCCCTTTGCTAATAAGGAGTAACTGGTTTGCGACATTATCTTATCCTCCCTTGGCCGACATTTGACTATAGTCTTGACTACGAAACAGAAATGTGTCACAGATTGTATGTCTTGCTTACGTGTGATGTTTGACTTCGGTATAGTTTAGGCTCCTTAAATTTATAGAGTATATTCTTACCTTTACCTATAAGAAACCATTGTCTTATGAAACTTGATTTTTAAAAAAAATGATATTATTTCTTTCAGGGCTCCATTTATTACAATGAGGAGGGCACCTCTTGCTACGAGGGGGACTGGGTTCACAACATCAAAAAAGGCTGGGGGATAAGACAGTAGGTGTCACCCCTCCTCCTTCTGGGTCTGGGTGCAAAGCGTGCGGGGCCTGAGGGTGCCCACCAAGGCTCTGTAAAGGTAAGGGGCGGAAACCCCAGGGAATGCATTTGCTATAGAAGCAGGCGGAGTATTCCAGTGAACCCAAACATAACCCCATAGTAAGGAACATGTTCTACAGAAAATGTAGAAAGGTGCCATATTAAATGTGTCCCATCATTCTGTTTTACTTCAGTTTGTAAAAATGGCCTTTCTTTGTTCTCTGTGTTAGTCATGGATCTCCGTGATACAGGTTACATTTTCTGATGAATGTTGGCACATTTGCTTGATTTTTAGATTGAGCTGATAAAGTAAAAATGTTTATGGGGAAAATATCACTTAATTATAATACTTCAGGAAATTATTATTATTATTATTGTTATTGATCCTCACCCAAGCATATTTTTCCATTGATATTTATTTATTTATTTATTTATTTATTTATTTATTTAAAATATATTTTATTGATTTTGTACAGAGAGGAAGGTAGAGGGATAGAGCATTAGAAACATCGATGAGAGAGAGTCATCAATCAGCTGCCCCTTGCACACCCCCCACTGGGGATATGCTCGCAACCAAGGTACATGCCCTTGACCAGAATCGTACCCGGTACCCTTCAGTCCTTAAGCTGACGCTTTATCCATTGAGCCAAACCGGTCCCGGCTGACTTTTATTTTTTAAATTTTTTTATATTTTATCGATTTTTTTTACAGAGAGGAAGGAGGAAGGATAGAGTCAGAAACATCGAGAGAGAAACACGGATCAGCTGCCTCCTGCATACCTCCTACTGGGGATGTGCCCACAACCAAGGTACATGCACTTGACTGGAATTAAACCCGGGACCCTTCAGTCTGCAGACTGATGCTCCATCCACTGAACCAAACCGGCCAGGGCTTTCCATTGATTTTTAGAGGGAGTGGAAGGGAGGGGGAGAGACAGAGAGAAAGAGAAACATTGATGTGAAAGAGACACATTGATTGGTTGCCTCCCACATGGGCCCTGGGGAAAGGAGATTAAGCCTGCAACCAAGGTACGCGCTCTTGTCTGGAATCGAACCTGGGATCCTTCAATCCGTGGGCCAATCCTCTACCCACTGAGCCAGAGCAGCTGTGGCCAGGGAATTATTTTTAAAAATTTAGGCCCACTGGTGCTACTCCGTGGTTGAGCGTGGACCTATGAGCCAGGAGGTCATGGTTCAATTCCCTCTCAGAGCACATGCCCAGGTTGTGGGCTTGATTTCCAATGTGGGGCAGGCAGGAGGCAGCTGATCGATGCTTCTCTCTTAACATTGATGTTTCTATTGCTTTCTCCATTTCCCTTCCTCTCTGAAATCAATAAAAATATATTTTAAAAAAAGGATTTAAAATGACTGCCCTTATTCACTTTGTTACTATTAGATAATCAGATAGTTTAATAAAGTAATTTATTCTACCTCTTAAGATGATTTTTTTTTTTCTTTACCAACCACATACCCACTCTTTGAATTTAAATACAGGGTAGATTGTATGAGTGAGAGAGTTGGATTTCTTCATAAGAGCACAGGGAGAATGTCTTAAGAGCAAGTCTTGGTAAAGGTATATGAGATAATGGATTGCTTTGAATTGTTGTGAGGTGTTTGTGTTTGTTTTTTGTCCTAGTTACAAGTCTGGAAATATATACGAAGGTCAGTGGGAAAACAACGTGCGCCATGGGGAAGGCACTATGAAATGGCTGACAATTAACGAAGAGTACAGTGGTCAGTGGGAGAATGGTGTCCAGGTACCCCGCCAGCTGGTTTCAGCAGCGTGTACCCAGAGGTGGACGCTCTGCTGATCCACAGCACATATGTTATTTGGTATGGTGTTGTACGGCAGTCTGAAATTCAAACTCTGCTACATTTAGAAACTCAACTTACAATTTCCTGGTCTAAACTAGACTTTTGTAACGCTGTTTTCCTATTTACTTTGCTCAGAAGGTCTTCCACACAAATTAGATTCTGTTCTACCACTGGTGAATGCAAAATGCACACAATATCTATGAGGACTGAGGCTGTTATTTACACATTAGATGCTATGTACTTTCTTTTCTTTTTAAAAATATTTTTATTGATTTTTTACAGAGAGGAAGGGAGAGAGATAGAGAGCTAGAAACGTCGATGAGAGATAAACACCGACCAGCTGCCTCCTGCACACCCCATACCGGGGATGTGCCCGCAACCAATGTACATGCCCCCGACCGGAATCGAACCCGGGACCTTTCAGTCCGCAGACCGACGCTCTACCACTGAGCCAAACCGGTTTTGGCAGAAGCTATGTACTTTTTATGGTTCATTTCATATAGTTTATATTGTTAGGGTTTTTCTGATGATATCTTGTAACATATTAATCTGGTAACCAGGGACTTTGCTAAAATCAGATAATAGTTCTAGTCACTTTCTTTTTTTTTTTTTTAATTAAGATATTATATTCGTACATATCTTACCAATTCCCCCACACACTCGATACATGCCCTTCCTCCCCAGAGTTTTGCATCTTTTCTAATATAAGCATTTAATACTACAGGTTTTTTAATTTCCCTATGACTTACTCTGTAGCCTATAAATTATTTTGAAGTATGTTGTTTCATTTCTAAATATTTGGAGATTTTTCCAGAAAGCTTTTTGTCATTGATTTTATAGTTTATTAATTCCACTGTAGTCCAAGAATACACTTTGTATGATTGCATTTCTTTTTTTTTTCTTTAAAAAAAATATTTTATTGATTTTTTACAGAGAGGAAGAGAGAGGGATAGAGAGCTAGAAACATCGATGAGAGAGAAACATCGACCAGCTGCCTCTTGCACACCCCCTAATGGGGATGTGCTTGCAACCCAGGTACATGCCCCTGACCAGAATCGAACCTGGGACCTTTCAGTCCGCAGGCTGATGCTCTATCCACTGAGCCAAACCAGTTTCGGCTGATTGCATTTCTTTTAAACATATTTATTTTACGGCCCAATTAATGACTGTCTTGGTGAATGTTAGATGTAATTCTGCTTTTGTTGAGTGGAATAGTCCACAGATGTCAGCTAGATTAACGTTATTGTCCAGATCTTCTGATCATTACTCATTTTCTGTCTACATTTCTATTCATGTCTAAGAGAGTGTTGAAGTGCCCAAGTTTAATTGAAGATTTGTCTATTTCTCCTTTCAGATCCATCATATATTTCGAAACTCTGTTGCCAGGTGTATACATGTTTAGGGCTTAGTCGAGGTTACCTCTGGGAGATATATATATATATATATATAGATAGATAGATAGATAGATATACACACACACACACACACACACACACACATATTTTTATCAATCTGCATGTTAAAAAGAAATTAAATAAAAACTAAAATAATCACTATGAAGCCAGGCACTTTCTATGCACCATCTTCAGTCTTTGCACCCAACCTGCACAGTAGTATTACTTCCATTTTACAGATGAAAGACAAAGGCTTCAATAATTTGCCTGATGTCAGAAGGCTAGTTAGGAAGGAGCTGAGCTGAGACTGAACCCAATTCTGTGAGACCCTGAAGTCCATGTTCTTTGCCCCTTCAAACAAGTCATTGTTTTTAACCTTTACCTAATTGTCAACAGATTCAATACGAGGAGGAAGTACCTTGAACATGTCTCATGTGCATTTCCTTTCTTTTCAGAATGGTTTAGGAACACACACATGGTTTCTAAAGAGAGTCCCCAACACCCAGTATCCTTTGAGAAACGAATACAGAGGGAATTTTGTAGATGGATGTCGTCATGGCCACGGGAAGTTTTACTACGCCAGTGGAGCCATATATGAGGGGGAGTGGGTTTCCAATAAAAAACATGGCATGGTGAGTGCAGACCTGTGAGGTTACATTTCAAAGACTATGTAAAGCACTCAAAATACAGCACATGGGATAACTTCCTGCTTTGTTCAGACGATTACACAAATTTAAACATAATTCCAACATAGTTTCCTGATATCTAGAGGTTGTGTGTGTGTAGAAAATCTAGCTTAATCTTCAATAAATTATTAAAAATAACATGGGGTTCTATGTTGGTTTGATTCAGCAGCTTATTGTTGCCAGGTTTTATCTATGGGTCTAGTAATAATTAATGTCGTTTTTAAACATTCGTTTAAAATCTTGCTTGGCGTTGACTTGTAGTGACATAACCTTCAAACACGTGGTATCTACAGAACGTGTGAAGTGCAATTAACAAGTTTTGCTTGAAAAAGTTTGTGTTTGGTTAGGTTTTTGTTGCAAAACTAGGGCTAAGAAGATGGCGGATGAAGAGCATATTTGGCACTGCATGCTTTACGAGTTCCAATTAGGAAGAAAAGCAAGTGAGGCTGCAAAAAACATCTGTAGTGCTCTTGGTCAAGATGCAGTTAGCGCCAGAAAATGCCAGCGTTGGTTTGAGAAATTTTGCGAGGGAAATTTTTTGTTAGATGACAAGAGTGGTCGAGGCCGTGTGTCCAATTTTGATCAAGAAGCTCTTCAAGCTCTTTTGGTGCAAAATCCTCAAATTACCCAACAAGAGCTTGCGACAACTTTAAATTGTTCACAAAAAACAATTTCCAATCAATTGCGTGCACTTGGCAAAGTCCAAAAGTTTGGAAAATGGGTTCCTCATAAGTTGACTGACAACAACCGTAATCAAAGAGTCACAATTTGCAGTTCGCTCCTCTCTCGTCAAAACCATTTGCCGTTTTTAGAGCAAATTGTTACCGGAGATGAACAATGGGTGCTGTATGTTAATTTGAAAAGGCGGCCTCAATGGTTGGACAAAAATGAGGCTCCGCAGCCCACGCCAAAACCTGACTTGCATGCGAAAAAAGTGATGTGTGTTTGGTGGAATTTTAAAGGAATTCTTCATTATGAACTTTTACCATCTAACCAAACCATTACAAGTGCAGTGTATAGTGCCCAAATGGAAAGGTTAGCCCAAGCTTTAAGAGAAAAAGAACCCGCGCTGATTAATCGGAAGGGCGTAATTCTTCACCACGATAACGCACAACCGCATACTACAAGAATCACTGCTGAAAAACTGCGCCAGTTGGAATGGGAAGTTCTCCCTCAACCTGCATATTCTCCTGATATTGCCCTTTCCGATTACCATTTGTTTCGTTCTTTGCAAAACTTTCTTCTTGGAAAAAAATTTAATGATGAAGAATGCCTCAAAAATGCATTGACCGATTTTTTTGCATCAAAATCACAAGAATTTTACAACAGAGGGATTAAAATGCTTCCTGAGCGTTGGGCACAAGTAGTAGAAAACAACGGCAACTATATTGTTGATTAAATTTTGTTGTATTGTTTAAATAAATTTGATTTTAAAAAGTATTAGAAAACGACATTAATTATTACTAGACCTAATATCTACCTATCTACCTATGATGTCCCCTGCCATGTCAGTCTCACCCTTATGCTGCTCCTCCCTCATGATTGCAAGATGGCTGCTGTGGTCCTTGCCTTCACATCCACATTTCACACTAAGTAGAAAGAGAGCAGAAACTTTTCTTCAAGAAGCTTTCCACAAACATCTTGAGGCTCACTGAACTGAATTGGGTCATTTGCCCATCTCTGAATCAGACTGATGACTGGCCTGGGTTTCACAAATACCAAGAGTCCTTTTTCTGTGACGGCACTCTGCTGGCCATTAGCATAGTTTAATAAGACACATTCTGTGACCTAGGGGTGTTTACAATTGGGGAGAGGTTGTGAGGCAGATACAGCAAGAAGAGAGGAGAGGGAGGATTTCTGCAGTGACATGAGAGTCTAGGAACCTGATTATGTGTGGACTAAGTGCATATCTTAAACTCCCAACTCCCAACTTGTTTGTTTGTTAATCCTCACCCAAGGATATTTTTCTCCATTGATTTTTAGAAAGAGTAGAAGGGAGGGACAGAAGGAGGAGAAGAGGGGAGAGAGAGAGAGAGAGAGAGAGAGAGAGAGAGAGAGAGAGAGAGAGAGAGAGAGGGAGAGAGGGAGAGAGGGAGAGGGAGAGAAGCATCATGTCAGAGAGACCTATCAATTGGTTGCCTCCTATACACACCCCAACTGGGGCCATGGATCAAAACTGCACCCCAAGCACATGCCCTTGACTGGTAATTGAACTCGAGACACCACTGTGAGCTGACTCTCTAACCATTGAGCCAAGTGGGCCAGGGCAAAACTCCAAATTCTCGAGAAAGATTTTGATGTACATTAACCAATGGCTTCCTAAGAAACTTTTCCCCTAAACTTCAAAAGTTACCTTTGTATCTGCAGGGCCGGATAACTTTGAAGAACGGACGCGTGTATATTGGCCCTTTTTCCAATGACCACTTAGCGGAGGTTCCAAGACTCGACGACGATGAATCACTACAATACCAAGACCCGTCTGCAGCGCCTGACCTTGGGAGCAGGTCCAGAGCACTTTCCAGTGCCGGTAGGGAGGGCCCCCTGCCGGCTGAGAGCTCATTGGCCTCATTCTCCAGGCTCCACGCAGCACAGCACCCTCACCACCCCAGAAGGCACAAGCTTCCTGGAGCGACTGCCTATTGACTCATTTCCTGAGTGTGCTGGGGGACATGGGTTAATGAAATTACACTGGTTTCAGGTGTGCGATGCCGTCTGTTTGCTAGGGTTTCGGAATGCCCTTGTATCACACGTCTTCGGGGAATTGGCATAGTGCTGGAAAATGCCACCATTGCCTGTCCCATTTATCCCCAGTGTTTTCCTCCATTTGCTAGAGATTGTCAGAAGGCTTAACGGCAGCGAGAGCATGTCTGTGCTGGGCTCGAGCATCGAGCTAGACCTCGTTCTGTTGCTAAACATGTACCCTCAGGGGGAGCAAGCAGAGGAAAAGAAGCAGGTAAGGACCTTTCGCACTGTCACAAATTTGTATTTAGGCTTAAGTATGTTTTTTTAAAGAATTGACTTTTCAATTACAGTTGATGGACACTGGTGTAGACTTTGTGTTTCAGCAGCTCTCCTGAAGCCTCTTCCGTTCCGGGGCCCACCCAGCCTGGTCCCCTTCCTTTGGCCTCCCCCAGTCTGGGCGGCTCCTCCGGCTCTCCTGACTTGGAGGCTTTTGAAGGGCGCTGGTCTGTTACTCTGAAGACTGTCCCTCGTTTGGGTATACCTGGTGTCTTCTCAGGATCATATGTCTTATTTTCTGTTCTCAGAATCATTTTGTCCAAGGGTGGGTGTCTTTTCCTGAGCCGGTTCTGGACCATTCTCATCTCAGCTGGAGCGAGCCGTAGCCTCCTGGCTGTGTACAGACCCTTTGCCATCTGAACGGCTGCCTTTGCTGTCAGTCAATGTCACTGGTTAATGGGGCCCTGACATCCAGCTCTCCCCACAACCCGCCTCTGTCAGTGCCCCCGCTCACCATGCCTTCCCCCACCCAGTCTGCTGAGGGTGCCCATCAGGAACCCATTTTGTCAAATGCGTTGATGCGATCAGGCGCTCTTTCTTCTTAGTTATCAATACGGAGACTTACACTGGCTGACTTTTCAGAGGTTGAACTGGCCTTGCAGTCCCAGGATAGACCCCGCTTGGTGTGGACACGGTCGATTTTTAAAGACGTTGCGAGATTGGATTTGCTGGTCTGTTGTCTGGGAGTGTTATGTCTGCTCCTGAGGGGTGTTTGTCTGTGGCCAAGAGGATGTGATGGCGGCCTTGCATACCGGCTGCTGGCCCCGAGCACCAAGAAAGGGGTCCCCTCGTCCAGATGGCCGCAGGTTTTCTCCTGTCACTCAGAAACCGCACGCTGTTGGCATGGGGTCAGGTGGGGAGGATACAGTCCTCCCTGAGCCCTCACAGTGACCAGAGGCAAATGCTCCTGCTTCCCACGTGTCATCTCATGAATAGAGAAAACGGGCGTTTCTCCTGCTTCGTTCTCCTCGGGAGAGACGAAGATAGATGTGGCTTTCTCCCTCCAGGTGGAATACGCTGTCCTGAGAAACATTACGGAGCTAAGGAGGATCTACAGCTTCTACAGCAGCCTGGGCTGTGAGCACTCCCCGGACAACACCTTTCTGATGACGAAGCTCCAGTTCTGGAGGTTTCTGAAGGATTGCAAATTCCATCACCATAAGATCACTCTCGCCGACATGGACAGGGTATTAAGTGGTGAGTGTTCCAGGTCCGGCACACCGTTCAGTTCAGAGAGGAGTGTGCCATCTGGTCACCCCATTGGGAGATGCTGAGGGGTGAAGGCAGAGGCCAGGATGGGTGTTGCAGAAATCAGCACGTGGCTTTTTTCTGCTCAAGGTGCTTCAAACGCACTTGAAGAGGCATCTGGTGATGTGATAGCAACACCATGGCCATCTACAGCCGGAAGGGTCAGCAAAGCAGGGACCCCCTGCCTGTTTTTATAAATAAAGTTTTATTGGAACACAGCTATGCCCATTTCTGTACCTGTTGTCTGTAGCGGCTTCTCCCTAAAACGCCAGAACAGAGTGGTGGTGGCAAAGACTTGCCCACAAAGCCTAACGTATTTACTGTCTGACCTTCTGCAGAGAAGTGTGCCTACCTCTTGTCAAGTGTGCCTACCTCTTGTCTATAGTAAAAACATGCTAAATTGTCGGGTCAGAAGCAGAAGGTGTCGGGGGATGGCATAGAAAAGCCTAGAAAAGGCTTTAGATAGTCTTGGTCTTGGTCTCAATTTCAAATTATAAAGCTCATGAAGTAAATTTAGTGACTTTGAAGGTGTTACTCCTCCCAGCTGAATTCTGGGAGGCAGGACTGAAAGCCTCAAGTTATCTCCTTGAAAAATATTATAACTACTTCAAATTTGAGTGTTTGAAATAGACCTAGAGACCATTTAGAATTATCAGCATTAATCAAATCAGGCTCAGAAAACTTGGAAACACACTGGGACACGAGACCTTGAAAGCTTCTTGTATAAGTGACTAGATAAAGATCTTTTGAGCGGGACTTCATTGTCAGGTGGATGCAATGTACAGTTCAGAGCTTTCTCTAGGAAGAAAAGTTCTCAGTTGGGATTGTGTAGCGGGAGAAAATAAAAGAGAAGATTTTAGAAAATACTAATCATCCTCTCCAACTTTCTTGTTTTAGAATACAGTGGCATACCAGTTGAAGAGATTCATTCTCCATTTACAAAAATACTTTTGAGAATATTTCTGAATTATCTCCTGCAGCTGGCTTACCACATTCATCACAAAGAATTCCAGTAAGTCTACTTCTGGACCCTGGGAGAGGACGCAGGCAGTTACATTTGTGCTCTTTTCTTTCTTTTTTAAAAATTGATTTCAGAGAGAGAGAGAGAGAGAGAGAGAGAAACTGATCAGTTGTCTCCTGTCTGCACCCTGATTGGGGATCAAACCTGCAACTTGAGCTTTAAATGTGGAACTCTTCAGATGTGAGTCGTCATGTTTCAGGAACTGCAAATAACTCTCAGGGTTTTATTCAGAAAGAGTCACAACCAACTTGACTTTCGGCCAGAACTTCCTGTCTCTCTCAGAGCAAAATTGGCATGCATACCCTTCACCGCTTTCCCGAATAGCGTCTTGCAGGATCAAGGTGTACGTATGGAAATTAAGGAACTAACATGGCTGCAGTGCCATGAAGTAAATCATAGACTCCACTAGAGGCTCCGATTAAATCGTGCGCATGTGTGGTCCTAGGCCTGGCCTGCCATCGGGCCCATGTCCGCTGCCCCGCATGCCTCGCACGCTCTGCGGTCGCTGCCGGCACCCCGCCCGACAGGGAGAGCCTTTTATGATACAGATTAGATTTCCCACATTTCCCCACCTTGTCCCTTTATTGTTCCGGGATTTAACCCAGGATCCCACACTGTGTAAAGTCCCCTACCACCTGTGATAGTTTCTCAGACTTCGACACTGTGGAAGAATATCGGCCAGCTATTCCACATAAAACACCCTTCGGTTTGGGTCTCAGAGCTTCCCCCTCCTTACGCCGAGCCTGACGGTTTTGCGGAAGATCGGGGAGGGGAGCTGCCCTTCCCGTCCCATCCCATCAGGGAATCTGACATCTGTCTCATTGCTGGCGGTGTGAGCCTGGACCACCTGCTTACACGGTGACAGCAGGCTGTCTCCCGAACACTCACCATTTCTCCTCTCCATACTCTGCCTGTTAGAAGCCGGCTCCCGAGCCCACAGAGGGGGATCCGGCCCTCCTCCTGGAGGGGGGCGTAACCGTATCTTTTTAATCACAGACACAGAAGTCCCTCGCTCTTTCTGTGTTTCACCAAGCTGATGACTGAGAACATTCACCCCAACGCCTGCTACGTGAAAGGTAACTACAGAGCCAGCAGGACTCTTCTTGGCGCCTTCATTCAGCGTGTCGTGTTGTAACCATGTTTCACGTGTTTGCCTTCCTGTGGGGTTTCTAGGCAGTTTGTTCAGTGGGCAGCAGCAGTCACTCTACTCGATGAACTACGCGGACATGTGCTGGGAGATCTACAAGGCGCACTGCAGGCCGAGCGCCATGCCACCCCATGAGCCCACCATGAAGATGCGGCACTTCCTCTGGATGCTCAAAGTAAGCACATTGTTTTATTTTAAAATATATTTTATTGATTTTTTACACAGAAGGGAGAGGGATAGTTAGAAACATCGATGAGAGAGAAACATCCATTAGCTGCCTACTGCACACCCCCTACTGGGGATGTGCCCACAACCAAGGTACATGCCCTTGACTGGAATCGAACCTGGGTCCCTTCTGTCTGCAGGCTAATGCTCTATCTACTGAGCCAAATCGGTCAGGGCAAGCAAATATTTTAATTAAAAGAAGCGTATGCTAGCCAGGGTGCGTGAGCGGTGAGGTGAAGCTCTGGGATGGGTCTTCACAGCCACGTCTCCCGGTCTCCTGGGGCAGAAAGGAGTAATTCCACGGGGCTGTGGCAGCAGATGGGTGGAAACGGAGCACCCACGCAGGAGACTGTGCCATGGGGGCCTTCGGTACCTTTATCGATGCCGAACTTGCCGTTTAAGGAGGAGGTGGGATAAATGCACAAGATTGTAGTGGTTGGGTTTTGCAAAAATATTTTAAAATTTTTTAACTGGCAAAATATTTTCTGGAGCGGTCAGACCATTTTACATCCATACCAGCAATATCCGCCAATATTTGTCTTTTAATTGGTGATAGACCATTTTAATGTAGTTAGGCATAAGTCTGCCATTTAATTTTTCAATTATTTTGTTTGTTCTGTTTTTCATTTCTCTGCTTTCTTTTACCTTGCCTTCCTGTGGGTCACTTGGAAGTTTTTAGAATTTCATCTTGGTGTCATCACTTTGCTAATACAGAAACCCTGCTTCTCTTTATGTCTCTTCACCCTACCGCTTATCATTGATACTTCCTCTTTAAATTAGGTTGACAGTGTTATAATTTTTGCGTCAACTGTCAAGGCATAATTTATAAAACTCAAGAGGAAAAGGAAAGTTTGTTGTATTTCCCCCTCTTTTTGCTTACCATATTCTTCCTTCCTGAAGGGAGGCCATGCAGTGGATACCCTGTGTTTTGTGGGGTATAATGATAATGGAAAAATGAAGTGTTTTATTTTATTTTTTGTTCACATTATTATCTGTTGATATTGACCTCTGATTTTTTTAAATTTATTTATTGACTTCAGAGAGGAAGAGGGAGAGAGAGATAGAAACATCAATGATGAGAGACTCATTGATCAGCTGCCTCCTGCAAGCCCCCTACTGGGGATTGAACCTGCAACATGGACATGTACCCTTGACTGTATGGAACCCGTGTCCCTTCAGTCCATAGGCTGACGCTCTATCCACTGAGCCCAACCAGCAAGGGCTCGGTATTGATCTCTTAATATACAATTTTTCAAGAGAGGATTTGTCCTACCTCTTGGGGTTCATAAACCTGGTTTTCACCATTCCTAGAGTGGAGGGTTAGGGTTAGGGTTAGGGTGGAGGGGAGGGTTATGGTTAGGGTTAGGGTGGAGGGGAGGGTTAGGGTTAGGGTTAGAATGGAGGAAAGGGTTATGGTTAGGGTGGAGGGGAGGGTTAGGGTTAGGGTTAGAATGGAGGAAAGGGTTATGGTTATGGTTAGGGTTAGGGTTAGGGTGGAGGGGAGGGTTAGGGTTAGGGTTGAAGTGGAGGGGGAGGGTCGATGAGGAGGGAGGAGCCTCCCAGGTGTCCAGTTTCAGCATCATGGCAACTAGGGAACCATGTGTTTTCCAGGCCAGATGTTCTCTGGTTCAGTGTCTGAGAACAAGCCTCTTCTCTTCAGCTTAGAGGTGGAAAGGGTGTTCCCCTCAACCTCCAGGGAGTCTTCCTGGTCAGCCCTACCTGCTGTGTGGCCCTCAGAGGTGCCTCTCCCTCTGGAGTCCCCACAGGGGACCTGCCTTGCCTCCAGCCTCCCTGAGCTCCCGTTCCTCTGCTCTGGAGTCTGCCGTCCACAGTCCCCACGTACAGATGGGTTGCTATCTCACATCTGGATTACCCACTTTCCCATTCTCTGTCCTGTGTTTATGCCCCTTAAAAAAACCTGTACTGTTACTTTAGAAGGATTGGTTTAGAAGAGGTAACTACCAGTGTTAATCCCAAATGCTTGACAAAATGATCAGTTTTCAAGATCTCCATTTCTGGTATGTTTTCTTACAGTGTTGTACTGACATAAATGGACGTAAAAAACATATAGCTGTTTGCAATTATAGTCCCTTGTGGTTTGATTGGTTGTTTCTTTTATAGGAATTTAAAATGATAAATAAAGAATTAACATCAACCAAATTTGTGGAGATCATAGCGGAAGACAATCCTTTCGTGTGTGATGGAATTGACAGCAACCTGGAACTTGAGGTCTGTTGTGAGGTGGCTCAGTGGTAGAGATCCCATTCAGGCTGTTGGTTTTGCCTTAGATACTAGAACCAAGATTTGATTGAAAACTATAAGTGTGTGTACCCTTGATTGTATTAGAAAAGTAGAGATTAAGATTGAAACGAATACTTCAGATGTCAGGAAACAATTAACAAAGTCAAAAGAATATAAAACTGCCTGCTATTGCATGGATGATTTATTTAGCAATTTAATCCATGTATGTGTTCTGTGGCATACATAGCATACATTCAAAGATGCTGACTGGTCTCCCCCTCCATTGAGTGAGCTATGTGTCTTTAATGGTTAGCATTTCTTGCAGCGGGCAAATGTCTCATTTTACCAGCTGGACCCATCTTTGGGTGGTCTCAGCAGACTGTCAGACTGGGCAGCTGGAGCTGAGCGACTGTGGAAGAACCAAGTTTTGGGTCTTCCCTGGAAGCCAGGCCTGGAGCCTCCGGTCAAATTAGGGGCCTGTCCAGCTCAGACTCAAAAGGCCCTGGGCTCAGGACCGGCAGCCCGACAAAGTCCAAACCAGCCAGCCCCAGATGCACGCATTCTGCAGTGAATTGGGGGTTCGGGCAAGGGGACAGGACAGCTGCTGAGTGGGTAACACACTCGACACCTGGCTTCTGGGTGCCACTCTTACTTCAGAAAAAAGGAAACACTTGAAAATGACTGTCCTCGCCGAAACCGATTTGGCTCAATGGATAGATCGTCAGCTTGGGGACTGAGAGGTCCCGGGTTCGATTCCGGTCAAGGGCATATACCTTGGTTGCGGGCATATCCTCGGTAGGGGGTGTGCAAGAGGCAGCTGATCGATGACTCTCTCTCATCGATGTTTCTAGCTCTCTATCTCTCTCCCTTCCTCTCTGTACAAAATCAATAAAAAAATATATTTAATATATATATATATATATATATTTAAAAAAATGACTGTCCTCAGTTAGCTATTACAAAATATTTTAATCAAAGTAGAGAAGCGGCTTACAAATGTAATGATAGAACAGAACAGGCCTTTCAATGCTGCTGGTTTGATTGCAGCCGTGTGTACACCCAGCACCCTAAGCTCTGAGGAGGCGGCGGTGGTCTCTAGAGCCGTGGTGAGCGCTGACCCACCTCCAGGGGTGTCAGGATGAATGAGACTCTGTGATTTCTTCTGTTCCAGCTCGTTTTCCTGGAATTCTTCGAAGCTCTCCTAAGCTTCGCAACCTTCTCTGTTACTGACCAAATGAGCAAGTCCTACTTAAGTATCCTCCATGATGACTTCCCTGCAAACAGAGTTGGGATCACTCACATGGCAACAAGCAAGGTAGCAAGTAACTTATTAGAATTTGGAGCAAGGAGTGGGTAAACCACCCTCAAAACTATCCCGGGCTTCTGTTACCCTTCGGGAAACCACTTAAGACTTCTTTTCACATGATTTCCTTCTTTAAGTTAGGGAAATGGGTTTCCGGGTCACACCCCAGGAAGCCGACTCCCAGAGCTCCCGCAAACACGGCCACGAGTCTTAGAACTCCTGAGAGGCTTGTTACGTGACCTAGTGTTTTTTGTTTGTTTGTTTGTTTGTTTGTTTGTTTCTTGGGGGAGAGCCTGTCCCAGAGCCCAGGTGCTAAGGGACAGCTCCTGAGTGTGCACACGGTGCTGAATGGGTCCCTGAGGACGGGGCCTGCTCCCAGGGCTGGACCCAGGCAGGCTTCCCTGTCAGGCTGCAGTGGAGCGGGGCAGTGGCAGAAATCACTGAAGGACCCGATGCTGAGGCAAATAGAGAAAAATGTGGGCATTTCGGGTTATGGGCTTGAAGGATTTCTGAGCCATTCATTTGGGGCCACAAGGGAGAGGTTTGGGGGCCAGGGGAGCCCCACAGTTACAGAACTCTTCAGAGCTGGTCACCCAGGAGCCTCCTCCTGTTGTCTAAGGAGAGCCTCTCGCTCACCGCGAGGCCCTGGGCTGTGCTTTGGGCTCCTCGTGTGCCAGTTTAACTTCTCACCTCAGGTTCACCCCTATGGCCCGGTATGCCTCCTCCAGGGGAAGGGTGACTGACAGCTTCTCCAGGCTGCAATCCGGGGCTGGGCTCTGCTCTGGGGGAATGAATGAATGCCTTACATTCATCTATGCTTGCCCGGCCGGTGTAGCTCAGTGGCTGAGTGTTGACCTATGAATCAGGGGGATCATTGTTCGATTCCTGGGCAGGGCACATGCCTGGGTTGCGGGCTCGATCCCCAGTGTGGGATATGTAGGAGACAGCCGATCAATGATTCTCTCTCATCATTGATTTTTCTCTCTCTCTCCCTCTCTCTCTCTGAAATCAATAAGAATATCTCTTAAAAAATTAATCCATGCTTGTATGGATGGCATCGCTGTGGATGCCAGTAACTGAGTCTGAACATTCTGGCCTAGGGATCATCCTCAGACACCATCCCATCAGCTTCACTCAGGCTGTCAGCGTGGCATTCCCATTGCCCATTAAGATAAGCAAATCATATGCGTTCATACAACAGGGTATATGAGCCAGCAATGAAACACATCACACGACAACATGCATGCATGAATCAACATCAACATGCATGAATCAAAATAAGTGTGCTAGGTGGAAGAAGCCAGACAAAAATGCTGTGTAGATACTATTGTGTAGAAAATTCTAGAAAGTGCAAAGTAGTCTGTAGTGACAGCATATCGGTGGTTGCTGAGGATGGGGAAAGGGGTCCCCCAGGGCACAGGAAACTCTCAGGGGTGATGATATGTCCACTGTTCTGACTGAGGTGGTTTCACACGTGTAGACATGCTGACATTTACCCACGAGTGCCCTCTACGTGCATGTGTGTGTATGCCTGTCCCCGTGGAAGCCAGTACTGATGGCTGTCCTTACTCCCACATCAGGACAGAAGCCTGAGCGCAGTCACGAGCCAGGAATCTGACCTGCATTTGAACAGCACCATGTCTACAAACAAGTTAGCGCTCTTCCTCGATTTGGGCAAAATCCAGACGACAGAGGTTTGTGTCTCCAGCACACCCGAGAAGCCGGCGCCTGGGCGGAGCTTAAGCACGTTACATGCCTACGGTGCCGAGCGCTCGTCTGAGCTGGGAGCTGGCCGTGAACTCGAGGCCCGTCCTCCCAGGGACCGTACCTCCTAGTGCGGGCAGGGGAGGGGATGATGCCAGGTGAACACAGGAGCGGCGGACACCCACGGGTGCTTCCCAGGTGCCAGTGCTTCCCGGGCATTAGCTCGTGCCAGGTGCTATTCTCCCTGGGCAGGCGCTGCGGCACAGAAAGGGCACGGAGCTGGCCCAGGCCCGGATCCAGTAAGGCGAGGAGCTGGGGGCAGTATGCCGGCAGTCTGAGTCCAGACTGGCCCCAACCCAGCGCTGTGTAGACACTCACTGAGCAGAAGCGAGAGCAAGGCAGGCTGCCGATGGGAGTGAGGGGGCAGGCAGGGGGCCTTCTGCTGAGTAACAGTGACATACCCAAAGGAAGTGAAGTACACCCGTGTGGTCCTGGGGGAGACTGTTCTGTGCAGAGGCCTGAGGCGGGAGCATACTCACTCAGGTTGTGGGCGAACCGCGTCCAGTGAGGGGAGACCCGGGGGAGGCGGTGGGCCAGCCCCGGGGTGTGAGTGTCTGATGTGGGGAGGGAGATGCCAGCCCCAGCAGAGGGCTCAGCAGGCTCATGATGGCTTCGCTGACACACCAGTGAGGAAACTCCTGGAATGAAAAGGGACTTGAAAGGCTGTGGTGTGGAGAGAGAGAAGGCCAAGGTGACCCCAGGATCTGGGGTCTGGAAGGACTGGAAGAATAGTCTCCATTGATCACAAAGGGGGGAGGGGGGTCTGGCCCGGGGGAGGGGGTCGATGAGATGGGGGCGAAATTAAGGGGCTGGGTTTGGACATATCAGGACACATGCCATCCAAGTGGTGAGCAAGTAGCACAGCTACCTGATATACAGGATATATATACAAGCGGGGAGTTCAAGGGGGAGATCTAGCTGGAGACCGAAATGTGGGTGTAGGTAGCATATGTGTGGGAACTAAAGCCCCTAATATATGAATCTAAGTAGTATTACCTGTGCATAATATTTCCTCAATCCCTGGTTTCTTGGGGGGAGCCTACCAATCAATACCATAACTGCTACTTAGCTTAAAGAGAACGGCCTCCTTAACAATTTCTAATTATTTATAATGTAGTAAACTAGTTTTAGTACATGATGATGCGGAAATAATATTCTGCTTTATAATTTTATTTTATTTTCCATAAAAGCCCAGGTTCAGGAAGTCACTAAGTGATGATAGAATTTCCAAAGTGACTGTGAAACCTGCAGGAAAAGGGCTTACCTTTTTATTACCTCAAAGTGGTGAGTATCTTAATTATATAACTTTAATTTTGGCAAACTGTTGCTTAAACATGATTTTAAAAATTTATGAAAAAATGTACAACCATCTTAAATTTTTTAAAATTTATTTTATTGAATTTTTACAGAGAGAACGGGAGAGGAATTGAGAGTCAGAAACATTGATGAGAAACATTGATCAGCTGCCCCCTGCATATCTCCCACCGGGGATGTGCCCGCAACCAAGGTCCATGCCCCCGACCGGAATGAAACCGAGGACCCTTCAGTCCATAGGCCGACACTCTGTCCACTGAGCAAAACCGGTTAGGGCTTAGAATTTTTTTAAATTAAAAAATTATGTATATAATTAGGCTGGTACTGCTACTTCCAATTCTGCCTCCAGCTTCAGAGAGTTCCTTGTAGGGCATGATCTTATGAGTTTCAGGTTTGTTTTTGGTATTTTTTCCATTGAGACATAATTGATCTGTAGTACTGTGTAAGTTTAAGTTATACAACATGATGATTTGACTTACATATGTCATGAAATGATTACCTCAATACATTTAATAAATATCTATTGCACACCATTCTTCTTATGATGAGAACCACTAGGACTTACACTTTTTAAAAAAAAAAATATATATATTTTATTGATTTTTCTTACAAAGAGGAAGGGAGAGGGATAGAGAGCTAGAAACATCGATGAGAGAGAAACATCGACCAGCTGCCTCTTGCACACCCCCAACCAATGTACATGCCCTTGACCGAAATCGAACCTGGGACCTTTCAGTCCACAAACCGATGCTCTACCAAAGAGCCAAACCGGTTTTGGCGGATTTACACTCTTAACTTTCGTATACAACAAACAGTGCTGAACTAGCATCATCATGTATGTTACATCCCTGTGCTTATCTTCCTATCTAATAAAAGGGTAATATGCAAATTAACCATCACTCCATCACAAAGATGGTGGCACTCAGTCTTAGCCCTGCCAGAGTCCCCCAGTCCCAGTCTTGGGGTTAGGGGGAAGGGGAGGAGGTGCCGCTGAGAGCAGGCAGCGTGAGCGGCCTGGTGGAATGCCTGCTTCATCGCCGCGGCGACGAGGCAAGCGTTCACGCCTAGCCACGATGGACCTTTGGGCCACAGAGAGCCTCTGGGCAGCGGGTACGGAGCAGCCAGACCCCACAGAGAGCTACTGGCACATGGATTCGTGTGCAGGGCTCCTAGTTTATCTTTGTAAGTAAGTGGAAGAAGTTTGTGCTTCCTGACAACCTTCCTCCAGTCCTCCCACCCCCTCCAGTAACCACAAACCTGTTTGTTTCTGCGTTTTTATGTTGTGAAGATCCTACATATAACAGGTCTTACAGTGTTTGTCTTTGACTCATTTCTCTTAGCATAAACCCTGGAGGTCCATCCATGTTGTTGCAAATGGCACGATTTCCTCCATGTTTTGGGCTGAATCAAATTCCACTCTATATTGTTCCACAACATTAAAATATATATATATATATATATATATATATATATATATATATATATATATATATATTATTGATTCCAGAGAGGAAGGGAGAAGGATAGAGAGAGAGAAACATCACTGATGAGAATCATCGATGGGCTGCCTCCTGCACACCCCCCCACTGAGGATCGAGTATGTGCCTTTGACCAGAATCCAACCCAGGACCCCCAGTCCACAGGCTGACACTCACCCATTGAGCCAAACCAGCCAGGGCTGTTCCACAACTTCTTAACCCAGTCACCTGTTCATGAACACGTGGGCTGTTTTCCTGTCAATAACGGGAAGCAGCTATCTCTTCTATGTTGTTTCTGTTTTCTTTGGCTATATTCCCAGAAGTGGAATTGCTGGGTCATAAGGTCATAGTTCTATTTGTAACATTTTAAGGAACTACCATACCCTTTTCCATAAACCAGCCAGGAAGTTCCTGGTATGATGGGCAGGGACTTTGCTCCCATTAGTGACACGGTTCCCAGCCCGCTCTCCCTGGTCTTTAGGGGGGCCATTCGGACATGCGTGAGGGGACTCTCCCTGGGGTCTGTCTGGCATTCCCCGGTGATCAGCGACGGGGAACAGTTTCTCACATTGGCTGTAGGTACGTCCTCTTAGGAGCATGTCTATTTGGATCCTCAATTACATTGTGGTCTTTGTTGGTACTGGTTTTTATGATTTTTAAAAGTATATTTTATTGATTTTTTACAGAGAGGAAGAGAGAAGGATAGAGAATTATTGATAGAAACATCAATGAGAGAGAGAAACATCAATCAGCTGCCTTCTGCACCACCACCACACACACACACACACATACACACACACCCCGACACTGGGGATGTGCCCCCAACCAAGGTACATGCCTTGACCGGAATTGAACCCGAGACCTCTCAGTCCGCAGGCTGATGCTTTATCCACTGAGCCACACCGGTTTCGGCAACACTGGCCTTTCTGAGAGCTGGTTCTTTAATTGAAAGGAAAATGGACATGTTCAACCAGTTCAGCCAGAATAAAAGTGTAAATACACACATCCTGGCTAGGAAGAGAACATTAATAACAAAAGTCAACTTAAGAAAACATAGGAAACCTGAATAATCATGACCAAAAAACTGTGAATAAGTCAGACAAAGAAAAGCGCATCCGGCCAGTGTTGCTCAGTGGTTGAGCATCGACCTATGAACCAGGTCATGGTTCGATTCCTGGTCAGGGCACATGTCCAGGTTGTGGGCTGGATCCCCAGTGTGGGGCGTGCAGGAAGCAGCTGATGAATGATGCTCTCTCATCATCGATGCTTCCTTTTTTTTTTGGTGGTGGTGGTTTTCTTTTTCCTTTTTAAAAAATCATCATCGATATTTCTATCTCTTCCCCTACCTTCCTCTCTAAAGTCAATAGAAGTAAATATTTTTTAAAAAGAATATTACTATGCCTAGCCAGTATTGCTCAGTGGTTAAGCACTGAACCATGAACCAAGAAATCACCAGTTCATTCCCCATCAGGGCACATGTCTGGGTTGTGGGCTCCATCCCTAGTAGGAGGCATGCAGGAGGCAGCTGATCAATGATGTTTCTCTATCAATGATATTTCTCTATCATCGATACTTCTACATCTCTGTCTCTCTCCCTCTCTCTCATAGAATAGTATTTCTTATCCAATTCAGAGTTTAAAATCCTTTTATTTTCTTAATGAAAACTGCCTTTAAGACAATGTACACAAATGCCACGTGGCTTTCCTTTTCCTGAAACACAGGCAATGTTAATACATTTTCTGAAATTTTAATTAAAAGTAACAACAAAACCCACTTAGGCTGTTTAGAAAAACGGCACAGGTGCCAGGAGCCTGGGGGACCTCCTGACGCCCCACTCTGGGCGCCTGCGCAGCCCCTGCAGCTCCCCCCCACGGAGCCCGAGGAGCACGGGCCCCACGGTCGCTGCGCCATGGTCCGGCCGCTCACTGGCACTGCGCTTTCTTCCAGAGAGAAAAAAAGGCAAGGATGAGCAATTCGAAAACATCAACATGTGGATGAACTGCCTGTACATCTTTTTTGTGGACACGCTCTTCCAAGCATATAGACATGAGGAAACTCTCAAGGAGAAAGTAAAGGAAGACAAGCTACAGTACGCAGCCATGGCCAAAGTGAGGAAGACGGAAAACGACGAGCTGGAAGCCAGGTACCTAGAACCCTCTCGGCCCCTCTCCTCCGTCTCCTGAGCTGCCCGGAGCCACACGACGTCCTCGGGGCTGGGGGTGGGGGAGAGGGAGGAAGGGGACAGAGTGGTGGCGTCTGTCCTCTTGGGCACCCGGGCCTGTGACTCCCCGGAAGAACCCTGCCTGGGGGCTCCCTGTTCTCTCCTGTTGTCTAAAGTGGTGGTGACGTCTGTGTTGTAAGGCTCACACCCGGAGGCAATGTGACAGAGTCGCTGAGTCAGACCACAGATCTAGACTGCTCGGGTTCAAGTCCCAGGCCTGCCGTTTAACACCTGGGTGACCTTGGGCAAGGTCAGCCACTTGTGTGCCTCAGTTTCCCCACCTGCAAGCTGCGGTGAGGAGGACGCGAGCTAATGTGCGTAAAGCACGTAAAACGATACCCGGCACCCGGCCCGGGAGGGCTGCACCTTACCTGCCCGGAGCCCGTCCAGGCTGTTCTGTGCACACATGTCGGGCCAGGGTCTAAAAACCTGCTTTCTGTGGGCTGCACCTCAAGCCGGTGGGTCTGTGGGAGAAAGCAGGAAACGGGACGTAAGCACGACGACTCAGGAGGCTTTCCAAGGCTACTCCTGGCTGCTAGTTGCTAAGAGAAGTGTGGTTCACAAAGCGCTGTAGATCTGGTCTAGAGATGGTGTCACTTTATTTCAGCAAATTCTGGTCAGCTTTACTCCGCATGCAGCATAAACACTGGTTTGGGGCCCTAGATGGTTTGGCTCAATGGATAGAGCATTGGACTGTAGACTAGAAGGTCCTGGGTTTGATTCTGGTCAAGGGCACATGCTTAGGTTCCGGGCTCGATCCCCAGTAGGGGGCGTGCAGGAGGCAGCTGATCAATGATACTCTCTCATCATTGATGTTTCTATCTCTCTCTCTCCCTTCCTCTCTGAAATCAATAAAAGTGTATTAAAAAAATCACATTGAGAAAGTTGCTTTAAAAAAACACACTTGGTTTTGAAATGACAAAGAAAATAACTGTCTCCTTCTGTTTGTGTCCGGCGTTAGGCTCATGGTGTTGGGCTTGAAAGAGGAAAAGGTCAAAAGACAGGACGGCGTGGTGGACATCAATGTGATCAAGGAGCCGATGGACGTCACGTCCCTGCACTTAATGCTGGCCCTCCCCAAGGAAGACCCGGTGCTGGGCCTGTCCAAGACCATCGTCAGCAAGAAGAGGAAGAGATAGAGGCGAGCGCATTGGTGAAGGAGCCCCGGGAGCCCGGATGTGCCAGGTCAGAGCCCGAGCCCAGAATGCCCTCCTGGCTAATAAAGCGGTGTTCTTCTCCCCTCCCCGTCTTCCTGTGCTCGCATGCCATGCCATGCCCGTTCGCTGTTCCTGGCTTTGCTAAGGCTGGGCCACCAAATGCCTGCACCCTGAAAACACATGGGAGTGGGTAGCAAATGAGTGTGTATTCCACATGATTGGGGATTATGTTTAGACTTTGATAAAACCAATCACATATCAATGGGGAGTAGATGAAATCATTGGAGCCTTTCTTCAGGCTGCCCCTCCCAAAACAGCTCCTTTGCCCCTTGTCACTGCCCCGTGTCCATAGCCCACCTGTCCTCTCACCTGGCTGCCTCCGACGGGGCTCCTTCCACTGCGTGACCCAAGGCCAAACAGCAGGGTCAGGATCGGGGGTGCAGTTGGCGGCGAAGTGAATACTCTGAGGCTCTGTTAGGAAATGTCAGAGCTAATAATCTGTTTTAAAATTTAAGACCCTCCACCAAAAGCATGAAAAGAAAATTTCTAGCTTCCAAACTGGCAGAAGGAAGGAAACTATCATCCAACATAAATCTTGGGGAAAAGGAAAACAACAAAGAAAACAGATGGAAACAGAAAACAAAAGATGGAGGGAGAAGTGCCAAGATACCAGTCACCAATGTAACAGGCTAACCCCGCCTCTTCCCCGCCCAGCCCCGGAAGTCCTCAGGTTGGGTGAAAAATACAAACAGCACTTCAGTGTTCCTTTTTACAAGGGAAAACATCTTTAAAGCCATCTAGAAAAGATAAAAGTAGGAAAAATGCACCCGGAAAATCTAATCAAGATGATTAGAAAGCAAGCATTATTCAAGGTCGACAAAATAGAATTTAAAGCAAATATCAGCATAATACAGATAAAAGTAATTAAAAGGACCAACAACCAAAAAGTTGCAGTACTCCCATGCATCTCCCCAGCTAGCCTTGCAAACAGACCAGGAAGAGCAACACTGAGGAAGGACGCAGACAATTAGGACGCAGACAATTACAGTACCTACACGAAACCCTTTGAACTAACAGAGTTAGACGCCAGCATGCAACAGAGAAAAAACACTGGCTGCATTTTTGGTTGAAAAGTGCAACAGTTTCAAAAGACCCCTCAGAGACCGGATCTCACGGGACTGCAATTAGCAAGTCAGCAATAAACACAAAGCATGCCTTGATGGAGAGGAAATCACAGTGGAAACTGCTTTATGCAAGACAACAAAAATGCTACAAATGGATGAGGAGTTTCTCCCATCTCCTCCCTCCCTCACAGGAGCATGCAAGTTGGATGGGAACTGAACCCGTGGGGGCTGGGTGGGCCCAGTGTTTCTAGACCATGCCTGGCTTGTTTTCACCCCGACTCGGGGGGACCAGGCCACTGAAGGGCAGGTTTTAAAATAAAACCCAGCCAGCTCCGTCCCAGCTGTGAGGCTGCTTGCAGAGTGTCTGGGAGTGAGTTCTACCAGACAAAAACGCTTTATGTTTAGGCCATCCTGGGGCACTTCCACTAAGCTTAGTATGACATGAGGTCAAAAACCACATCAGTAACTCAGGATAAACACCACGGCTGGTGATTACTTTGGGCAAAGGACTTAGTTCACCACTCAGGTCTAGGGACCCCAACTCCGCTCCGCTCCAGCTGCTGGCGTAGCCCCAGGAAGGGCCAGGGGCCCAGCGGCCAGTGTGGTCCACACACAGGCAACAGGAGAGAGAATCAACGCAAAACCGGGAGTTTAAAAACTTTAACAATTTATTAATCTTATTTTCCAGTAAAATATTCACATAATGTCCAAAGAATGGAATGATACAATGTCGTTGGCTAATTCCACATAAATATTTAAAATCTAAAAACTCCAGAGGATCATCAGACTGAGTAGAAATTTGATTCTTCAGAGCAAGTATTGCTTTACTATTGTCATTAATCCAGTCAGTAATATGACCAATAACCTGCAGTGTAAACAGAATGCTTGCCGAATGCTTTTTAAGAGATGCTTCTGCGAGCCGTTACCGGTCAATCCAGGAAGAAGATGTTGTTGAACTGCGTGGCGCAGAGTTTCTTGACCTCTTCTGCGGGGAGGACAGAAAGCAGTGAGTGAGGGAGAGCTTTTCACTCGGAGGGTATATGACACACATTAGTACCTTCATTCTTCTAGAATAAAGTTGGGAATAAGTAATTATCTGCCTTAATGTTGATCTGATTTCTAAGAAGCCGAGGCAAGAAATGTCAATAAACTACGAGAAAGAAAAAGCCCAATATGCCAGGAGACCTCAGTGCTATTTACCAGAGAAACACTGATTCTTCGGCCCGAGAAAGCTCAAACCCAGCACCCAGAAGGCCCGAGACACCCCCGGTGAGGGCCTCAGGGGCACAACTTCTAAAACCTTGAAAACTCGGATGCAAGCAGGAAACTCCTGCTGCAGCGTGACCTGCGGACCAGGTGCTCCCACGGCCCCCCTCTCATGCTGAGCACGGCCTCCCTGTGGTTTCTAACGCACACACTATGCATGTGTGTGACAGAAGGGAGAAATGGAATATGCCCTCGGAGATACCCGCAGAGAGAAACGCACACCTAACTCTGCTTACAGGTGGCAGGCACTTGGGTGCATCCCCACTGTCCACTCCCTGCTCTGGTCTCCCGCAGAGCCGCCATGGGGTTGGGTGCAGGGAAGGGACACACCCTTGCGTCCTGGCCAGCACAACCGCCAGGGTCAGTCAAAGCAGTTGCTGAGAAGACAGCGTGCGGAGGACCGCTCTGGCTGGAGCGGGAGCACAGACTGGCCTCAGCGTTACTGCTCCCGCACAGAGTGGCCGTCAGCGGCTTCATGAGCCTGGCTGCTCTGCTGTGAAGCGTGTATTCTCCCCACCGGAAATAAGGCCTGGTTCAGCCACAGGATGGGAAGCCATGGGATTGTCTCCTTTGGCATAAAAATAGTTTTCCTTTGGCCACTGTCAAGTTTGCCGTGACACAGGCAAGCTTTTCACATGCTTTCTTGAGGAACTAAGATACAGGTCTCCTCCAAGCAACGGAGGCATCTGCCTGAAACCTCAACAGTCATGCTGTTCTATTGCGCACGTGTCTCAGTACAATGAAGACAGTGGTGTTTAAATACCAGAAGCATTAAAAGTTGCTCAGATACCAAAACCTATTTACCATTTACTTCAATCAGGTTTGCATTTTTTTGATTCAAAATAACATAGAGCTCCCGCTGGTCAGACTTTTTCCCAACAACCCAATAGTCACTCATGGCTTTCACGATGATCTCCTCGTCTTCGTCCACCCTGCAAGACAAGAGGTGCGAAAGGCAGTGGTTTATTACACACAGGCAGGCTGCGAGGAGCTACGCACAACGGGAACTCTCAGGGTCTGAGAAGTTCGGGGAGTCCCGTGGCTTTGGGCTTAACGGTGGGTCTGGAAGCCCGGAGGCTGCGGGCCTCTGAGGGGCCGTGGTCACTGGGTTGTGAGGACGATTCCCTCAGCGTCTCTGCTGATCGGCAGGGGCACCTCGCCGGAGCGGCAGTCAGATTACCTGGTGAAGTCACTATTGATGTCGCCCAGAATCTTCATCAGATCCGGGTGAACAGACGTCAGCGACACGCTGGGCGTTTTCCTCATGTGGATCGTACTTTTCTCTGCCAAGTTCATGTGGTTGAAGTAGATGAACTTAAACTGGGGCTCCTTCTCAGACCTGTGAGGACAGCAGGAACTGTCAGCATTCTGAAAGGTCCTCCAAACTCGGATCCGTGCGGCCGACTCCCAATGGCGGGGCCTGCCAGGCGGATCTCCATGAAGGTGTGACAGCTCCTCATTGGTTCGTGCTATCTGTGAGGCATCCAATCTGATGGAATTTTCCAGAGGGCTGAAGTGTATTGTTTAAAAAATAAAAATACCTAAACCGTTTTATGATTTTTCTCAATAAAAGTATAATGTCTTATAAATGGCAATCACTTAAAATAATAAATAAAATAAAAAATAAAGGCAAACTAAATGAATACAGACCATGTATCTCCTGGCCCTGTTTTTCTAAATAAAGTTTTACTGGAACACGGCCACACTTCTTAATATAATGCCTGTGGCTGCTTTCACACAAACAGCCATTGAGGGGGTGTAACCTACACAGCCATGAAATCCAACGTACTTATTGTTCGGCCCTTTGCAGAAGTCTGCTGGCCTGTTAGGAGAGTAACATCTCCTTTATCCCACTGAACTGGGAACACGTGTGTTCGTGTGTCAATCTGCCATAGAACTGAAGCTCACTACTGGTAACCAGCAGCACTGCACCCTCCTGAGTGGAGATCAGCCTTTCTGATGAAGGACGATGCAGCTTCAATTGCTGTAAATGAGTGGGTGCTACCCCACTGCCCCCAGGTCAGGGCCTGTGGCTTCTCAGGGTCCCACCAGACAGCTGGGCCACTAGATGCAGGGCCTCCTGCCCTCCCTCACTGTGCCCTCACTCACTCAGTCTGGGGCCTGGCTGGCAGCTGAGCGGCCCTGCCTCTGAGGGCTCAGGGCCTCTGCTTACGTCCGGGCTCTGGACGAGTGGGTTATTACTGTAATACTGTACATCCAGGCAAAGAAGGCATGTGAGAGCTTAGTTTCCGGGAAAATGAAAAGAGAATTCTTATAAAAGCAGAATTGTTGTTGTTAACCCTCACACAGGGTTTTTTCCTCCATTGGGCTGGTCGAGTGGGATGTGGGGTGTGGGTGGGCTCTCACAGGCCAAGCCCACGGGCACAGCTGGCACGCCTCAGCCCATACACTCAACCAGGACAGAGCCCGCCCAACCATCGGCGTGGGCAGAACTCGGGAGCAGCTCCCCACAGGCCTTTCGGTCAGGACTGGGCGGCTCTCTGCGGCTCTCTGGAGCAGAGGGAACGCGAATGAATACTGTCCGTTTGCTTGAGGAAAACCTCCCTCCCTCTCCCAAGCCCCGCTGCACGCTGGGAAGGAAGCACACAGTGAAGTACTAACCCAGACACTCTCTTGTTGACGTTAAACTGCTCACAGATGTCCGATGCCAGCACCGTGAGCTGGGGCCCCACGATGCTGTCCAGTCTCCGGCAGAAGTCCAGCGTGGGCTGCACGGAGGCTGCAGGGAAGGCAGAAAGCAGTGAGTGACCGTGTTCTGGGGTGAAAAGGTCACTGTCCACTTTACTGTCTTAACAATTTTGCTATAATATCTTTACTGAACTATGGATCTGGGGGATGAAGCAATTAAATGATCAGATCTCCCTACAACCCCCTACCCCCAATAGAAGAGAAACAGAAGAATCAAAATTGTATTTAAGATGGAAAAAAACAACAAAAGCAAAGACCTGGCTCACTGAGAATGCTGACGTTAACATATGCTGTGGGTGGTAAATGGGCTGTCCACCCCAAGTCAACCAAAGAAGGTCGAATATTTAACAACATTACACAGCACGGATGGGCCACGTCCGGGACTCTTCAAATGTGACCTCATTTAATTGGCAAAGCCCCCTAGACAGGTGCCTCTGTTCCCTCCCACAGCCAGGGGCACAGAGAGCCCAGGTCCTGCTGCTGACAAAGGGAAAACGAGGACTCGACTTCCCTCGATGCTGCTTATGGCATGTTTACCGTTCAGGGACAGAACACAGCGAACTGCAGACAGACAAGGCCTGTCTGAGGCTGGCGTCAGACACACTGTGTACCTACCGTCAATCATGAAGCACACAGCTGCGCTCATGGCCTGGGAGGAGAAAACACAGCCGAGGTTACAAGGCGGGACAGAGGGAAGGCTGCAGAGCGGAGCAGCTGCTGGAGGCTCATTCCAGCATGTCCTAAACCAGGGGTCTTCAAACTACGGCCCTCGGGCCACATGCGGCCCGCAGAGGAGTCTGATCCGGCCCGCCAGGTTTTTTGGGCAGTGAGCGCAGCCGAGGTGTTACAGCAGGAATTAGTAGTTCATATAGTCCGGCCCTCCAGCTCTCTGAGGGACCGTGATCTGGCCCCCACTTTAAAAAGTTTGAGGACGCCTGTGACCTAAACGCAAGAAGTTTCATCAAAAGGTTGATGGAACCCTGAGGCTTCAGCAGGGCTGAAGATATATATTACTGCCTACTGGAAGGGCCGAAGGCATTCCCCCAAACCTGAATTTACATACGTGATTGCTTGTTGCCAGAGAGCTGAGGGCATTTTAATCTGCAAGTTATTGCCTCCTGCTGGCCAAACACCTGAACAGCCAAGGCAGTTCCCCCAATCTGACAATGCCTACTGTATACTCAACCTTACCTTTGATATGTATATCTACTTTGCTATAGGGCAAAATGTGGGAATAAAAAAGCCCTGAGTCCAGAGATAGGAGAAGCTACCTCTGGCTCCCCCATGGATTACAAATTTATATTTCTAGTCTCTTTATTAATTTACGCGCAGCACCTTCTCCAGATTCCCGAACCTTCTAGATGCTGGAGAAAGACCCCGGCATGGAGCAACCTGGCTGGACTCCTGACTGGACAGATCACCTTTAGAAAGGTGTTTTCTGGCCAACTGGAGAAATCTGGATATGGAATGAGCACTAGATGAGATTAAGGAAGAACTGAGACTATGCCTACAGAATGAGCAAGTCCGCATCTGTAAACTGCACAAGGGCAGTACTCAGGCAAGTGTGGGCAGGCCTGTGCCGGGGGTGTCCAACCAGCACACAGGACGCCAGGCCTTGGACAGTTACCCTCTCACAAGTAAGGAAAAGCCTTCCCAGGAGCTGGAAAGGAAGGCACTATTCCAGGAGGGCACCCATGTTGAGTGTCACAGTAACGTTCATGTTCTGAGAACATGTAAGAGGTTTGCACACGTACCCGTGGACACACACAGGAGAGTTACTTTGGTGTTAACCTGGACACTGTAGAGAAAACAGCTGTTACCTTATAAACGATGAGATGGAGGGCTTCGTAAGTGTCATCGGTATTTACAAAGATTTTGGGGAATCTGCATTTTGCTTCTGGATCATTAAGGTTCAAGGGTCCAGTCAGAAATCTGAGAAGCAAGCAAGAGATGACTTGATTAAACTAGGAAAAGTATAAACAGGAATATACAGGGTGGGTAACAGTAGGTCTACATTGTGAGCATGCAAAACACTGAGTTCATTCTTATTTATTTTTGCATTAGTTTCCATATGAACAACTGTAAGTCTACCTTGCCCACCCTGTATATATGGAGTACATTCTACTTAATATGCAGCCAGTTTTTGGGGAAACTAGATACTATTTACAAAACACCAAATCAGAATACAAAAAAGTAATGGTCTTAATTCACTGGAAACAAGAGAATTCCTTTGTTGATCATCTATCAATATATATAAAAGCCTAAGTGACCGAATGGTTGACTAGTTGCTATGATGTGCACTGACCACCAGGGGACAGATGCTCAATGCACAGAATTGGGCTCCCTCCTGTCTGGATCGGGCCTGTGGGGATCGGGATGAAACCAGCTATCTGACATCCCCCGAGGGTGCAAGCCAGGCAGAGGGACCCCCACAGGTGCATGAATCTGTGCACTGGGCCTCTAGTTATCACAAAGCAGCACAAAGGTAATTATGGGTTCATGATTTTATCTTTACCAAGGAAGATGACAAACTCCCAATACCGCACACTGAAGAACAGAGTCCTACCTTCCATAGTGCTGAAGATTTCCTGGCATTTCTGCCCTGATGGGAGAATCCCTTCCTGCCAACTGCGAACAAATGGGTGTTGAGAAATGACTTATTAGGTTGTCTCCTTTCACAGCTTTGAAAAGCAGTATTCATCTACCAGCTGGCTCTGTGCCACTTCTCTACATCAATTTCCCCACTCCTTCCACCCAGAAAAGAGGAGGCTCACAGACACAGAGAACTCACTTTAACCAGAACCGTCACAACGTAACTTCCCTGCGCCTAAATTCCACATCCCAATTTAGTGCTTTTAGAGCAATGACCGAAATCTCCCACTCAGTCAGTGCATCCTAGCAATGACATCAATTACTCCACTTCACCTTGTCTCCCCTGTGGGAACACTCTCTTCCTATTTTCTAGATGTGGCAACTGAAGTCCACCGACAGTCACCAGTGCACACCAGACTCAAACCCAGGCCCCTGCCTTCCGCCAGGGCATCATGCCTCCTCCTCGACTTGTATTTATAGCACGTTCCTAGTTTCCTTTGCTAAGGATGTACTATTTCAATACGCATAGAAAATAAATAAAAAACACCCCCAACCCAACAGTCATACTAGCTAAACCCCTTGTTACTCTTCTAAAAAATGATGTGAGAGCCGAAACCGGTTTGGCTCAGTGGTAGAGCGTCGGTCTGCGGACTGAAAGGGTTCGATTCCAGTCAGGGGCATGTACGTTGGTTGCGGGCACATCCCCGATAGGGGGTGTGCAAGAGGCAGCTGGTCGATGTTTCTCTCTCATCGACGTTTCTAACTCTCTCTCTCTCTCCCTTCCTCTCTGTAAAAAATCAATAAAATATATTTAAAAAATAAAATAAAATAAAAAATAATGTGAGGATTGTTGTCAGGAGATGCGTGCTTGCTGGGTGTCTGGCCTACAGCACACATTCAAATACAGTCAATCAATCTACTCAGATTGCCTAGAGAGGAACTAAGCGCAGGGCCAGGTCCTTCTCAAAAACTTGCTCTCAGCTTCTTATCAAAGACATTTTTCTTGTTCTAAGCCATGGCTTTAAAAATCAGGGAGAGGGAGGGAGGGGGAGAGGGAGAGAGAGAACCAGCGTACACACGCTCCTGGGCCGAGAGGAAGCTTTTATGGGCTAGGAACACTTTCACTCCCAGTACAATTAAAGCTACAAAAGGACGCTGGGAGAGCCGCGCAGTTATCTCAGTTCTGCGCAGGAGGTCGGGAGAGTAAGTACCAGAGTGGGAAGGCTGTGTGACATCTACTCCAAATCAGATCACATGCTGGAGATGAAAAGACGATGGGTAACCACTGATCTGTCAAAGGTCCTGACATTTTCCCAATTCCCAGAACCCAACCTAAACACCGGTTCTCCCTCTATTCAGTGAACTGCTCCTTTAAAAACACGCCTTTGCTGTTGCCTTTGTGTGTAACAAAATGAGAAGAGCTGACACATGTGGCTCCCTGTGTTAAGTGAAATACAGGTAAAAAGGTCTCACCACATATCACATCGATGATGTAAAATAGATATCGAAGCTGCCCTAGCCACATGTGCATGTGTACACACATACATGCAAACATGCACATACCTACCTCCCCACCTATCTACAGAGAGACATTAGCACCCAATCGTACCTCGGGTTCGATATGCCTTGGAAAGAGGGATGTGGTGAGGTATTTGTATAAAATTCTCATGTCATCTTGTTCCAATCCACTCCTGAAACAGAGAAGCACTGTCAGACGCGGCTCCACGCGAAAGCTCATCTCTCCCACAGAAGATCGAGAGCCTCCTTGACTGGGAGGCTGCAGAGGGAATGTCACGCCTGCGTCCGGCCCTGGGCCCTGCTGAAGGCCACGCACTGCCTGGGCCATTGGAAGTCAGCCCAGGACCAGATTCTCCGGCGAGTTCCGCAGGACTCTGGGGAGCATTAGTGACCACAATGCTCCCCTTCAGGTGGGAGCTGTCGCGTGGCTCAGCTTCTGGCCATGCAGTGGCATGTTCTTTTGCTCAGCTGTATTGGGCTACAATATATAACATTGTGATTAACATAACCAGTTTCTTTTTATCTTATCTCGGCTATTGGAAACTTCTAAAGCGCCTGAGTGTTGTGCTTTATACTCTCACCATCCAGGGCTGTCCTAGACCCGAGGGCATGGAGTGGAAACGCCCTATAAAAGGAACTGGCAACATTCCTTAACTGCTGACCAGTCCATGCACCCGGGCTTTGTTTTTATTATTGCACTTAAGATGTAATGCTAGGCCTTAAGTCCTTCGGTGCTGGTTTTCTGGGTAGGACATTTTAACAAATTAAGTTGCAGCCAGCAGTTCAGAGCACAGAACACCAGCAGGTGCCTCTGCTTGCAGAGGGGCGGAGAGGCGTGCCCAGTTATAGGGTCTCCACCAGCCCTGACCAAGCAGCTCTCCATCCAGGATCTGCCCCCCACCCCTACCTGCGCTCCCCTCAGAAACAAATGAAGTAACGCTCTGTTAGTTATGCCAGATGGTACCTCTGGGGGCAAGTTCTTTTAACTGCACGGCAATCTTCAATGATCTCAAAATACAAGTTTTTAAAACACTAAACAAGAGTTCCTTCCTTAGCACAGACAGACAACCACACGAAGCCAACAGAACCCTGCACTGCCGGCCCAAGGAGTCCGGACTCCACCCGCAGGAAGAGCCCCTCAGGCTAGAAGTACAGCGTTCTGTCTCTCAAATAGTTATTTCAAGGAATTTTTTCCCCTTTAAAAAACAGAACTTTCCTTCCGTTCAAAGTGAGTCACCTGTGTGCATGCAATGCTACTACTTTGTCAAGACTGACTGCTCTTTCTGGTTTATGGGTCTACTAGGGGCCCGATGCGTGAAATTCATGCAAGAGCAGGCCTTCCTTCCCCGGCTGCCAGCACCAGCTTCCCTCTGGCACCCAGGCCCCGGGCTTCCCTCGCAGGTCGACTGGAAGGATGTCCATTCTAATTAGGACATTACACTTTTATTATTACAGACTAGAGGCCCGGTGCACGACATTCATGCACTGGGGAGGGGTCCCTCAGCCAGCCTGCACCCTCTCGCAGTCTGGGACCCCTCGGGGGATATCCGACTGCTGTGGAGGTGGAAGAGGCTCCCTCCACTGCCGCTGTATTCGCCAGCCGTGAGCCAGCATCTGGCTGAGCGGCATTCCCCTGTGGGAGCACACTGACCACCAGGGGGCAGTTCCGGTGTGGTCAGTCCGCGTCATAGCGACCAGTCGTTCTGCAGTTGGGTCGATTTGCATATTAGCCTTTTATTTTTTATTTTTTTAAATTATTTTTTTAAATATATATTTTATTGATTTTGTACAGAGAGGAAGGGAGAGAGATAGAGAGTTAGAAACATCAATGAGAGAGAGTCATCGATCAGCTGCCTCTTGCACACCCCCTACTGGGGATATGCCCACAACCAAGGTACATGCCCTTGACCGGAATCGAACCCAGGACCTTTCAGTCCCCAAGCCGACGCTCTATCCACTGAGCCAAACCGGTTTTGGCCATATTAGCCTTTTATTATATAGGGTAACTATGTCCTGTGTTGGTGTCATTGCTAAATGGGCTTCCGTTGTTTTGCTCTAAGACCTCCACAAGTGCTCTGCACATGACACACGGCTGTGCATGTCAGTAGAGCATACCCAGCTTCTGGAGACGGCACCCAGTTATTTAACTCGGGCACTTCCGTCGGTAGAAGCCCTGTCAAGAACAGGGCTGTGATCACCCAAGGCACAATCCTCACTTAGGATCAGTTTAGTCCAGAACTCAGACTTATTGTCTTATATGGAATATAACATAATCCAGCCAAGATCAAAGAGCATGGTCAGCTCTGATTAACTCAACATACCTAAGGCATTTATTTATAAAAGCATTAAGCCCTGAAAAGTCAGTCAGTTCAGTAAGGGGAAAATTCTCCTAAAAAATAAGCCAAAAACTTTGGACAAAAAAATCATCTGAGCTCTGGCCGAGCAGCTCAGTTACTTGAAGCGTCATCCTACACCAAAAGGTTGCAGGTTCAATCCCGGGTCAACCACGTGTACTAGAGGCGACCAATCAATGTTTCTCTCCTTTCTCTCTCTCAAATCAATAAAAGCATGTCCTCTGGTGAGGACTAAAAAAAAAAAAAAAAAAAAAAAAAAAAAAAAAGTCAACTGATATCTTCCCATGAACAGCAATAATATCTAATCCTATCACAGCCAACACCAAATCCATTCAGGGCGTACGTACCAGATGAGTTGGTCATTGTAGAGAAAGGCAGTGTATTTGACTATACTCAGGCTCTCCTCCATTCTATTAATAAAGGACTGGATTTTCAAATAAGTCATTTTATCCAACGGGAAGAAGCTGATTCCACCAAAAATGTCGAGTAGATCGCATGACTGCAAATGCAGCGTTTGCAAATACTGTAGGAAAAAATAAGGCATAACGTTTATAAATAAGTACACCGAATGTAGTCCTCTTTCACAACGGAAGATAATTAGCCCTGATTAATGGTACAGCACAATCACACATTGGCAACAGCATACAGACAAGCCAGCCAGCAGGTGCATCACAGGTAACCGGATGTGAAATCAGTACCAATTTCAAAGTATAACGTTCAAACACACTCATTCATGTTTCCTTGGTATTGTGTTTTCTCTCTCTGAAGCATTTAATTCCTTTTATTGGTGCTTCTCAAATTGGGTCAGCCTCATTTGTGACATCACGGATACACTCAGTGACTTAATGTCTTACATCAAAATCATGTTCCGGGGCACGTGGCCGTTGTGCCAGGGATGGGCACAAGAGCAGGAAGCAGGAGATGGTATGAGAGTGAATAGTTATGGTCACTGAAGTGAAGAACAAATAAGTAATTCACAAAAATATAATAATTCGAAAATAGGTTATTGAGGGTTGAGGTTGGGTGAGATACGCAAAATTCCATTCGCAGTGAAAGAGAATGGCAGCTACGTAGGGACATTCACGTATCAGTGGGAAAATCACACTGATTGCCACTGCTGTGATAAAGTCTGGGTCACAGCCAAACACTTCTGGCCGTTACGTGAACAGAATCAATCCATAAGCGTGCTCAACTCAGTGAAGTGTTTACACTTTGCTAACCAACCAACCCGCCGTACAGTAAGTTCACTTTTGATAAGCTCTCTCTGATGGATGCAGGAGGACGGGTGAAGCCGAACCATGTCTCAAGACGCTTAAAGGAGCTGTGCACCAGCACTGAGACTAGGTTCACGCGAAAGTCTAATGAGTTTCCTCACTGGGCAGGGTCTGCCACAGTATATCTTAGGCTCTTTGCCACTTTCAAGTTCTGGGATTTTTGTAGGAGAGAAAGTTGTCTCTATAGAAAGGTCTATCTGGACACGACGAAGATTGTAAATAAAATTCAAAATACTTACCCGATGGAAGAATTTCTCTAATCTTTCTTTTAGGAGCTTGACACCTCCATCTTCCATGGCTCTCATGAATGTCCCATTAAAAAGCTAAGGGTGCAGAAGGTTTTAAAAAGTCAGTTTCCCATGCCCTTCAATCATCCGGTATGACAAGTTCTTCTTTTACTTTTAGCTTCGTGAATTTGACTTACTTAATTCCCCAGTCCCTTTTAAATATAGAATCTAGTCTCATGAGAAAGGAGGAGTTAGAAGTCACCAAAAACTAACACGCTGTTAAGTGATGTGATTTTAATGAAATCACCTAATTGTTTTGGGCACGTTTTGAACCTCAGCTCATACCCACTTTGAACTTTACATAAGTATCGTCACCAGATTTCTTAAACCAGACAGTGTGCATTTTCCTCAAGAACTTGGACTGTCTTGTTCACCAATGAGGACGCATTCCTAGTACAAGGCCAGGAATGGAGAAGTGCTCCGAGCTCAGTGAGTGTATGTATGTACAAACTCAATACTGTTTCAGAGGTCCCGTAATTTCCTCCCCTCACCCAGCTTCACAGTCACCATGCAATAATGTAAAGAATTAACTATTATTTTTAAACAACCCCTGTCAATGGGGGTAACTGGCTAGATTCAATCCAGAAAGAATGTCACTCTTACCTTGTACATGCTGTAGCACTGCTGGAGCACGGAACTATAAACCTTGTCCTGCAAACAACACAGACACAGCACCCGTCTCAAATAGAAAGGAAATTCTATTACACGGTAGGCAGAGGTACAATGACTGTTGGCAAAGCAACAAAATGTTTATAAACTTGATCCCACAATAGTTGTGTGCTGAAAAGAGAGGTATTTAAATTCATGCCCTAGTTGGTGTGACTCAGTGGATAGAGCATCAGACTGTGGACTGAGGGGTCCCGGGTTCGATTTCAGTCAAGGGCACATGCCTGGGTTGCAGGCCTGATCTCCAGTAGGGGACGTGCAGGAGGCAGCCTATCAATGATTCTCTCTCATCATTGATGTTTCTGTCTCTCTTTCTCCCTCTCCTTCCTCTCTGAAATCAATAAAATAAATAATTTAAAAATAAATAAATATATAAGTTCAATTTTAAAGCAGGAAGCCTGATTGTAGGCGGGATTTACACATGGATGATGAGTAGAAGGCATGCGTAAGACATGGAACATCTGCCTTTGCATAAGATTTCACTAATGTAAACAGTAGATATAAAACCTCACCTGTGTGCCCTGAGGAACTTCTGCAAAGCAATGTAGCTTAAAACTGGCCAAGAAAGTCACCCAGCATACTTAGGAATAAATGTTTTTCTAAAAACATGAAATAAAAGAATGACATTACCAACAGCTCCTCCTCTTGGTATTCAACAACTGGTTTTCCATCTTTACTTTGCTTTTCAATGATAGGATTCCGAACAACCTACACAATTTGATAAAATGAAATTATACAATGAATCAACCATACGTTTTAAAAATTTTCCCTAAATTTAAATATCTGAACCTGTCACAACAAAAACACACTTCTTAAAACAACCCTAAGAACAAATCCTGAACAGGAGTTGAATTTTTTGTAACCAATCTTATTGCAATTTTACTTTGATGCTATGGCCAGAGGACTAAATCCTTAACAGTAAAGGTCACTCATAACTTTACAATTTCAAAAAGATGTGCTGTGCATGTAAATACCATGACCATCCAGAAATTTTCTTCTGGTTCATTGAAGAACTGCCTGTTCTTCTGTGTGTGTAAAGACTTCGCGGGCTTTGATGGACTGAAGGTCCTACAAAGGCGAGAAGGATGTGTTGGGGACAATTCGCCGGTGTAAGCTGTAAGAACTCGCTGAGCTCTGCAGAAGCTCGTTGAAAGGCATTACCTTGTAAACTGTACAATGGCTTCACATAGCCCGACATTTCTAATCTTCTCATTCTTCTCTACTTCATTTGGATAATAAAACAAAATTTTGTTTTCCTCCTACGTATGAAGAAACAGTACCACAACATTAACATAAAGCATTTTTAAAATCTTAGCTGTTGGAAATGCTGTTTGATGTCAACATCATATATGCTTAAAGGCAAAACAAAAACCATTCCCAAAGCAAAAAAATTAAAGTTTCCATGTGCAAAACGCTCATCAGACTGAAAGACAATTGTGATACTCATTAAGTCACACGGCAGTGAAGTAGCACTAGGCAATTTCTCTGACACTCCGTCTCCGGAGTTCTTTCCTCCTGCTCATTTGTAATAAATACACTGACGCTCCAAAGAAATAAGCGCGTGCGCGTGCGCGTGCACAAGCTTACACCTCCCCGGGAACCAAACCCAGCAGGTCCAGGGACATTTAAACAGCCTTTACAAGGACTATGATTTCCTGCTCCGGACATCCTTTGAGGAAGCCGCCGTCCCCACCTAAAGCACCAACACACACAAAACTCCTGGAACTGGTGCATTCAGTAATTTGGAAATCTTTGCGAGGGTCCTCCCTCCTTCCAGCCTGCAAGCTCGCAGGGCTGCGGTCCGCCGCTCTCCCGCGCTGCTAGGTCGGGGACTTCCAGGAACAAAGACAGCAGCTCGATTAACCACTCAACCACTCAATTAACCACCCCAGGACCCAAGCAACGAGAAAAGACTCAACTCGTGTGCAGCGATTCACCCGACATTTCTTCCTTCAGTGCCCGGGCACTGACCCGGGAGCCGGACAGGCTGCCAGCGCTGTCAGTCCCCGCCGGCTCCCGGGCCCGGGCGCCCCTGGCACTTAGCGGTCCCGGTAGAGCCGCTGGGGGAGGGCGGAGGGGCAGGTGCTCCCCGGCGCTGGAGGGCGAGGGTCACCTCCCGGGCGCGCCCGCCGCTCCCCGCGCCCGCCCCGCGCCCCGCCCCGCCCCGCTCACCTCCCCCTCGCGCGGCCCGAAGCGCGGGTTGTAGATGAAGAAGCTCAGCAGAGCCGGCGGGAGCTGCTTCTCTTGGGCCGCCCCGGCCGCCGCCGCCGCCATCCCGGCCCGGCCCCCGCCTCGGGAGCCTCCCTCTGCCGGTCCCGAGACGGCCGCCTCCAGGAAACCGCACTTCCGCCTCCTGGCGGTCGCCCCGGAAGTGGTCGCAGTCGGCCCGGAAGTAGAAACCGCAGCGCGGCGTCCCCTTCGGGCGCACCTGAGAGGGTTGGTTCCTGGGCGGGCGTTTCCTCTGTGAGAGGTAAGGGCAGGGCGGCTTTTGGGGTTGGGCTGCGCCCAGGATTCCGGCCTGGGCCACGGGGACGGCCGCTTGTTGAAGGCCAAACGGACGGAGCAGAGTCCGGGGTGGGAGGGAGCGCGAAGGCGCCAAAGACGCCCTGAGCTGAGAGAAACCCGTGCGTGCGTCCCGCCGGAGACGGGCCCGTCCTCGTCATCTACAGCCTCGCCTCGAGCATATAAGGTGTTTCTTGCTTTTTTTCTTTCTTTCTTTTTTTTCTTCTTTTTTTTAAATTCCAATTTGAGAGACCTCAGGTGACCGTGGTTCAAACCAAACCGACGGACTTAGCTCTTTACCCCACGCCCCTGGCGCCGAAGGAAGACTGCGGATCTGCAGGCGCTGCCCGCGGCGGCCTGTGTGCGCCCCACGCGGGGGAAGCCACGGCTTCCTCCAGGGATCCCGTCCCTCGCGCCTCGGCGCCCAGGGCATCGCCCTCTCCAGCTTTTGAGTCCTGTGGATTATGGCGCGGTTTGGAATGGCTCGCTGCTTCTGGGATTTGGAGTTCTAGCCGATTGAACTGCAGCCGACTGCTTGGCCACGCTCAAGACCTTAAGCCACCTTTAGATTGTCTGCTGTCAACTGGCGGTTGTTGGCATCCGTTCAACTCCAATAGCAAACCCCAATGTGGGGTACAGGGAAGGAGAATTTATTCAAAGCAGCCCAAATGCCGGACAGCACAGGGGAGGAACAGCAGGGCCGTGAGGCAGGTCAGGTGTGAGGCAGCCCAGTGGTCCAGCCTGGCCCCTCTCTGGCCAGACAGCCAGACTCTGCTCATCCACTCTGGCCTGGCCCAGCCGGCCATCTTCCCTGGTACAGCTCCAGCAGGAAAACACAATCTTTGGTAGACAAGGAGAGCCCATTCCCTGAGTCAGAGAGAATCTGACTTCCAGAGCAGGAAGTGCTCCCTCCCTTGGGCAAATGAGGACTCCTCATCCTCAGTTTGATTGGTACAAACAAAATAAAACAAACACTGCCCTGATTTGGCCTAATGGAGGCACCTGATTGGTCAATGAAAATGCTGATGGGACTACAGCTGTGCAGCTCCCAGTGCATGGAAAAAGCCTCAGTCCTATTGGTTGAAATAGGATTCCAGGAATTCCTTTAGAAGGGTTGGCTCAGATGGCCAGCGGGCAGTTTAGTGCAGGCTGCTCCCTCCCGGAAGTGTAGCCTGTGTGAAAGGCCCCTGTTTGGCAAGGCTGCTAGGCCCTGATTTTACATTTGGCCAAATTGGCCACCAAGAGCCCTTTTTAGTAATTTTTTTCTTGGAGTCAGTAGTTGTCTGTCACAGATTAAGTTTAAAAACAGGACTTCTTATCCAACCTGGCAGAATGGGTCTTCACATTTGGGGGCACAGTGTTGGAATTTGGACATGAGAAAGACCTGAGCACTGATCCTAGCTCAATCCCTCACTAGGTGTGAGACCTTGGGCTGATTACCTAACCTTTTTCCAGTGTGTATCTCTTGTTTGTAAAATGACTAATAGTAAAGGCTTCTCTGGAAGACTTCACTATAAGAATTAAATGGGACTTTGAATTGGACATCTAGCACCCAGTATTTAATCATTATTCAACAAATTATTACTATAATTACTTACTCTTAAAAGACATTTTCAACATATGCAAATCAATATATGTGATACACTACATTAAGAAAATGAAAGGTCGCCGAAATCGATTTGGCTCAGTGGATAAAGCGTCAGCCTGCGGACTGAAGGGTCCCAGGTTTGATTCCAGTCAAGGGAACATCCCCTACTGTTTCTAACTCTCTATCTCTCTCCCTTCCTCTCTGTAAAAAAATCAATAAAATATTTTTAAAAAAAGAAAATGAAGGGTCAAAATCATATAATCATCTGAGTAGGTGAGAAAAAGCACTCAACAAAATTCAGCATCCTTTCATGATAAAAAACAACAATAAACACTCGGTACAGAAGGGATATATTGATATAATACATCCCTTAATAATGGCCACATGTGACAAGCCCACAGTTCACAGGTGAAAGGTTGAAAGCTTTCCTCTAAGATCAGGAGTCCTCCC
The DNA here is from genome assembly GCF_014108245.1 of Pipistrellus kuhlii. Lineage (NCBI taxonomy): Eukaryota > Metazoa > Chordata > Mammalia > Chiroptera > Vespertilionidae > Pipistrellus > Pipistrellus kuhlii. The sequence goes on from NW_023425584.1 coordinate 2,048,101, forward strand.
TAGAACAATCCGGCAAGAAAAAGAAAAGGCATCCAAATCATGAAATAAAATTGTCTCTATTTGCAGATAACATGATCTTATATATAGAAAACCTTAAAGATTGCACCATAAACCCCTTAGAGCTAATAAAGGAAGTCAGTAAAGTTGCAAGATACAATATCAGTATACAAAAATCAGTTGTTGCTAAAATGAATTATCAGAAAGAGAAAGTAAGAAAACCCTATTTACATTAGCATCAAAAAGAATAAAATAGTTCCCTAGTCAGTTTGGCTCAATGGTTAGAGTGTCAACCCACCGATGAGGGGTCTCAGGTTCAGTTCTGGTCAAGGGCACATACCTTAGTTGCAGTCTGATCCCTGGCCCAGTTGGAGTGATAGTGGAAGCAGCCAATTGATGTGTCTCTCTCACATCCATGTTTCTCTCTTTGTCTCTCCCCCTTTCATCCTCTCTAAATGTCATTGGAAAAAATATCTTTGGGTGAGGATTAAAACAACCAAAGAGAAGAAAGTACTGAGAAATAAATTTAACCAAGGAGGTGAAAGATCTATGCACTGAAAATTATAAAACACTGATGAAAGAAATCGAAGAAGGCACAAATATATGGAAAGATGTTCTGTGTTCATGGATTGGAAGAATTAATATTGTTAAAATACCCATTCTACCTAAAGTGATCTATAAATTCAATGCAATCCTTATCAAAATTCCAATGGTAATTCTTATGGACACAAAAACCAATCCTAAAATTCATATGGGGCCACAAAAGACCTTGAATAGACAAAGCAATCTTGAGAATGAAGAGCAAAACTGAAGTCCTCACACTCCCTAATTTCAAATTACATTGCAAAACTATAGTAATCAAAACAATATGGTGTTATAAAAACACACAAGATCATTGGAACAGAATAGAGAGCTCAGAAATAAACCCATGCACATATAGTCAATTAGTTTAAGACAAAGGAGCCAATAATGATATTGGGAAGAGGGTAGTCTCTTCAATAAATGGTGTTGGGAAAACTGGATAGCCACATGCAAAAAAATGAAACTGGATCTCTATTTTGCACCATACATAAAAAATCAATTCAAAATGGATTGAAGACTTGAACATAAAAGGTGAAACCATAAAACTAGATGAAAACAGGTAAGCTCCTTGACATTGGTTATGGCAGTGATTTTTTGGAGCTGATACAAGAAGTACATGAAACAATAAAAAATAAACTACAAAGCTTATGCACAGCAAAGGTAACCATCAACAAAATGAAGTCATCCAATGGAATAGAAAATATTTGCAAACCACAAATCCAGTAAAAGGTTAATGTGTGATACTTTTTATTAAAAATACAAAATCTGGCCGAAACCGGTTTGGCTCAGTGGTAGAGCAGCGGTCTGCGGACTGAAAGATCCCGGGTTCGATTCCGGTCAAGGGCATGTACCTTGGTTGCGGGCACATTCCTGGTAGGGGGTGTGCAAGAGGCAACTGGTTGATGTTTCTCTCTCATTGACGTTTCTAGCTCTCTATCTCTCTCCCTTTCTCTCTGTAAAAAATCAATAAAATATATTTTTTTAAAAAATACAAAATCTGGCCGATGCCGTTTTGGCTCAGTGGTAGAGCATCGGTCTGCGGACTGAAAGGTCCCAGGTTCGATTCTGGTCAAGGGCATGTACATTGGTTGTGGGCACATCCCCGATAGGGGGTGTGCAAGAGGCAGCTGGTCGATGTATCTCTCTCATCAACGTTTCTAGCTCTCTCCCTTCCTCTCTGTAAAAAATCAATAAAATATATTAAAAAAAAAAAAAAACACCAAAAAAAATCTGGAGCAAACTCTCTTAAGTCAGGGTTCAATCAGAGAACAAGAACTACTAGACAATATATAATATATATATATGTATATATGTATTCATATATATGTATTCTATATATAATGTGATTTTTAGGTGTTTATTACGTGAATTAAGCTATTATGTAACCATGTAATATATTGTCATTTATAGGGGTGGGCAAAGTAGGTTAAACCACCAACTATCATTACCCAAAAGATAAATCATAGATAAGGATATGAAATAATAATATAATAAAAAGACATAATACAAATAAATCTATATATATAAAAGGCCAAGTGTCTGCCCTCCCCTCCAACTGGTAGCTATGATGCATACTGACCACCAGGGGGCACCTGGCACCAACAAACCAACACTTGGCTTCCCCCAAATGGGACCCAGACCCTGCCACCATCCTGGAACAACACTCCACCAAATCACAGTCAATACTGCCAAGACCCTATGACGCAAAATGCAGCCTACAACCCAGCCCGCCCAGAAACAGTGGTTGTGGGCACCAGGTAATGACGTCACATAGCAACGCCCAGCTTTCTCTCCCTAGCCACTAGCCTCCTTGGAGTTTCTTCAACCCAGGAACCCAATATACTTTATAGCCAGGTGCAAACATTTTACAGTTCAACCAAATGTCTGTGAAGCATTTTCTAACGTCTCATTTCATTTGATCCTCACAGAAGTCCTGGAGTAGGTAGATAGAGGACTCGGTAGAATCTTATTTTCTTTTAATTCGTCAAAAAACAGAGATTTAGAAAGTTTAGAAACTTGACCCGACTGAAAAGAAGTAATAAATGGTGGAACTTGGAAATGAATCCAGGTTTTCTCACTGTGCAGAATATAATCAAACACTGCTGCACTTAAATATTTTACCCTTCGTTCTCCCTGTGTGATCTATAATAATCATCTGCTTTGTGTTGATATTTACTGCTGTGTTGCTGACAATTATCTGAAAGAGAAGTTGGGGGGCTTCACTGGGCTGGAAAAAGTATGGCTAAATCAGAAAGCAGGTCTAATTAAAGGCTAAGTTGACTCACACATGTGTGATATAATAAAGCTCTTGCTGGCATCAATCATACCTGTGTGTTTGCATCTGTCATTGTCAATCGCAAATTTGGTTAACACTTCTATTATAGAGAAAAGGTGAATAGCAATATTAAAATATTTCTTCTACTTAATTTCCTTTCAGTATGCATGAATCTGTGCACTGGGACACTAATACTGTAATAGTTAATAATTAATAATACAAGAATAAACTGTTTTGTGCACTCACAACTATAAACCTACTTTTTGTATGTCTGCAGAGCAGGCAGTCAGGAAGGGACGATGATATAAAGAGAGAGAATGAAGACAGGCTGGGACCCAGGAGGACAGACTGGAATTCATGTCAGTGTCCCACACCCCCAACTCCGATAATGGGGAGTCCTCCAGGTAAAGCCGGTGTCCCTCGTCACTGAAGGAAACCTACATCTGGAGCTGGGAGCTGAAGGAGGAGCCCACACCAAGGAGGGGAGCTGGAAGGTAAGTGACCACCCCACACGGACTTCCGGAGGATAAATACTCCGACAGTTGCTTCTCCCCCACCCTCCAAATCTCAGGCCAAATGGCTCTTGTGGCCCAGCCTAACGGTACCTACAGCCTACGCTAGTTGACAGGTTACCAAGCCACCAGACAATTCACATCAAGATTCCATCAAGTGAGGAGGATAGGTACACAGGTGTTTATGTCTCTGCATATTCCCATCTGACTGCTTCAAATACTTTACGACTCAAAAGCAATTTAAGGTATGAACCCATATATTCATTGTAGAAGTCCTATGCAAATGATGTAAAAATCCACTCCCTGGCCAAAAAAGTTGCTTTTGGAAGCCAGTTACAACATTATGTAAATGAATAGCCTTCCCAGTGAATAAATTAACAGGCCCAGTGGAAGCGATCCTGGTGATTCCAATTTCATCTGTCTTCTTAAGTGTTTGCACAGTAATCCCACCCCTGAGCATGAGCAGAGGAGATAGAAGATAGGTTTTTGCTTGAAATTGGATTCTCGGGTACTCATTACACAACATTAAACTGCAGTCGTTATGCAGAATGAGCTATGGAGCTTGTAAACCAACAGACAAGTATTTTAGAAACCTCCCCTGTTGGCTACACTCTCTATTTGAGCTGGCAGGGGCTGTGAAAGCCTACACATTAAAAAAAATCATGCACGTATTTTATAATATGCTGTCCTGAAGCCAAACACCCAATGATAGTTGACATATTTTAATCCTTCTTATGAGCCTCAGCAATGATGGAGCATTCATGAAGCTGGCATTGTGATCATGTTCTGTTTATTATAAAGTATGAGACAAAGTGATAAGTAAAAACAGTCCAAATTAAAGGTACTGTTACTTCCCTATTTTATAAGCAATCAGGAAAAAGAATAGACATGACTTCTGTCCCCATAATGCCACCCAGACCCTCGTTTCAAAGGCAGAATACATGATTCCTCCAGGCAGGTCGGCGGGCACCTGCAAGCTAGGCCAGCCGAGCAAACAGCCACAAAGGTGAAGTTGTTTAGATGCCTGTCAAGTCCTTTCCTGGGTTGTTGGGATTTTATTTAGGGTTTTTCCAGTTTTGATTTGACTCTGGATGTGTTATATTTAAAAATGTTCCCTGGCATATAGAATTACAGTTGAGTCTAAAAGAACTAAGTAAAAATTTCAGGAACATGGTAAGTATGCAGGGCCTTATTAAAATCAGAATTTGTTCCTTTGGCTCGGTGTGAATAACTGAGTGAATTCTGCGTCTTTGTGTTGAGTGTTCTGTAATTACTCAGCGCTGCTTTTAAAAAGGCCCCAGTCTTATCTCACTGTTCTGTGATCCTCCCAGCTGGCGGTCATACTGTTAGCATTTTGCTGTATATCCTTTCGCTCTTTTTTTTCTGTGAGGGACATACTGAATAGGACCCATTTGCTTTGCATGAAATTTATATAATGACTAAAGTTGAGTAGTTTCTGAAAACATTTTTTGTTTTTGTTTTCAAATCATACTTTACCAAAGATTTGGAAATGCTACTGTTTTTGCGATATTTAAACCTAGAAAAATAACAAAACAAAACAAAACAAAACAAAAAACAGTGCTAATTAACAAAAATGATCAAACTCCCAGAGCTGTTATTACCTGTATTCAGAAATGGAATGCCCACCCCGCTCCCCAAAACACCCAAATCCAAATGACATAATTAAACATTGATATGGGTAAAGACAAGATTATTGTTTCATTTAAGCACACCACCCGGCACTTTTTGGGTGTTAAACACAGAAAGATGTCTCCTTTGATTGCTACTTCTTGTCTGTTGGCAGAGACTCTAAAATTCATTTCCTAAAACTGGGTTGGAAAAATGAAAAAGTACTCTATTTAAAATGGGCAAAAGTAATTTGAATTATACTTTTGAAACAGTAGAATGAACCAAATTCATGAAGAGCTGACCATCACTCTATGGACAATTTGTGGCAATTTATCCTCTCGTATACATCTGTCCTCTAAGCATTTTCCCCGAGGCAGAACGTCAGTGTGCCCCAATGGCACGGCGCCCCGTGCCCCGAAGGACCCTTCTGGCCGTGATTCTCATACAGAGAATGGCAGAGAGGAAAGAAGAGAAACCCAGGATCTTTGCTTCGATTGGGGGGGTGAGACGGCCTCTGCTGGTCCAGAGGGTGGTGCTGGCTTTTAATGACCAATTAACAGCTCACCACCGTTATTTTTTAAGCATCAACATTCACATGTTTCTCTGAAGCAGACAGTGGCCAGAGCCCTGCGGTGGAAGGGCTGTGGGATCACTTGGAGCTACTCAGAGGCTGCCTTTGCTGAGGAAGGGGAGGATCTGCGCATCTGCGTATGGTGGGAGGTGAGGGCAGAATGCGTCTGCTTTAAGAATCAAGCCTCAGAGGTCAGCAGAGGCCAGGAAGGCCCTCCTATTTCGAGGGATTGACAAATGCAGTCTGGGGGACATTTTCACAAGCCAAGAGGAAGGCAGGGGGTGAGAGGAGGATGGAGTGCAGGCAGGGGTGAGGCGAGGAGAGGGTGGAGTACAGGGGTGTGCAGGGAGGCAATGGAGGAGCCGCCACAAAGTGACAGTTTGGTTGTCCGGCTCTCCCCAAAGACTTATTCACTTTCCAGCTGTGTTTCCCCATTTTGACTCTTTTGAAAATTGCCTTTGTGGTTTTGTCCCCTGAATCCCATCCCCACTGATGCTTGTCTTTCAGGTCGCTGTGCTCTCCAAAGTCTCCTGCTCCCCTTAGCCTGGTCTCAGATACTGGAGCCACGTGTTCGGGCTTGTTCTCTCTAATGCTCATAAATTAAACACGTGGTTGTTAAACAAGTGTTCACCCTGCCCCTCTAAAGTCACTTTGAGGCCCCCCCCAGTAGTCTACGCCCCCAGACTTTAAAAGCTGCGCTCACATGACCTAAAAGCCGGGGGTTCACGGTCACTGAATGATGGAAGAGCCCAGGGCCTTCAGACTGAGTTTTTAAAAGGGTGCCCAGAGAAATGCCCAGTTCCTCCCAGGAGCCCTGGGCCTCCGGGGCGGGCAGCCGGAGCAGAGCGTCAGCCTGCCACCTGGAAGGCAGCCCAGGGAGAGTTTCCTGGCCCGAGACCGCCCCCCTCCCCCATACCGCCTGTAACAGGACCCCCCAGCTCGCCTCGGATGTTAGGCAATTCTCGGTGTAATTGGTTCAGGTGGCATCAAATAGAAGCCAGGAAAATAGGGCTGAGAAAGGGGGGGAGCAGCAGGAGTCAGGTCAGAACAGGAAAGTCTCAGCTTGTTTTTTAAGAAAACGAAACAACAGGTTTGAAAATGGGTCTGCTTGTGCTCACCTAGCATGGTCAGCCTCCTGGGCCTCACCCCCCACCGTGGCCTCCCACTTTTTTCTGCCTTGTCCTAGTTGCTTTTCCTTAAAGCTCTCTTATGGAAACCTAACACCCAGTGGCAGAAAGCACATAAGCGAGAGCAGATTTATGCTGTCTAAAACCCCTCCCTATTACTCTCTGACGCGGATAAATCGCAGAGAAAAACCTAGCTTGCCAGTGCCAACTTGTCTGTGACATTTTTTTCCAACCTGTTTTCTCTGTTCGCTCATGCACAGCACAAACGCTGCTTGCTTAGTGCTTGCTGGGACCAGGCATCTCTAAGAGTTCCCTAAGTGCTCTCATCCGGCTCCCTTCCTGAGAAAAAACCACACCCACACACCAGCAGGTGATGAAAACGTGTCTTTATTGGATGATGATAAAGGCGTTTCTGCTGAGGGCCTCCCGGGAGTCATTAGGGCAAACCCACCGCCGAAAAGTCTGTTACTCACTAAACACCGCGGGAAGTTAGTAAATAAATAAATTAGGGGGAGATGTGGGGTTTCCCATTTTCCTGGGGTTTTGGAGGCCTTCCAGCTGATTGTGTCTATCTCCAAGGTCTGGGCTCTTTAAGAATGTACCATTTCCTGGAATTCTAGAACAGAAGAGGTGAGAACAGGGTCAGTGGGGATGGCCCAGCCCCTTACAGACACTGTGGCCCGAGAAAGTTCTGAAGAGGAAAGAAAGGGAGCAAATGTCAGGTGGTGGGCATGGCCCCTCAAAGGTCACAGAAGGAAGGAAGTGTGAGCGCACCGACCACATGCAGGCGGTCTGAGTGTCTCCTCCTCCTGCCTGGTCTCCTGTAAGCACCTCCTGTAGCTGTGCTCAGAGCCCCTGTGTTAGAACCTGCCCCCCCCTCCTCCCCCTGCCCCCCCTCCTTGGCCATGAGTGAATTCGGTACAACGGCCAATCACAGTCCGTGAACTTTACCTTTTCGTCTGGTCAGTTTAGGACAGAATGGGAGGTTTTCTTCTATTCTTTAGCCACATTTTGCAGTTTTGGAAACATTTAATAAGATGAGAATTGTAACTCACTTTTCTCTTTGAATCTTTACCATGCCCCCAACAGTTTATATTACTGAAAGTTAATAATAATATTACTAATAATGACGTAGACGCCCCGGATAGGAATCGAACACGGGATTTACTTCGTATTTACTAGGAAGCTTTGCCTGTTTGGAAGTCTTTCATGGTTAGGTTGGAAAAAATCAATCTCTCCTTACCCAGACTAGAAGCGACACCACCTCCCCGTGTGTGTGCACAGGAATCCTGGCATCACGTGGATGAGATTTTTAAAATAAGCATCTAAAGGAGCAGTTTTTAATTTCAGGAGAATACCACCGTAAGGCCACACATCCATTCTGCATTGGCATGCGCATAGTAGCTAGCGAACACACGAGCAGCAGGACAGAATCCTGTGAACACACCCTGCACCAGACAAGTGTGCTACAAGTGGGGTTCACAGAAGACTCCGTGAATGGGGTTTCAGCCTGTTATGTGGTCTCTGGGTAACATTGTCCATTCTGTGGGCGAAATCCAATAAAACGTATTTGTTTAAGCTCTTAAAGCTAAGAGGCTTTCCTGCTCTAGACAATAGGCCCTTTAAGCATGAGACACTCTTGAGAATGTGGATCCCTCCCTCGCTCAGAGGGGCTCAAATGCCTCGGGTGGGGATTCCTTTCCTTATTTTCAAAGCAAACCAAGCTGTCTTGCAAATAATTGGCCAGGCAACTCCCTAGTCCCCTAGTCAGGTAAAGGATATTTCCTGGTTCATAGACAGTGGCCAGTGGGACCAGCTTCCATGGTACAGCCTCAGGCAGTGGCAGTCTTTCCTTACATCAATTGCACCCTCACTTTAGTCCCATTTCACAGATGAGAAGACGGAGGCTCAGCAAGGTTAAGAAAGGGGGCTTTTAACCCACATCCATCTGATCTCACGGCCCAAGTGCCCTGATGCTCCTTGAGCTAGTGTTTTTATGGTCTGTGAGGTGTGAACTTACCCTCAGCCCCGATTTTCCCGTCTCCATCATTATCTGCAGCCGCCATCAGGGACTTGGTTTCTGTCTCGGTCAGCTCTCTAGCACCACTCTCAAACTTCTGGAGGAAAAACCTACAGGATAACAGAGACCCGGGGGATTTTCTGAAAGTCCAGGCACTGCCCCTCTTACCCTTTCTTTTCCTCCTGAAGCGACAAACCACCTGCTCCCAGCAATTTCGGGCATCAGTCAAGGTCTGAGCAAGCAAAGTTCTCCCTCATTGTAGAAAGTGTTTGCTGGGCATTTTGTTTCAGAGAGTTTTTTTCAAGAGTTTTGTTGCTAAGTCCATTGGCCAAAGAAAACCCCTAAAACCAGTTCCTCTTGGCCCTGCCAGTCTTAGGTGCCCATGTTTCCACATGTGGCCCGCGGACTCCAGTCCTTCCCATGAAGAAATGCCGAGCAGCTGGCCTCCACGGCACCCCAGCCCCACCAGCAGCGCCAGACAAGCTCGGGACAAAGCTTACTTCAGCTCTTCTTCATCCAGGTAGCCACTCTGGTCGTTGTCTATGAACCGGAACACATCCTTCACCTGGCTGGCCGACATCTTGGAGAGGCCCGATGTCTGGAAGAATTTTTGGGGCTCAAAAGTATCTGGGTCTGAAGAACAGAGAAAGGGTTATTCCGGTGCTCACTGGACCGCATCCCATATTTGGCCAAGATGCTGAAAGCATGGGTTATTAAAAACAATGGTGTCATTGAGCCACAACGATGCTCTGCTCAAAAAAAAATAGATCTTTTTATAGACAAAGAGGGCTGCGACTGGCTCAAGATTCTTAAGCAGCCAAGACTGGGTGGCTTCGGGTATCATCTGCTGCCCTCCACCCCAGCTTTTCTCTCCACTGATTCCCCCATCTCTCTCTTCTCCCCTGTGCCTTCTCTGCCCATTTTACAGGCCGTGTCCCCAAGCCCCCGGCATCCTGGCCTCCTCGGGGAGGGGAATGCGATTGTTGGAGTCAAACAGGTACATAGCAGCCACTGACCTCTTTTCTCACTGTGCGTTTCTCTCGCCTTACAGAAATGAGATCTCATGTCCCCGTAATCTTAGTTAGTAACAGTTTTATTCTCTGATCTCATGAACTTTCGGCAAAGTTCACGTGTTAATTTTTTGTGGCTTTGCCGGAAGTGCAAGCACCAGGGATAAACCCGCCCGTGCCTCAGTTGCCCTTTACCTTGGCACTCCTGCAGGGCGGCCGCAATGTCTTCCGCGCTGAGGACGTCTGTGATGCTCATTGTCCACCTGTCCGCACGGGAGAAGGGGCATCTGGTGAGTGGGCGCAGGAACAGGCTCATCTTGGGGGAGTCCCCCCTCTTTAGCCCGTGGAAACAGTACATTCATTGAGAATTTTAAAAATGTAATAAGCGTGGTATTAAGTGATGGGACAGAATATCCAAACAGAAACCAAATACTGGAAAGACCGCAGCCATCTTTGTCTCAGGGCCCTCTCCCGAATATACTCCAAAGATGAAAACCAGTTTGATTTCATTTTCTTATCAAAATTACATTTACATAATTGACCTCTTATATAAGCATCTACAAACCATTCCCAAGTAAAGCACGTTACAGTTGCAATAGCATCTTCCTACACCCGCCAGAGAAATGCGATGTTGCAAATTCCACGTGGGAAAGGATAGACCTTCTCTGGGAGAGATGCTATTTCTCCAGAAGGATGGGAATCAGAGACGTGAAAAGCCCATCTTCCGGAGATCAGAATTCCCCCAGGTGTCAACTCCATGGGAACAGAGAAATCTGAGCGCAGCACGCACCAGCCTAACAAGAATGCGTGGAGGAAAGAAGAGTCTGGGGTCTGGTGGATCCACCAGCTACTCACCGTCTTAGATTTTCCCCCAAGAAAATTCAGAAAAAAGAGTTGAAGGAGCAAAAAAACGGATGTGCGTTTGCGTCCTTACCGACCTACCTTATATAGGATTGAAAAAGTGATAGTAAGAACCTCTTAGATTTCCTTTTCGAGGATCAAGTGGACATAGCTCGAATGTCTTGCCTTACTAATTAAGCCTCCTTTTTTTCTATTTATATCTCAAGGAAAGGTGGGTGGGTACAGCCAATTTTTAAAAACAAGCCTTAACGAAGGCGTCAGTTCTGCAAACACACCCCTCTGGTGACGCCTGGAGAAGGCACTGGAGGCCAGAAAGCGGCCGAAATGAGGTGGGCGCACGTGGGGTGATCCGTAAATTATAAAGGGCACCCAGATGTAATGGTTGCCTCCTGACGCAGGTTTGTTTTTAACAGACTGTGGCCGTGGGAGGCCGACCTCCGTCCATAGTGAGACTCACAGTCAGTGTGTCGGCTGGACACAGAACTTGTCCAGAACATGAACGATCCCGGGTAGATGGCTTTCTAGAAAAGCCTTGACTTTGCTATCTCCCCGCTGTATCTTAAGTTGCGCACACTAAAAAGGCAGCGGAGGGCGAACCACCAACCATTCCCAACCCCATAACCAACATTGGCAGCAAAAATGTCAGGCCAGGACTGGAGCCAGCAAGATGATTGCATTGAGCAAACATTGAGGCCCCTCTATGGCCAGGGCTGTGCTAGACTCTTTTGTTTTTTAATTGCAGTAAATAAACACATTTTAAGTATCCCTGCAGGACAGTAGCATTAACCAGAGGCATGTGGCTGGTTGTACAACAGATCTCTAGAACTTGTTCATCTTGCAAAACTGATCTCTGTGCCCATTGGACCAGAGCTCCCATTCCCCTCCTCCCAGCCCCTGGCAACCACCATCTGCTCTTTGCCTCCAGGAGTCCGACTGCACTAGGTGCTCCTACAGATGGAACCATGGCCTGCTTGTCTTCTTGTGATGGCTTGTTCCACTTGCACATGTCTTCAAGGTTCATCCAAACGGTAACATGCCAGGATTTCCTTCTTTTTAAAGTCAAAAACCATGTTGTAACCAGAGCTATTCGGTGGCTTAGAAGGAGACAACTCAGGGGCTCAAGGCAGAGGCCCCAGACTCCTCTGTGGGCAGTGCCATCTGATTGGTCATCTTCAGTTTGCCCCAAGTCTGTTCTCTGCCCCCCAGCCCAGCATCGGACTTCAGCTCGTGCTAACAATAAAAGTTTCTCTCAGGAACAGCGACAGCATTTCTTAAATTACCAAAGCTTGGGCCAAGCGCCATTTCTGTCCTGCCCACATTGTGTGGCCCAGTGCCCACTAGCATCGTGCCTGACCTGTTATTATTTAATGAGTAGATACATAAAAACAGCAAACACACATGCACACGCAAACACACACACACACACACACACACACACACACACACCACCCAAAAACTCAACTTGAAAACAGGATTATTAGCCAGCATCAACTTGCCTAACTCTTAGAAAACAGTTTCTGAAAATAAGTCTCAAGAGTTTTGATTTAGGTTTCTGACATTAAGTTGTCATGGAAACTCTCTGAGCCTTTTTTCCCCTCCCAGGGAAGGCTTTATGATTGTCCATAGAGATTTTAAAAAAACACACACAAAAACCTGCATATGAGTTAAACCAAGACACATGTTTTTCTGGTAGAAAATAAAGATAGCAGAGAGTTAGTAAACGTCATTTAAATCAGCACGCCGGCCAAGATTATGACTTGAATTTCACTGTGCGCAATCCTGGGTGAAAATGATTGACACAAAAAGACAAATAACCCATGATTCCGCTAATATGAGGCATCTGGAGCCAATTTTGCAGACACAGAAAGTAGAAGGGCGGGTGTCGGGGGTTGGGGAGGGGGATGGTGACTACTGGTCAAGTCCATCTCAATTTAGGAAAATGAACGAGTTCTGTGGATGGATGATGATGATGATTGCACATCAACAGGAAAAGCCACAGAACTGTACACTTAAAAGCGGTTAAAATGGTGAAGTTCGTGCTATGTGTATTCTACCACAATTTAAAAAATGCTGGTTCAGTAGTCTTCATTATTTTGGCCGCCAAGTCACAACCACTCCCAGGAAAGAGCAGGAGGAAGGTTTGGAAATGGATCTTCATTCAAGCCCAGCTCTGTCCTTTATGCCAGCTGTGGGCTTCTGGGCCTCAGCTTCCTCTGAAAATAGGAGTCCTGCAAGCACCTGCTCTGTCATCTTCCCAGTTCCTCTGAAGATCAGGGGACCAAGTGCAGATCTGCAAATGTCTGGAGAGGGCTGCGTCCCCTGCTGAACCCCACCCCTGTCCTGGGATTGCGAGGCTATCTTCTGTGCCCATTCTGCTCCAGCATGGACGGAGTGGATGCTGGGATCGGCTAGCAATGTCTGCAGCCGGGAAGCCAGGGTGTGTATTTGGGCTTTGTTACACGGACAATGGCCCTGGACCCTCAGATATTTGATGCTCCAGCTGACCACCTGCTTTAATGCAGATCCCCAAGGTGCCTCTTAACCCACTGACTTCCTCCACCCAGGGCCCCCACCAATCACCTGCTGCTTCCGTAGTCCCGTGGCATCTCTCCACCCACACTGGCCTCACCCATCTCCTGACTCACTGGCCTGTCCTAGGTGCCATCACGGCCTGTGCCCACCTTGTCGGTGACAAAGCTCCTGAACATGTCTGAAGACCACGTTTCAATGTTTGCCACTTGAGTAGTCTCTCAATAGATGTCACCTCCTAAGCATTCCTGGACTTGTCTTCTTTCCACACCTCACTCTCACCACCCTAGCCAGAGGCACCGTCATCTCTTTTGGGAACAGCTGCACTGTATTCCTGACTGGCCAGCCCTCATCCACTTGGACTCCCCTCAAACTGGGTGGGTGGACCTTTTTAAAGCCCCAGTGTGTGAATTTCCCAGGGCTTCCACAGTGAAGCACCGCAGATTGTGTGGCTGAGAATAGGAGGAATCCATTGTCAAGTCTGGAGGCCGGAAGTCTGAAATCCAGGTGTTTCAAGGCTCTCCTAGAAGGCTCCAGGGGAGGGCCCTCCTTGGTCTTTCCTAGCTTCCTGTGTTTGCTGGCAATCCTTGGCACTCCTTGGCTCATGGCTGCATCACCCAGTCTCTGCCTCTGCCGTCACATGGCCAACTTCTCCCTTTGTGTCTGCCCTCTTCTTGAAAGGAATTTCCCAGGAAATTCGAAGCGATTTAGGAGCCTCCTGTCAGGATCCAGAGTCAAAGACAAAATATTAGAACAGAAGGTTTCTGTTCTAATGTCTGGAGAGGGCTGCGTCCTAGGAAATTACTAAGGTCTTAGGAGCTGTGTGCCAGGAGCTGGGGACAGAGACTAATACAGATACATTCTATTCTCTCACGTCTACATGATGAGATCTCCCGGGCTCTCTAACACACACCGCTCACTTTATATTTATTATTTCCAAGCCAGTAATATTTACTCAGGTAACTAGCCAATTGTTTAAATTAATAATGTTTATTCCTTGTGCCAGGCAGATAACAGGCACTCCATAATAATACATTGAATCAATGAATAAGAAAACTGATGTTCAAAGAGAAAGCAGCGATCAGACTCTCAAACCGCAGAGGGAAAGTAGGGGAGGGTGGGAGTAAGGAGGAGAGATCAACCAAAGGACTTGTGTGCATGCATATGCGCCTAGCCAGTGGGTTGGGAGCATATGTGGGGAGGGATTTGGGATGGGAATGGGGGGATGAGGACAATTATGTGATATCATAGTCAATAAAATTAAAAAAGAAAACATGTTCTGTGAGCTTGGGTAAATTCCCCAAAGTCAGACAGCTGGAAAAGCCAGAACAAGTCTGGGCCCCCACGTCCTGTCCAGATAAGAAGGTGAGGCTTTAGAACAGTCTCCTAGGTCTTGGACCTGGCTCTGGTATCTGAGGTCTCCAGAACTTTGAGGTGACAGTGCCCCTTCCTGGAAGTTTGTCTTACTGGATGGTTTTCCTTGGGGTGTGATTCTCGGAGGGGGGAGAGGCAATTCAGTGAGCCCCCCCCCCCAGCACCTGCATCCTGGGGGAGAGCAGACAGAGAAGAGGGGGCCCCGGAGCAAGAGCCAGCAGCACTCCTTAAGTTGGGTTTAGTTGCGATTTCTCCTTAATTAACTCACTCAGTGTCCAGTAAATGTTGCCTCCAGCCCAACGGTAAATTGAGACGGTGATGCTCACATTTCTCGTTCATGAAAAAGTCAGTCTTCTAACGCATTTTGTTTCTTTTCTCCTCTAACATTTCATACCTGCCCGAGCAGTTTGGGGCTCTCCTCATATTTTTGCCCTTGGTCAAAAATCATTCAGTTAATCAAATAAACGACAGAGTTGGTCAGATGGCAAAAGCTCCAAGGACAGGTTTTTAGTGGAAAAAAAAAAAAAAGCACTCAGGAGCTTCTTGCCAAGAAGTCCTTGAACATGGTAACCATGGCAGCTCCCGCCCCTGACCCAGATGGGATGGTGGCTGTAGCGGGGCTGTTCTTCACAGGATGAGGGTATGCTCGGGAATCCCAGTTCTCCCACGGAGGAAGCTGGAGTGGAATAGCTGGATCGTATGGTAGTTGTAACATTGTAAGACACTGCCAACCTTTTTTCAGAAGAACATTCACTTCAGGAGGGAAAACACGTTGAAAGGCAACTTAAACCCATGAGAAGTGCTGAGCACGTAGGCAGCATATTTCTGAGTTCCAGTGCCTCCACACCCTCACCAACACTTGGCACTGTTGGGCTTCTTAATCTGGGACATTCTCGTTAGTGTGCAGTGGCATCTCATTGCGGTTTGACTCTGAATTCCCCTAATGACTAACGAGAAGTGTCTTTTCACGTGCTTATGCTATAGACCAAACGTCTGTGTCTCCCCAAACCCCAATTCATGTGTTGAAATCCTGTGTGGATGGTATTTGGAGGTGGAGCCTTTGGTAAGAGATTACATCATGAGAATGGAGCCTTCATAAATGGGATTAGTGCCCTTATGATGTTGTTTTTTTTAATTGATTACAGAGAAGAAGCAAGAGGGAGAGAGAGAAACATCAATGAAAGAAAAACAAACAAAACAGTGATGAGAGGGAACCATTAATCAGCTGCCTCGTGCACGCCCCCAACTGGGGATTGAACCTGCAACGTGGGCATGTGCCCTGGCCGGGAACTGAATTGTGACCTCTCTCATGGGTTGACATCAGCCATTTAGCCACATGGGCCAGGCTAGTGACCCCACAGAAGGAAACTATAAGAAGCTGGCTGTCTGTGAATCAAAAAGTGGGCCCTCACCAGACACCAATCTTCCCGTACCTTGATATCTGATTCCCCAACCTCCAGAACTGTGAGAAATAAATGTCTGGGGTTTTATTTTAATTTTTATTTATTTTCCTTTTCATTTAATTTATTGAGGTGACACTGGTTAACACTATACAGGTTTCAGGTGCACAGTTCCACAACACATCATCTGGACACTGTATTGTGTGTTCACCAGCCCCAGTCAAGTCTCCTCCATCCATCACCATGTATCCCCCCTCTCCCAGCGGTCATCACACTGTTGTCTGTGTCCATGAGGTTTCCCACTTTTTCTTTCTTTTATGTTCAATCCCTTAAGCCTGAATGAACTGAGACAGCTTCTTTGCTGTACACATTGTGAATTAATTTGAAAGATGGGATCAATAACAGCACGTTTATACACTAGCAGAGAAGATTTATTGGGCAATGAAAACTTGATGCTGGAGCAGAGACCGAGAGGGGCTGGGACCCAGGGACACACGGAGGAGCTGCCGCAGTGAGGGCACAGCCAGTCTATCTTATGGAAAAGGAGGGGGGGCAGGGTGTGTGGGTACAGACGCTGGCTGTGGGCTCATAAGGGTTGGGAGCCAGGTCATCTGCTGAGAACGGAGGAGTGTGGGGTTGAGGAGGGAAAGAGGGGTCTGGGAAGTGAGAGAGAGAAAGAACTAGAGATGGAGAGCATGATCTCCTGGCAGGAATATTTCTTGCAGGAGACCTTTCAGACTTCAACGACCTGCAAAAAGTGGCAGGCGCCGGGGTAGTTTGATACCACTGGACATGGCCTGGGCTCCCATTAGCCAAATTCGGTGTCATCCTGACCCAGTCATCTGATCTCGTCACCCTGAGTCTCTCTGGAGGTGCTGGAGGTTCTTTTTGGCCAGTGTCAGCACAGCTGAGCCAGTGTGATTCGCAGATGCCTGAATTATTCATGCCTTTGACCTATTCTAATGAGAACTTTGCCCAAAAGGCTAAATTATTAAGCACCCGGGTGCGAGCGTGGAGGACGCCGTCTGGAAAACAGGGACACCGTGAATTCTCTTGCTGGTTTTGCTTAAGAGAGTTGAACTTTTACTAATGATTCACAATTGTTCCCCCAAATAAAAACGGTGATGCCAAGCGGCATTAACGTCCTAGGACTCAGAGGAGGAGAGAGAACCCGACTGGTTAGACAGGAGAGGGCACTGATCCTTACCTGCCCGTTGAAAGCCAGTGCTTTTTAGGACATGGTGAATACAGTTAATGGTGGCCGTGCCATTCCCTCAGCTCCACAGGCCGAGGCAGATTTCAGAGAGGAAGGGAGAGGCAGAGAGAGACAGAAACATCAATAAGAGCCTGGCCAGTGTGGCTCAGTGGATGGAGGTCGGCCTGCGGACTCAGGGATCCCAGGTTCAATTTCTTTTTTTTCTTTTCTTTTTTCAAATATATTTTATTGATTTTATACAGAGAGGAAGAGAGAGAGAGAGAGAGAGTTAGAAACATCGATGAGAGAGAATCATCAATCAGCTGCCTCTTGCATACCCCCTACTGGGGATGTGCCCGCAAACAAGGTACATGCCCTTGACCGGAATCGAACCTGGGACCTTTCAGTCCCTAAGCTGATGCTCTATCCATTGAGCCAAACCGGTTTCTGCCCAGGTTCAATTTCGGTCGGAGGTATGTGCCTTGGTTGCAGGCATGTCTCCAGTGGGGGGTGGGCAGGAGGCAGCTGATTGATGTTTCTCTCTCATCGATGTTTCTAGCTCTCTCTTCCTCTCTCATCCTTTCAATAAAATATATTAAAAATAAAATATATTTTTAAAAATCAATAAAATCTATTCTTTTTTAAAAAAGTAAAGAAACATCAATAAGAGAGAGTCATTGACCAGCTGCCACTTGCACACCCCCTACTGGGGATAGAACCTGAAACCCAGGCTTGTGCCTTGACCAAGAATCAAACTGTGACCTCCTGGTTCATGGGTTGATGCTCAACCACTGAGCTACCCGGGCCGGGCCTGAGACAGTTTTTTTTAATAAACATAAATCACGTCTAACAACAGAAGAAAGTTAAATTCCGGAAATAAGGCACATTGAACAGTGCCCAGGAGCCCATGAGAACGGCTCAGCACTTGGGCCACAGCTGTCCTGCGCGGTTAGAGAAAGTGAGTCTAGCTCTGTGTAAATGAACAAGTGACGGCAGTGCTAAAATCCTCTGTGTTTTTAATTAAAATCTGGGAAATGAAAGGAATGTACACAACTAGATGTGAGGTACATATGCCAATCTTTTAATAACGGGAAATTGTCTGGTTTTTGTTCTCCATTTGGATAAAGATTTTAATTGCTCCAATCCCATATCTTCGGGCAGCTTGAAGACTATTATATGTATTTGTGCAAAAGGTCCTGTCCGTAACACTAGGCTTTCCTTCTTTGTATCCAGGGATTTCTGAGGATCTTGGGTGGTATTAACAGAACCCATCATATGCTCCCCCAGCGTTCTCCCTTCTGTCTGTGAACTTAACTACGCTAGGAACTTCACAGAAATGGAATCATCAGTATTTGCTCATTTGTTTCTGGCTGAGTTCACTGAGCAGTGTCCTCCAGGTTAAGCCATGCTGTAGCAGGTGTCAGAGTTTCCTTCCTTGTAAAGGCTGAATAATGGTCATCGGCCCAGGGGTGGGACTGCTGGACCTGCTTTTGTTTTTGAAGTGGGTCAGAGCGGCCTGGGAGCCAGGCTGCCTCCGCTCTAATCCTGGTGCAGAGTGGCTGTAATAAATCATCATTCGGAACCCGGGTGCCTCCACTGTGCAGAGGGAGAATGACAATATCAGTGGTAATGACAAGGTTTTTTTGAGAGATATTTGAGATTGTACATTTTGTATCCGGGGCAGTGTCTGGTGCTACTCAGCTTTCAATCAGTTTCACCTTTTCCCCCTTATAAAATTCAGAGAAAACAGATGCATGCTTCCACCCTCCACCAGGGGTCGCCGCTGTCCGCGGTGCTGAATCGTGGCTGGGCAGTGCCAGCCTCCTGCCTCCATGCCTCCCTCAACTCCCATGACTTTGCCCCTTGGTATTGGGAGGAAAAAGCCTCCAGCTCTCTCCTCTCACCCAGTCCCTTTTCACTGTCCAGCCCCGGTGTCTTCCTGGGGCCCTGCGTTAACTCAGGAAGGAGGACGTGTCCTCACGGCCCCAGCAACCGGAGCCAGAGGCTGAGCCTGGGTGGGAGGGGAGTGTCCCTGCGCGTTGGGTCAGAAAGCCCTGGTGCTCAGCTTTTCACACCACCCAGTGAGTGTGATCACAGCCACAGGCCCCAAAATAGATGTGCCTGGGAGGGGGGGCCTGTGCGAGTGCCAAGTCGTATGTCACGCGCCAGGCTGGCCTCCGAATGCAGCCAGGAGCCAGGCCCCTCCTCCCCACCGTGTGTGCCAGGGAGGGCTTCTTAGGGGGGTCGCCGGTTGTCTTTGCTTCTGAGCCCACACAGGCAGCTGGACCCAGGGGTCCCGAGGAGGCGACCCCGTCCCTAATCTGGGCGTGTGAGGTGCTGAGGACAGCTCTCCCTGGCACATTTACACCCCCCCCTTTTTTTCCTCCCCCAGACTTAATAACTTCCAGAAACGAACTAAGTCCAACTATGACCAGGATCACACAGCCAAGGGCAAAATAATGCTGGTTCTCTTTCTGTAGCTCCCCAAAGAGCGGAAAACACACGTGAGGGCCTGTAACAGAAACACACACACACACACACACACACACACACACTCACACTCACACACTCTCACACACACACACACACACACACCACAAGTCACTGCAGTTGAATTTTAGAAACAGAACTGTTCAAAACAAAGGAGGTTAAGCACAGCAACATTCTTTGTGATTCTGAACTCTGACATCCAGTCGAGAGAAAGCTGTTCCCCTTGCGAGTCCCAGAAGGAGAAGCTAACCACCAGCGCCCCGCCCACTTCCCGCCCGCGGTTCCGGCTACCTGTGAGGAGCCGCCTGTCTCCGAGAAGGGAGAAGCAGACCCCGTTTGTCGCTGACTGCTCTTTGTGCAGAGGGGGCATTGGGCATCGGTTTTGGAGGGGAGCAGAAACTCCGACACACACAGCCGCTACCCCCCCTGCAACCCCTTCCCCCACACACACACTGCCCTCCCTCCCTCGCAGGGGCGCTCAGCCTCAGCATGTCGGCGTTTGGGCAGCATCATTCTTTGTTGGGGGCCATCCTGTGCTTTGTAGGATGTTTAATAGCATCCCTGGCCTCTGCCCACTAAAGCACCCCCTCCCCCCACTTGTGGCAACATCGCCCCTGGCTGACAATACAGCCCTGCTTGGATCTGCAGAAATGAATGATTCAAAAGAAATCAGAGTGGGACTTTTATCATGATAAATGGAACACTGTCGCCCCCTGATCTGCTGGGGATACATTTCAAGACCGGCCCCTGGATGTAGTGTTTGTTCCCGTCACACCTTTCCACTTAAAGCAAGCACTTTACCACTTCTCTTCGGCGTGTTGGAACTACTAGGATCCCTACGCTTGCACTTCGGGGCCCTTAATAAGTAAAATAGGGGTGACTTGGACATGGGCACTGTTACACCGTGACGGTTGGTTGCTGACCAAGACAGATGATTCATGTCCCAGGTGGGAGGGAGCAGGACGGCGCGAGATTGCATCACGCTACTCATAATCGCATGCAATTTAAAACAAATGGGTTGTTTATTTCTGCAATTTTCATAATTTGGATCATAGTTGACGGTGGGTCACGGAAGCCGTGGTGGGTAGGGACTATGTAATACTGAAGGAGAGGCTGGTTAGGCAGGGATGGTGGTGTGCACTGCGGGGAGCCCGAGAGGTCTGGGCAGGCAGGGCGGAGGGGTACGTGCCTCCAGGAGGAAGGGGTCCCGCCTCTCACAGTCCATCCTGTCTCTCCACGTCCCTCTGAGCCTCTCTCCGCAGGAGAGGCCTCGGCTCCCTCGGTCAGGACCTGGATAGAGCCTGAGGAGGTCTCTAGGGACAGCCGATAGGAAGAGGGCACAGTGAGGGGCCAGGCCAGGGTGGTCAGGACGGAGACCGGACCGGAGAGCAAGTCTCCTGATTGGGAGTCTGGCCCAGGGAGCGTGTCCGTCCCTGCAGGAGGCACAGCCTCAGGGCTTAGCTCCGGTCTCTTTTCCCCAAGAGCAGCGGGGAGAACACCAGTTCTTCACCGAGGCTGCTCTCGTCCTGGTTGAGGCCGCAAATGCTTCCCTGACCCGGCAGCATTCTTGCTGGTCAGCCCGCCTGGGGAAGAAGGCTTTGTGGTCGAAGCTGCCAGGTTCTGAAAGATACAGAGACCCTTAGGATTAATTTTTTATTTTGTCCTTAACGAGATATGGCCCAGCCTAAAACCTGGAGCCTGACCTCTGCCATTTCCAAGGAAGTCCTTGTAGGAATGTGTGTGTATGTGTTTATTGGGGTAAAATTCACATAACATAGCATTAATCATTTTAAAGTGTACATTCACAATTGTGCAACTGCCACCTCTATCTAGTTCTTAAACATTTTCATCGCCCCAAAAGGAAACCCTATTCCAGTAAGCTGCTGTTCCTATTAACCCTCTCCCCCCTTCCCCCCCTTTCCTTCCCCTGACAGCCACCAGTCTGCTTTCTCTACATGGGTTTGCTTATTCTGAGTATTTCACACACATAGGTCTGCCCTTTGTGTGGGCTTCCTTCACCAGTCCACTGTGGAGAGGCCGGGGAAGGCACACGGCATTTCTTATTGTCAGCTGAATCCTGTGTTGTCAGCCTGACCTTCAGCCCAGATGCCAGGGGGTGGGTTTTGTTATCTAAATCCAGCCGAGCACCAGGAATGAATATGACTTGGGCCCACCCAATTAGTAAAACTTCCTGGTTTTTGCTGTATAAAATAAGCACACTGTATTGGCTCTGGGGCTCTGCCTCTCCATCGGAGAACAGTGGTCCCTCCCAGTCCCAGCTTTTCCTACTGTGTTTGTGTCTGTCTCTTTCATTTTCTCAGTCCCCCGTCGCCCCTGTGCAGGAACCGGAACCCTCTCTAGCCTGGATGTGGAGAAGAGAGAGACATTTCCGGCCCCCCCACTGCGGCCGGACGATAGTTTATAGCGGGTGTGGACCACGCTTCGGTTTTCCATTCATCCCGCGGTGGGCATTCGCGCTGTCTCCACCTTTGAGCTACTTATTGTGACTAACGCTGCTCTGAACTTCTGTGCACAAGTGTCCCTTTGAGAACGGTGTTCCATCCTGTGGGGTCTCTACCCAGACGTGGACCTGCCGGGTCACAGGGTAATTCCATGTTTAACTTGTGGAGGAGCTGCCACGCCGTTCCCCACAGCGGCTGGCCGCCTCGCGTTCCCACCAGCACCGGCGATGCATGAAGACGCCTGAAGTGAGATTCACGCCCTCCCAGCACCGGTGTTTCCGTTTTCAGACTGACAGCCCTCCTGGTGGGCAGGAAGGGACTCGGGGTTTGATAGGAGGGACTCGGCACATTTTCATTAAGAGGACCATATCAAATACCCTCCTCCCCATGCTGCCTTTAGGACCGTGACTCCTGTCTGCTACCCCGCGGTGGGACTCACCACACGCAGACGCTGGGCGTCTTTCCCAGGAAACGGCTTCTGTTTTTTATCTTCATTTTGCAACCGAACTCCTTGAAGCTAAATGCTGTTTAATGGGGGCTCAGTGGCTGTTCTGGGTCCCGGGGTTTGGTAGGTGGCAGAGCAGAGGCTGCCTGGGCAGTCTGAGCCCAGGGCCTGTGCCCTTAACCTCGGCCCTGGCTGCCTCTCGAGGTACTCGCGCCCCCCCCCCGTCCCCCCCTCCCGCCTTATATCCCAGCTGGTCTCCTCAGGAGCCAAACCTGGGGTCTGGGAGCCCAGCGATGGCCCTGGGCAGACCCGCCCTCTGAGCCTCAGTTTCCTCATCTGAAAGTGAGAGGATTGGACTGAGTGGCTCAGTCACATCCGCTCTGACACCCCAGCCCCCCCCATTGGGGGAGAGAGTGGACCCCCTCACTTTCGCAGCTGGACAGAGCAGGCTCCGTGTCCTCTTAGGAGACAGTGTTGTCATCACCGTGGCTGGGCTAAGAAGTGACAAGTAAGAGAGCGTCTTCGCCTGGACTGCCCACCCCGCTCTGCTACTTGCAGCCACAGCCAGGCCTGCGGGTCGGGTCTGGAGACAAGAGAGGCCTCCGGGGAAACGGGCCGGGCGCAGGGGAGCGAAGTCTCGGATTGTGCGCGGTCCAGTGCTGGCCCGTGCACACCCGTGGGCTGGGCACCGGAAAAGCACTCCGGTCACCATCCCAGCGGCTGACTGCACTGCCCCTGCCGGGCGGGCCCGCAGACTCGGAATCCCGCCCAGTCCGAGCCTGGCCCCCGCAGCTCCGGCCGACGCGCTCTGTCTCTGTTTAATCAGGAAGAGTGCGTCCCTGGCCCTGCTGCCCGCGCTGAGCTAAGGCTTTGGAAATCGGTGTCAGGCTCGCAGCCTCGGGGGCGGAGAGGGAAAGCTTTTCTGCCTTGTCACGGTGACTCTTCGCAGGAAGCCAGAAATAGCCCTGCCGGGAAGGGGGCTCTGCCTGGAAATGGCCAGGCCCCCCCCCCGAGCCCAAGCAGGCCTCATGTGGCCTTTTTGTGGAACTCGGAAGGCCTTATCTAATGAACAGTTAGAGCCGGGACCGATTTGGCTCAGTGGATAGAGCGTCGGTCTGCGGACTGAAAGGTCCCGGGTTCGATTCCGGGCAAGGGCATGTACCTTGGTTGCGGGCACATCCCCAGGTGTGCAAGAGGCAGCTGGTCGATGTTTCTCTCTCATCAGCGTTTCTAGCTCTTTATCTCTCTCTCTTCCTCTCTGTGAAAAATCAATAAAATATATTTATTAAAAAAAAAAGAGCAGTTAGAGTGCTTACAAACCCTTCATGGCGGCCGGGCACGCCCTCAGTGAGCCACAGCTTCCCAGAGGAATCGGTGGGTGGCCGGGAGGGTCCTGGGTGCAGCGTCCCTCTCTGGGTCTGTGTCAGATAAGCCTTGTGGGGCGTGTTTCCGATTTTTATATGAAGGAGGGATTATGGGTAATACATGTAGACCTTGGGTAATTAAACCTTAATTTTTAGGAGACCACTCGGTTGAAAACCATGGTTTCCTCCTGCAGTCCTTAGAAACGTCCCGAGCAGCAGGTTCTTGCACCCTCAAAGGGGCTCTCTGTGTCTCTGGTTTGTTTTCTTCATTGACCTTGACCTTGGAAATTATCTTATGTGTTGGTTTACTTTGGTGGGGGCTCGGTCTGCACTCAATAGAATGGAACAGTAACATCATATGGAACTTGCTCTGTGCCAGGCATCCTTCTAAGTACTTTGTATGTAAATTAGGCCATTTAAACATCACCCCAGGAGGGAATATTCCTTTACCTGAGAATTTTTTTCCATTGATTTTTAAAGAGAGCATGGAGAGGGAGGGAGAGAGAGAGGAAGGGAGAGAGGGAAACATCGATGTTAGAGAGGCATATCAATTGGTTGGCCCAGGGGCCAGGTATCAAACCTACAACCCAAGTACATGTGCTTAACCGGGAATCAAACCCACGACCCTTCAGTGCAAGGGCTGATGTCCTATCCACTGAGCCACACTGGCCAGGGCAGGACTGTTTCTTTAAATCGCCCCATCTTAGCGATAAGGGTGCTGAGGCCCAGAGAGAGAAAATGACTTGCTCAAGGCCCCCATGCCAGTTCAACTCAGTCGCAGGCTCTAGAGCACATGTGTCAAACACAAGGCCCGCAGGCCAAATCCGTCCTGCCAGGCCTTGCAATGTGGCCCGCACCGCGCTGTCATCACTGCACTCCGCTGCGTTTCCATCACAATGACAGTTTATGACTGTTCAGTAAACCATTCGGCCCGCGATTTAGGCTGGATTTTAGATTTTGGCCCCTTCTCTGATTGAGTTCGACACCCCTAGTCTAGAGCATGGCTCCTCACCACCCACCACACTGTTGCTGGGACCAAGTCGCTGGTCCTAAAGACGGGTCTCGGGGCTCAGTGATCGCTGAAGGCGAGCTTGTTGAACTCCCACCCCCACCTCTGGGCACTGGATGGGGGACGGAGGAGGCAGTGGCGTCCATGTATGCTGTGTCCGCAGGCGCCGTTCCTGCCAGTCACCCCAAGGGTCTGGCTGAGAGAGGGTTCTGAGCTCGCCAAGCAAGGGCCCCTTGGAGGGGCTCAGGCCCCCTGGCCTTAGTCCTCTGATTAGTCCCCATCTCCCAGGGACTTGACATCAAAAACCATCTCTCCCGCCCTCGCAGGTGTGGCTCAGTGAACAGAGGGTCTGCCTGCGGACTGAAGGGTCTTGGGCTCGATTCCAGTCAAGGGCTCCTCCTGGATCCCCAGTGTGGGGTGTGCAGGAGGCAGCCAATCTATGATTCTCTCTCTCGTTGATGTTTCTCTCTCTTCCTCTCCATGCCTCTCTGAAATTAATAAAAATATATTTTTAAATAATCACCCCATTCACCCCATTGAACGTTAACCTATGAACCAGTGGGTCACAGTTTGATTCATGTGCCCGGACTGTGTTGTGGGCTCCATCCCCAGTGTGGGGCGTACGGGAGGCAGCCAATCACTCTCTCATCATAGGTATTTCAATCTCTTTCTCCCTTCTGCTTTGAAATCAATAACATTTTGTTAAATGTTAAACAAAAACATTTTCTTTCATGTTCTGGCCACATTCTTGGCCTTCAGGCTCCTCCTAGAGAAACAGGGGGATCCCCAAGCTTACCTTTGCGTGTTCTTGGGTGCGGCCCACAGGTGTCCCAGAAGGCATCCCAGCCAGGCCCTTCCTGTGGGATTCCCACTCTCACACAGGGTAAGCTGAGTCGCATGGGCCTGGCGTCCAAACGGGGCCGTGTCAGCGGGGCCCACCGATCCTCGATTCTTGCTATTTTTACCTGAGAGAATGCACATAACCTTTGCAAATGAAACAGGATAAGTGGCTAAATCTGGAGAAAGTGCATAGCAGATAGAATTTCTTACGATTTAAGCAGAAAGTTTAAACTTCTGCAGCCCAGCGCCAAGGGCAGAGACAGTGGCAGTGGTGGGAGCGGAGTGGCCGGGAAAGGTGCTAACCATCAGCTGAGCGCAGACCGCGTCTGCGGAGGAGGCAGGCCTGCACCATGAGGCTCACGTTTCCTTTGGGGTAAAAGGGACGGCAGTGTGGTCTCTGATTTATGAAAGTGGAAGCCTAAGGAAAGATTGTAAAGGGTGGGACCCTCTGGTTTGTTCCCACGTTGTCCACGGAGGGGTCCCTGCCAATGGGGGCCTGCAGCTGCTCACTGACCCTTGGGTTGGCAGACTTCCAGTTTTCCATTTAATGTCAGAAAGGGATCGTGTGCTTAGTTTTTTTTAGTTCAGTGCGTTCTTTTTTAGAAAAAAAAAAATACTTTTATTGATTTCAAAGAGGAAGGGAGAGGGAGAGAGAGATAGAAACATCAATGATGAGAGAGGATCAATGATTGGTCGCCTCCTGCATCCCCACCATGGGGATGGAGCCCACAACCTGGGCATGTCCCTGACCAGGAATCAACCATGACCTCCTGGTTCATAGGTTGACGCTCAACCACTGAGCCACACTGGCCGGGCTCAGTTGGTTCTTTTTAATTTAATTTTTTTTTCTTTTTAATTGTGTTAAAATGCACATACCATAAAATTTACCATCTTGACCATTTTGAAGTGTATGGATGAGTGGTATTAACTACATTGGTACGTCCCTCCTCGTAGCTCTTGTAAATATGAAATGTTATGTTTACTGAGCAACAACTCCCATTTCTCCCCTCTCTCTAGCCCCTGGCCACCACCATTCTACTTTCCGTCTCTGTGAACTTGACTATTCCAAGTACTTGGCATAATTGGAATCACACAGCGTTTGTCTTTTGGTGCCTGGCTTACTCACTTAGCATAACGTCGACAAGGCTCATCCATGCCGTAGCTGTCAGAATGTTCTTCCTCCGGAAGGCGGAGTGATGCCCACTGCACGTCAAGAGCCCATTTTGCTTATTTGCTCACTCACCAACGGGTATGTGGTCGCCCCACATCTTAGCGACTGTGAATAATGCTGCTATGAACATGTGTGTGTGTGTGTGTGTGTGTGTGTGTGTACAAGGATGCCTTTGAGAACATGCTTTTAATTCTTTTCAGCATGTACCCACAAGAGAAATGGCTAGATTATATGATAATTTAATTTTTAAGTTTTTGAGGAACATACTTTTCCCATAGTGGCCGAACCATATTACATTCCCAACCCCTTTCTTTGTCCAGTTTCTCCACATCCTGGCCAACACTTGTGGTTTTCTAGGGGGGGAGGTTTGTTTGTTTGTTTTTCTTTTTTAAAAAAAATATATTTTATTGATTTTGTACAGAGAGGAAGGGAGAGAGATAGAGAGCTAGAAACATTGATGAGAGAGAATCATCAATCAGCTGCCTCTTACACACCCCCTACTGGGGATGTGCCCGCAACCAAGGTACATGCCCTTGACCGGAATCCAACCCAAGACCCTTCAGTCCCCAAGCCGACACTCTATCCATTGAGCCAAAACGGTTTCGGCTGTTTGTTTTTCTTTTAAACGCAGTCACCATCCTAATGGGTGAGAGGCGATATGTCATGTGGTTTTGACTTGCATTTTCCTAGTGATCAGGGATGTTGAGCTTCTTTTCACATGCTTACTGGCCATGTGTATGTCTTCTCCGGAAAATGTCTATTCAAGTCCGGTGCCCATTTTAAACCAGATGATGTGCTTTATGGTTACTGGGCTGTAGGAGTTCTTTATACATTCTGGATATTAACCCCAATCAGAGATGGTCTGCAAGTATTCCCCCTCTCCAGGTTGCCTTTGCACTTGGTGAGTAGGGTCCTGTGATGCACAAGTTTCTAATTTTGCGGTATTCCAATGTATCCATCTTTTACTTTGAGGCAAGTGGTTTTACTTAGTTTTTTAAAAGCCATTTTCTCCTCGTCCTGCCTGGAGGACAGCACTAACTTCCTAACTGGTCTCCAGTCTCCCTCCCCTTCCTGCTTCACCTCCCAGGTCTGTCACATGGCAGCTCACGTGGCAGCCAGATGTCCCTGTAAAAATGGAAGCCTTGGCATGAAGTTCTGATTCATGCAGCACCATGGAGACAGCGAGAAAGCATTATGCTGAGCAAAAGAGGACAAATCGTGTGTGATCCCGTTTATATAAAATATCTAGACTGGCCAAAACCGGTTTGGCTCAGTGGATGGAGCGTCAGTCTGCGGACTGAAAGGCCCCAGGTTCGATTCCAGTTAAGGGCATGTACATTGGTTGCAGGCACATCCCCGGTAGGGAGTGTGCAGGAGGCAGCTGGTCGATGTTTCTAGCTCTCTATCCTTCTCTCTTCCGCTCTGTAAAAAATTAATAAAATATATTTTTAAAAAATAAAAATAAAAATAAAATAAAATAAAATATCTAGACTGGAGGAATTCACCCGCAGAAAGTAGATAGAGGTTTCCAGGTGCTGGGGTGAAGACAGGAGTAGGGTGTTATTGTTTAATGCACATGTGTCAAACACAAGGCCCGCGGGCCAAGTCCGTCCCGCCAGGCCTTGCAATGTGGCCCGCACCGCACTGTCATCACTGCACTCCGCTGCGTTTCCATCACAATGACAGTTTATGACTGTTCAGTAAACCATTCGGCCCGCGATTTAGGCTAGATTTTAGATTTTGGCCCCTTCTCTGATTGAGTTCGACACCCCTAGTTTAATGGGTACAGGGCTCTGAGGGGGGTGATGAAAAAGTTTTGGCAGTAGATAGTGGAGATGGTTGTACGATACTGTGGATATGATGAATGACGCTGAAATGTACACTTAAACGTGGCCAAGGTGGATAGAGCATCGGCCTGGTGGACTCAGGGGTCCCAGGTTCAATTCTGGTCAAGGGCATGTACCTTGGTTGCAGGCATATCCCCAGTAGGGGGTTTGCAGGAGGCAGCTGGTCAATGTTTCTCTCTCATTGATGTTTCTAACTCTCTATCCCGCTCTCTTTCTCTCTGTAAAAAATCAATAAAATATATTTTTTAAAAAACACAAAAAAACAGACTGTCAAATTACAGCAGGGAAGGTAGGGAGATCTGGGGGAGATAAGAGATCAACCAAAGGACTTGTATACATGCGTATAAGTACAACCAATAGACACAAAACTCTGGGGAGGGAGGGTATGTATGGGGGGGGCAATGTTAAAATATATACGCAGATAATCATTTAATTTAAAAAATGTAAAAAAACAAAACACACACACACAAATTAAAGCCTAACTGCTATTATAAACAAACAAACAAAAACACACACACACACAAAAAAAAACAACCAAACAGCCAAAACCAGTTTGGCTCAGTGGATAGAGCGTCAGCAAATATGGCCAAGGTGGCAAATTTTATGTTATATATATTTTACCACTTTTAAAAAAATTAATAATGTACCAAAACACCTTGAATTAAACACTTTAAATGGGTCAATTATATGGTACATAAATTATATATCAATCAAGGTTTTTTTTTTAAAAAAATAACAATAATAATAATAATGGAAACCTTGCCTGAGATCAACACCCTCCTGGGTGAAGCTTTTAACCTGACCAGGCCCTCAGTCACCTGACACTCCCAGGACTGCTCTGGCCTCCCCCCTCCTCTCCCTCCTCACACCGCATGGATCGCTCTGCTGTCTTCCAGTTATGGAAGGCCACCTGCGCGGGGCCTTTGCTTCCTCAGGAACCTGCGAGACCCCCCGAGTCCTCCTGGAACGAGGTTGAATTTGAGGCTGGTCTTGGGAACTCGTGATCTAGAATTTTTGGCAGCAGTTTGGCAGCACCTTCGGCGGCCTGTGTAGACATCTGTGTAACAGCGTCTGCTCCCTCTGCCCGCCTTTTGGGGCCACTCACAGTTCCAGTCCTACCCCAGCATCGTCATGCAAGCTCCTGCTCTGGCTCCTGGGTTCTCGGAGACGGCCGGGGAGGCGGCCAGAGTGCACCCTCCCGTGCTGGTTTGAGATTTGGTGCATCCAAGTGCTGGGCTGGCCAGGCCACTCCTTGAAGTCGTGGAAGACGGAAAACAGGTCGCACGTCCCAAAAGAGGAGCATGGCGCATGTGCCAGATGGGATGTTACCCGGCTCTTAAAAATAACACCCACGAGGACTGCAGCCGCACCTAACAAATGTCCACGGCGCTGAAAGTAAAACAAGCAGGATCCAACCGGAGCCCGTGCTGACCAGGACTATGGAAAAAGGCGCCCGCCGCCGAGCAGAGAGTGGGCAGGACGTGGGAGAGAGTGGAGTCGGTGTGGATGTCAGTTTTTGTTTTGTCCTTTGTTGTAAGTGATGCGAGTGACAGAGATTGAGAAAGGGGGAGTGCTGAGTCTCACAAGGCCAGAGGCGGGGAAGACCCCTCTGCAGGGGCTGTTGTGGGGGCTCCTAGGTGTCTGGGGGGCGGGGCTCCGCCAGGGGGGTATGCCATCCGCACCTGTGTTTCCCCCAGCGTGAAGCATGGCCCCCCTGCTTTACAGACAAGTGGGTTTTGTGGTGGTTGTTTATGGTACAATGTACTGCACATAAAACCTCCCCTTCAGCCATCTGTGTCAAGTACAGGTCGGTGGGATGAAGTACATTTGCCTTGTTGTGCAACCATCACCCATTTGCAGAACTCTCTCACTTTCCCCACACTGTGCCCCTTAAGCACTAACTCCCCACCTCTCTTTCCCAAGGCCCTGGAACCCATCCTTCTACTTTCTGTCTCTAAGAATCAGACTGCTCTAAGGACCTCCCTTAAGTGGAGTTATGCAATAGTTGCCCTGTGGTATCCATGGCAACCAGGGTCCCTTGGTGGCTGGACCAGTTGACTAGCAAGGCTCACGGGCGCCACCTGGTGGCCCTTTTGGTGGCGCGCTCTGCGAGAGGTCCCCAGGTGTGAGTCCCAGGGGCTGCCTTGGGGAGCTCCTTGGGTATAAAGAACAGTGTTGTCCGGTCGCGTCCCGGGAGTTCCTTGTAGCCCGCTTGCTTCGCTTAGAGCAATGGCAGCTTATTTCAGAAAGTGCTTCCATTAAACTTCGGCTGCAGCTATTGACCCTCAAGGGTTTGTCCGCCCTCCCCCTACCCAAGTTCTGGTCCCCACAGCACAATGGGAATTTAGGGGTGTATCTTCATGGGGACCCCAGAGCTCGTGGTTACAAATCACTTGGAGACCCACAGAGAGAAGAGGAATTTATAACGTGCTAGTGTGGGCTTTTATACAGCATATGCCCATTCTTTTATATGTTTCATAAATGTTTCACCACTAAAAGTAACATAACGTGTAAAATCATCTCACTACCCACACAGGAACAGAAATAGCATTGTGTCTTTATCCTCCCAATGTCCCCCTGCTCCACTCATTTTTGAGGGGTTGGTTTCGTACAAAATTGGAAATCCACAGCCTCAGAGTGATTTTCCACGGGGACCTGGGTTTCACGCCCAGCTCTTTTGCTTCATTGCCATCTCGGGCAAATGAGTGAATTTTTCTACAGTCCGTCTAACCTGCACAATGGCAATATTGACTGCACCTGCCTTGTAGAATCACTGGGAAATTTTCAACCATCTGATGCATATAAAACGCAGCTGAAAGCATAGTGAGCAATAGAAGCTCAGCCCTCACTCTCATTATAGCAAAGCTTAGCATGGTATGATGATGGCGTTCTCAGCCCACTGTTTTTCACTTGTTCAACAAGAGCATTTTTCCTATTAAAGGAAAAGTTTACCTTCTTTCTTTCCCCCTAAAGTGATTTCACTTTATAACTCTGGTCACCAAGCGTGTGGAGGTTTTCCCAGCAGCAAGCAATTCTCTGCGACTGCAGCTGGGTGTCCTACGTTTTAACTCACTCTGACACCATCTCCAGGTACACAGTGTCCGATCCTGCAGGTTACGGCTCAGCCCCACAGGACTGTCCCCCAACCCGCAACACACACACTTCAGAGGCCAGTCACAAGCCCAGTCCCACGTGCCCTGACCAACCAGCCACCGATCCGAGGTTACAGGGACCCCTCCGTGGGTTCTGTCAATCCTAGAGTGCCTCACAGAACCCAGGGGACACCTACCTGGCTTAATAGTTGATTACCTAATAAAGGATATGGCCATGGATACGGGTGAACAGCAGGCGAATGGATACCCAGGATGAGGTCTAGGGGGGGGGTCCCAAACACAGGGCTCTGACCCTGTGGCGTTGGGGTGCGTCACCCCCCAGGAGTGGATGTGTTCGCCCACCTAGAAGTTCTCTGCGCGCCCTACTCTCGGGATTTCACGGTCTCGTCATGTAGGCACGGTCAGTCATCACCTCCACTCCCTGCCCCTCTCCCCTCTCTGGAGGATGGGGTGGGTTGAAAATTCCGAGCTTCCAAGGATGGCTTGGTCTTTCTGGAGACCAGCCCCATCCAGGAGCCCCCCGGCTGCCCCCCAGCCACCTCACAAAAGGTGCTCATAGTGCTCTCATCACTCAGGAAACCACAAAGGATGAGGAGCTGTGCCAGGAACCCTGAGCGGAGACCAGTGAACGTTTTCCGTGATCTCACACTCCGTACCCTTAGCTATTATCGGAGAACATGATTCTTCATGATCGCATATTTCCACACACAGCCATCCAGTGACTCCTCCACCTCTGGGCTCCTCTCACAGACAGCGCCGCAGAGCGTGCCTGTGAGTGCCCTGCAGGGCCGCTTCACTCACTTCTACTTCAGAAGGCCCGCCCCTCCCGAGGACCAGGTGAACAGTAAATAGTTCCATCATCTCACACCATTCTCCTGACTGTGTGTAGTTCCTGGCGGCTCCATGTTTTTAAATGGAAGCCTTTTATTCATTCGGGCTGTATTTTGATACCTCACGGCGAGCCCCTTTCACGTTCCGCGTGGTTCAGGGTTCCGGTTCAGGGTTCTGGTTCTGGAGAAGGCCGCACACCGATGAAAAAGACTTTGAAAAGATTTAATTTGGGAAATGGGGGCCAGGTGGTAGTCCAGTGGGAGAATTACCCCTCCCCCTGGCTTTTCCATCCCTTTTATTAAGATTAAAATGATAGGATACACCCATATGCCCTAGGCAGGAAACTCTAATAAAAGCCAACCAGTGAATGTAGGACTAACAGGTGGGGGCTGCTTCAACTACCAATATCTAGTAATTAGCTCTGACCCTTTGAGCAATTAAGGTTGACCAGCCCTCCGGATTCCCAGTCCACAGCTCTCTATTGTTAAAACAATGATTGGCTTCCTGCACTAATCTCACTCTGATCTCGCTGTTGCTCAGCCAGGTGCCCAGCATCCTCACGGAAGCACCACGCTCTCCTGGGTGACTTGCTACATCCCCCTCAGTAGATTCTGCACTCGGCTCCGTTCTGGCTCCCACATCCACGCTCTGGGTTCTTTATGGCTCCTGTGGCCACAGGGCGTCCCTTTGGTCCCAGGGAAGCTCAACCTTTCGCACTGGCCACCCATCACCCGCCACCCGCCACCCGCCACCTGTGTCAAACAGGAGCAGGCACGCTGTGGGCTCGCCCCAGCCTGGGCTGTGGGTCTCTGATGTCCTTTCCCGCCATGAGGAATCCCTGTAAGCCCCAAGCCTACCTCCCCCGCCCACACTTGGAACTCTCCCCCCACTTCCTGTTCAGCTCCTCCTGTGCGGCAGACTGGGCCTCGCCAGCATCGCTACCCTCCCACCTGCTCATCCTGCAGAAATCGACGGGCTTGCCTCCCTGAGAACTGGGGTCTCTATGCTCCCCCCGCAGTCAGGGCCCTGTGGCTGCCCCGTCTCACAGAGCACAGCCAGAGCGACACTATGTGACTTCCGGGACGAGGCCATAAAAAGGATACAGCTTCTCCTTGGCATTCTCTCTCAATCTCTCTTCCCGCCCCCCCCCCCCCTTTCTTTTTCTTTTCTTTTTTTATACTCACTTGAGGGTATTTTTTCCCATTGGTTTTTAGAGAGAATGGAAGGAGTGAGGAGAAAGAGAGACAGAAACATCCATGTGAGAGAGACACATTGATTGGAGCAGAGGATTGAACTTGCAACCCAGGTGCATGCCCTTAATCGATGTGAGGGCTGGTGCTCTGTCCTGAGAAATAGCAGCTCAGGCCAGAACCAACTGGCAGGCCTGTGGGTGGATAAGAGGAGTCCAGCCCCAGCCCCTGAGTCTCTATTATAGATTCCAGCTGAGGACCCGGACATCACAAAGCACAAAGGTCCTGGCCTGGTAGCTCAGTGGGTCATCCTGATATGCCCAGGTATCAGATTCAGTCCGAAGTCAGGGCACATAAGAGAAACAACCAACTAATGTACAAATGAGTGGAACAACTGATCTCTTTCTCTCCCAGTAGAAATAAAATATTAAAAGAAGCAAAGAGGATGGGGAATCATTGTTTACTGGGTACATTAAGTAATTGTTTGGGATAATGGGAAAGTTTTGTAAATACACAGTGGACATGGTTGCACAACGACTTGAATGTGCTTACACCTAAATTTATAATAAAATCTCTTACGTATATTTTACCTCTATAAAAATACTGGCATCTCCCCCCCATCCACCCCCCTTCTCCCTCCTCGCCACCCAGTGTCCTCACAGGGTCCCCCTCCATGCATGCCGTGTCCTCTACTCACAAGGACCCCAGCTGTAACGGGTCGGGGCCTGGCTTCGTTTACCCTAATCGCCTCCAGAAACGGAGCCGTTCTGAGTCCTGGGCTTTGGGACTTGAACATGTCCATGTGAGGGTACACACATAGCAAAGGGCAGCCCCTTCCTGGTAGTTTGGATTCTTGTTCTGAAATAAGTGGAGGAGGAGGAGGTCTGTGCTGGGACCTGCGTGTCGGGACCAGGAGGAAACGCCAGTCGGTGAGGGGCATTCAGGGAGCCCAGCCCGCTCCCCCCACTCCCCCCAGAGGAGGCCGCCCACAGGGTGCCGGTTGAGACAGGTCCAGGCCGGCTGCGCCCACCTCCACACAGTGACCCGGAGGGAAAACATAGGTGCTGGCGGAATGGAACGGAACAGGCCTTCAGCTCATGCCTCCCAGGGCCGGAGGGGGGCTGTGGGGAGATGGGGAGACAGTGACATTTCCATCTGCAGAGGCTGTGGCGCCCTCCTGGCCTCCCAGCACGGGAGACAGACAGACAGACAGTAAAACAAGCCAGCCGATAATGAGAAAGGGAAGCCATATGATGAGATTGGGGGGTGACAGGAGGCGTCCCGTACAAAGGGTGGTCAGGGAAGGCTTCCTTGAGGAGGTGGCATCCGAGTTGGGGTCTGAACGCTGAGGAGGATGGAGTCATGGGAGGACCCAGAGCAGGGTTTGCAAACCTCAGCATGAGGGACAATTGGGGCAGGAGAATTTGTTGCTGTGGGGACCATCCTGTGCCTTGTGGGGTGAAGAGCAGCTCTGTAGCCTCTCCCCACTAGATGCCTGTCATGCCCTCCGTCTTCCCCCCCCCCCCCCGGATGTGACAGCGGGAAATGTCATCGGACATGGCCGAGTGTCCCCCGAGAGGCAGTCAGATCCTCTGATCCTGGGATGGCGGTGGGGGCAGGGACAAGAGAGGAACAGGAAGTATGACGGTGCTGGGAGGATGGGCGGGAGCAGACCTTCTCAGAAATGGAAATGTTCAAGGAAACACAGTTCGTGGGTGGAGTCGGGAGGGAGGCGGCGAATGGAGAGGTGGGCAGGCCGGCCCGGCTGTGGCAGGACCATGCTGGGTTTTTTCTGAGGCAGCACAGCAAGGAGCGGGGAACATTCCTTGCCAAGTGGAATGGGGAAACCCAGACCGAGCGCTGAACCCATTGGCCAAGCACTTCACAGCCAGACACAGAAGGTCCCCTCCCTAGAGATGGTTGTGGAGCAAAGGCGAGTGAATGACCACTGGAGCCCAGACCGAATTAAAATTTAGGGAGCCTTTATTAGCCAGCCAGGCGAGCGAATGGCCAGGCGACTGCTCTGCCATTCTCCACGCAGGGAGACCAGAGAGCAGCAGCGACCCATCCTGTAGGATCACTTTTAAGCACATTAACCACACCCTGTTTTTACAGAACAAGCAGCCCAAGACAAAACAGTTTTCCCAAGCAATGCCAGAGTCATGCCTTTGACGACCATGTTGTTCACAGGGTCATCCTGTTCCTCAGAAAGCTGGCAGTGTTCTGTGAGAGAAGGCCTAGTGCTGGGAAGGGGCCATGAGGCCGTATCTCAAGGCCTGGCCTGGTGTCAGCACTGACAGCTCTATCTGGAGCATAGTCCTCTCTGGAAGCAGGCTCAAAAATTCCCACTCTCCTACAGAGATCATACCCAGGCTCCCATTGTATTTCAGCCCCAGGCCCAGCAAAGCAGCAAAACCAGGTGGGCAGCCCTGCCCGGTGTGGCTCCGTGGTCGCGTGTCATCCCATGCACCTAGAGGTCACTGGTTCGATTCCTGGTCAGGGCACAAGCCCAGGTTGAAGGCTTGGTCCCCAATAGGGGGCGTGCAGGAGGCAGCTGATCAATAATTTTTCTTTCATCATTGATGTTTCTATCTCTCCTCTCCCTTCCTCTCTCAAAAAATCAATGCAAACATTAACTTAAAAAGGAAATCGCCTGGACTTGTGTTGTGAAATCTTCCTGAGCGAAGTCAAGAGTTTGTAACACGCTGCCGGCCCTCGGCAGACACACTCCGGCCAGGTCCCCTTCCAGGAACATTCTGTCCAGTGAAGACACTGGAGGGAAGGGGTGGCATGGGACCGGGCCTGGAAGATCCCTCCAGATGCTGGGGGGTGGGGCACAGATTGGGGGTGAGTTTCCTGGGGCGGCTGTCACAAATTCCCACAAACTGGGTGGCTCAAAACGACAGAAATACTGTATCTTCTTATTCTGGAGGCCACAAGTCCCAATCCCAGGTGTGGGTCTGGCCACATTCCATCCTCCAGAGGAGGGGCCTCGCTGGCCTCGTCCAGCTTCTGGTGGCCCCAGGCACGGCTCCTGGGCCTGTGGCCCTTCATTCCTCCAGCCCCCCTCCAGGGCCACATGGCCTCCCTCCTGTGTTTCTCTGTGCCCTCCTCCTCTTAGAAGGACACAGCCATCGGACTTGGAGTCCATCCTAAATCCAGGATGACTTCCATGCAAGACCCTTAACTAAGGACACCTGCAAAGACCCCATTTCCAAACAAGGTCACATGGTGAGGTTACGGGTGGGTGTGGATTCACCATGGAGGAAGCAGAGGGGCCTGCTGCTGTCTTCAGGCCAGAGTTGGTGGGGCCTGGCCAGGGGACACCAAGGAGATGGAGAGCCGTGGGCAGGCCAGGCTGTCCACACCACAGACACCGCCCCATTCCAACCGGCAGTGCCCGCGGGCAGGGGTCAGCCCTCACAGGGCCACCACCCTTCTCCCACTCCGGGGCCTGGGGCTCCGCTCCCTCCTTCAGCTCTCCGGGGCCTCCTGAGCTGGGAAGTAACCCTTCCACCCTCCCGTCCTGGTCCCTGGCTCTCGCCCTCCTCCTCAGGCTCCAGAACAGGGACCAGGAGCCTTTATCTCCGGGCCAAGGGCAAAGCAGAAGAATGTGCCTGGCACTCCCCTGCAGGCCGCTGCCCTCTGGGGCCGGGCTGGTTTTTCAGGTTTCGGTCAATGGAGGGTTTTTGTTCTCCACGGAAACGAAGCCAAGGGCCCTGTGTCCCCTGTCCTGTTGGGGCATATTGGGCATTGCTGGCAAATCAGCCCAGGTGTTCCTGGTGGGCCCCTCCCCCACCCCCAAAGCCTCAGTCCTCCGGGAGCAGGTGTGACCTCCCGGAAGAAGCCCCATCAGCCGGAAGCCTGGCTCCCACCCCAGGGCCCTCCGTGTGCTTATTGGAGTGATTGCTGGACTGGCAGGGGTGGGGGCGCCAGTGGAAATGCATGAGAGGTCAGGGTCGGGTTAGGGGCGGTGAGCAGGGCCAGGAGGAGGGAGGGGCATTCCCCGTGACACCCTGGAATGCCTGTGTTTGTGGGTGGTGACTCGGGGGGTTCCTGTATTCCCACCGAGCCCCGCTCTGTCCGAGCTGCTTGGGTGTTACTTGCATTCCTCCCACAACAAAGCAGCGCCGTCATGTCCCCTCACGGCTGGTCCCCAGAGGCCTTGTGCGGGCCTGGACCAGGACGTATTCTCCTGGGAGGAAGAGGACGGCTGAACCCAAGTTGGGCTGCACCGTGAGGATGTTTATCTCGTCGCAAGGTGTCTGGAGGGCGGCTGTCGCCAGGGCCAGCGGGGCCAGCGGTGGGCTGGACCCCAGGAAGGCTCCCTGAGTGGCTTTCGAGATGGCCAGTGCCCTCTCACGGATCGCCTACCCTTCATTCCGAATGTCCCTTAGGAACAAGACCTCCGAACAGGATTATACCACGTGGTCATGTGTGAGCCAATCCCTGGCAGGAACACTGGAGTTATATGACTGACAGAGACCAATCAGGATGCACTCTGTGGAGTTTGGGCTGGGGTTGGGGCTGTCTCCCCTTCCTTTCCCCTCCATGGCTCTGTGGAATCCGAAGACCAGCTGAAGCAAGAGTGGGACCTGCCAGGAAGGAGGGGGAAGGTGGGGAGTAACCGTCATACCTGGGCAGGCTGGTTTCAGATCCTTGGTTAAAAGAGGGCGCCACACTCCAGCCTTCCTGACACAGGCTCCCGCTGAGAAAGGGGCCACATGCAGACCTGGCAGCTCAGGGGAGGCCTGCGTGGCAGGATTGCAAACACAGACTTAAAGTCACCGCAAAGGATGGTCTGAAATTAAACTTTAAAAGCAGTTGTGGTGGGGAGTCACCTCCTAGACCGGTATCTTCACTGACAAGGTCAACCTTTACCTTAACTGAACCTCTCTCTCTTTTTGCATCTATAAGAACATACCCTTGAGCCAAAACCGGTTTGGCTCAGTGGATAGAGTGTCGGTCTGCGGACTGAAAGGTCCCAGATTCGATTCCGGTCAAGGGCATGTACATTGGTTGCACACTCCAGTCGGGAGTGTGCAGGAGGCGGCTGGTCGATGTTTCTCTCTCATCGACGTTTCTAGCTCTCTAACCCTCTTCCTTCCTCTCTGTGGAAAATCAATAATAATAATAATAATAATAATAATAATAATACACACACACACACACATATAAAAAGACATACCCTGGAAATGTCTGAGTAACTTGTAACTTCCCTTTTTCCGGAGCCCTTGGGGCACAACCTAAGGCGCCTGGGCACCAGCACAGAGACAGCAAATTCCTTTAACCATATCAATTGTCGAATGTGAACTATCTGTGCCCACCTAAGTATGTGTCTATCATTTTACTTTTTATCCACTCCCAGAGGTTTCCTGCTTTGCTTTCCGCTGCCCCTCTAATCTATCACCAGTGGATTTCCTGTAACCCACCTGCCCTCCTTTGGTTGCAATGAAAACCCGCCATTCTCCGGAGCACTAAGCCAATTTGTTGAGATTCTGCTTCCCGGCAATTGTCGACAGTTTGGCTCAAATCAAATGATCTCACAGAAATTCTTTACGGGTTCGAATGCTTTTACGTTCACACCTCTCACCGGGTTCTCCTCCTCTGGGGCCATGTATCACAGGTGACAGCCTCACCAGCTTCCTCCCTGGGTCTGCTGCCTGCCCTTGAAAGGCGAGTCCCAGGGAATGCAGGATGCAGAATCTGGGGTCCCCCACACCATCCCCACTTCTGTCATCAGCCGCAAGGTTCAGAGATCCCCAAGACCACCCTCCAGTTTGATAACTAGCCAGATATAAAAACTGCTGTTCGAAATTTTAACCCTGCTCTTTGGCTTCTGTAAATTCTTGCTTACTAAGACTACTCCTGCTTCAGAGAGGCCATTACACCTTCCCCAGACAAGGTTATCAGTGCTGGCGCCAGGCCAGGCCTCTGGTTGAGGTCTCAAGGCCCAGCACATATGGGCTCTTTAAGAACTTGCAAAAGGGGCTGGAAACACTCCATATTGGGAGACAAAGAAGGTAAAGACATATAAATAGGGAGAATTCCTGCATGTTTGGGCCCAGAATTTGAGAGACATTTTCCTCTGGACCCTTGCTTAATAAATGTAACTCCATCTCTCTACGTATTGCTTGGTTCTTCTTCGGTTTTCTGTAACAAGAGCACTCAGCGCTCAGCGCTCCAGCTCCCGCGGTGGCTTTATTACCGCAGCAGACACTCGCTGGAAGGGCCCAGAGGGTTCCCTGTGCCCAACTCCCTGATGCCCCTCCCCGTGGCGGTGTGGACAGTGCTGACCTCTCCCAGCAGTGTGTGACAGTACACCCGAGATATTGCCAACCAGGGGAGTCCCCCTTGCTTCGCTGTCCAGAGTCTTTATTGGGACTCCTACAGAGCTGACCCCCACTTCCAGCCTCCCTAGAGGCTAGGCTGATACTGTGCGGCTCAGTGTCCTCACCACAAATCACGTCAGGCTGTCCAGTGTGGCCCAAGGGTCCAGCTCCGTGAGGCAGGACACCGGAGGGCACAGACAGAGGTCCCCTCCCAGGAGCTGAGGGCAGAGGCTGGGCCTCTCTGGGGGAGGTCAGTGCTAGCCGCTGTCTTGGAGGTTCTGAGATCACCAGCAGCCAAGAAGGGACAGACAGGGGAGGCAGGTCTGAGAAGCCCAAATGGAGTCCACGGAGACACCTGGGGGGGGGGGGGGGGGCTCCGTGGTGGTCCTCTCCTCGCCTTTTCCGGAGCTTGGCCATCGAGCATTCGGGGCATTTTGGTTAGGGGACCTTCCCGGTGTTGTTGGTGGTTGAGAATGAAAGGAAGGCGTTTGGAGGAGAGGGGGACTCGCACCCCAGGCCTCAGCTTTCCAGGGCCTGGTGAGCACAGGCCTGAGTGCTGGCACCCCTCACGGGTCAGTTGAGGGTTTTGTCTCCAAGGGATGGGAGTTCATGTTGGCTGTCATTAGGTGAGAATTGTGTCGCGATCATGTCAGTAATTGCTGTCCTGACACCAGAAGGCAGGGCTGAATGGCCAGCTCCTCCTGTGAGGGAGGCGTCCGCTCCCTCAGCTCAGGTGCCTGGGGCTCAGGCCTGGGATTGAGGCTCAGAGGGAGGCTCTGACCGCCGTCTGGGTGTTTAAGCACAGGTTCCCGGGAGCTCCTGCCATTGAGACTGTTGCTATTTCTTAACACCCGATAGATACATGATTGCATTGAGTCCTCCCAGAAATCCAGAGATAGGACCCCGTAGTCCCTGTTCCAGAGGAGGAAACAGAGGCACAGAGAAGTCCAGCAACCGCAGGAGGTGGCAGACCTGGAAGTGGAAAACAGCTCCCGTGCTCGGGCCAGGAGGCAGACAATGAGGAAGTGAATGTGCGGTGCCTCCTCCATTGGAGATAAGCCACTTGGAAAAGGAAAGCAGGAGATGGGGAAGTTGTTATTTTATTTTTAAAATATATTTCTTTATTGATTTCAGAGAGGAAGGGAGAGGGAGAGAAAGATAGAAACATCAATGATGAGAAGGAACCATTAATCAGCTGCCTCCTGCATGCCCCCTCCTGGGGATTGAGCACGAAATCCGGGCATGTGCCCTTGGTAAAAATCAAACCTGGGACCCATTAGTCCACAGGCCAAGGCTCTATCTATTGAGCCAAACTGGCTAAGGCAAGGGGGTGTTATTTTATATGGAGTGATCATAAAACGCATTTCTGATGTGACAGAAATTCATGCAAGAAATGCTGGTGGTTTGGCCCAGGTGGTTAAAAAATACGCAAAGCCCGGTCAGTGTGGCTCAGCGGTGGAGCGCCAACCCAGGAACCAAGAGGTTACCAGTGTGATTCCCCTTCATCCCCATTGAGGGATGGGCAAGCGGAATGTTTCTCTCTCATTGATGTTTCTATCTCTCTCCCTCTCCCTTCCTCCTGAATCAATAAATACATTGAGTCCCTGGACAGGGTCACTTGTTGCCTGGAACTCCAAAGTGGCTGCTAAGTCTTGAAGCAATGAAGCCCGCAGACGCCACGTCAAACTCGCATGATGAGGAGAAAACCCCGAATGCTGCCTGCTGGGCCACTTTACAGCCCCTGACCCAAACCTCTGTGACTGAGCTTCCCAGTCGCTTCCAGTGAGTGACCTTTGGACCTTTCTTGAGGGCGTGGGGATGATTACGGTTGTAGTCAGTAGGCACAGATGTTTTTATTCCCCCCTCCCTCTTTCTCACCCTGTGTTTTTTACTGTGGAGAATCTGTGGAGCTTGGTGAATGAGCTTAAAGACTGTGGGAGCAGGCTGCCTGGGGTGATTGTGTGATTCTGGGAAAGTTCCTTTATCTCTCTGTGTCTTCATCTTCTCACCTGTAAACCCCGGTAATGGCTCCTGCCTCACTGGGCTGATGTGAGGACAGAATGAGTTGGCAGGTGGGCTGCACACAGGAGGGGCTGGACCGTGGCTGAGGCGGCTCCGCACCAGCCAGGAGCTCCGAGGCCGCCCTGCGTGCTTCCCCTGCTCCGCCCGGGGATCTGAGAGACGGCCATGGCCTGTTACCCCTGGGGCGTCTGTCTGCTGTCCTCCCATCCCCTCACCTCTGCCTGCACCTCCTGCGTCCATCATCCCCACCAGCTCGCCCTCCTGGCTGGTCCGCTCTTTCCTCTGTCTGCGTAGCTTATCACCATAGCGATTTCACTGCCTTCAGATACACACCCAGAAGCGGGGCTGCTGGGCTGGGTGGTAATTCCATTTTTCATTTTTCTGAGGACCCTTCATACTGCTTCCCGTTGCGGCTGCACCAGTTCACACTCCCACCTGCAGGCACAGGGCTCCCTTTTCTCCACACCCTCGTTCGCCACCCCGTATCTCGTGTCGTTTTGATAACAGGTGCCTGACAAGTGCAAGGTGATCCCTCCGTGGCTTTGATTTGCATGTCCCTGGCGACCTGAGTGTGGGCACCTTTTCATGTCCCTGTCGGCCATTTGCATGTCTTCTTTGGAAAAAGAGTCTATTCAGTTCCTCTGCCCACTTTTCTATTGGGATTTTTTTTTTTTTTTTTTTTTTTTTTTTTTTTTTTTGCTGTTGAGTTATATGAGT
Organism: Pipistrellus kuhlii; assembly: GCF_014108245.1. Taxonomy (NCBI): domain Eukaryota; kingdom Metazoa; phylum Chordata; class Mammalia; order Chiroptera; family Vespertilionidae; genus Pipistrellus; species Pipistrellus kuhlii. The sequence goes on from NW_023425584.1 coordinate 2,091,016, forward strand.
TCTTTGTGTATTTTGAATATTAATCCCTTATCGGATATATGCCTTGCAAATACTTTCTCCCACTCCCTGGGTTGCCTTCTCATTCTGTTGTTGGTTTCCTTTGCTGGGCAGAAGCTTTTCAGATGGATGTAGTTCAATGTTCTTCTTGATAAAGGCCCCCGATATCTGTCTTCCCTCCCCCTCCCCACTCATGGGGTCCCCCCGGGCTCGGCGCCTGTCTCACAGGCCTTCTCACGCGTTGGGTATGTCAGCATCCCCTCCCCCATCAGGCCTCTCTGAGTGCTGCCGGGCCAGCTTTCTCATGCTCCTCTCTTTGTCCTGCTGGTCCCAGTGGCAGTGCCACCTGTGTTGGTGTTACGTTTTTTATTGGCACCGGCATCAGGACTCTCCTGGTAACAGAGAGTAGAAAACAAGCTAACATAAGCTAAAAGTGCATATCTTGTGCCATTAACTGAACCAGAGACGTGGGCAGCCGCTCCGGCTGTGAGTCCAGTAAGTGGGCCCGGTGAGAGTATTTACACCCCGGGAATTGGCAGCGCAGAGTGGCCATACAGGGGTCTTCAAACTACGGCCCGCGGGCCACATGCGGCCCGCAGAGGACTCTGATCCGGCCCGCCAGGTTTTTTGGGCAGTGAGCGCAGCCGAGGTGTTACAGTAGGAATTAGTAGTTCATATAGTCCGGCCCTCCAGCTCTCTGAGGGACGGTGATCTGGCCCCCACTTTAAAAAGTTTGAGGACCCCTGCAAGTAGTGGTGGCTGTTCCAATACAGACTCTCTTTTGGATCCTGAAATTTTAGTTTTCTTTTCTTTCGTGTTTCATGACATGTTATTCTTCTTTTGAGTTTTTTCCCAACCATTAAAAATGTGAAAACCAGCTGGTCCAACGGTTGTGGGTTATTGTTAAGCTGATTAAAAATGTGAAAACCATGATGGAACACGCCTTTCTCTCCCGCTCCTGCCTGGGCACCCGTGTGTCCACGGCAGGACCCCAGCTTCAGGGGGAGTAATTGTCAGCCTCCCACGGCCCGGGCTGGCCAGCCGGAGGGATGACGGCCCCTGTACCCCCTCTGGCATTTCCCTCTGCTGTTTCCAAAGCAGAGTCTCCGCTGCTGCTGGACGGAGCCTCTGGCTCGTGTTCACGGGGAGGAGATGGACAGCGGATTACTCAGGACCGACCCAGCTGCACCTTTGCCTGCACTTTGGTCATAACGTGTCCGCGTGGTGCCTCCTGCAGCCCCTGCCCCCCCTGAGGAGGAGCATACGCACGTGCAGCCTGGGGATTCCTGACCCAGCAGAACCCCCCTGCGGCACCTGCTCCAGAGTTGCCACTTCCGGCTTCCTTTTCTTTTTCTTTTTTTAATATATATTTTTATTGATTTCAAAGAGGAAGGGGGAGGGGGAGAGAGAGAGAGAAACATCAATGACGAGAGAGAATCATTGATCAGCTGCCTCCTGCATTCTCCCTACTGGGAATCAAGCCTGCAGCCTGCACATGTGCCTTTGACCGAAATCAAACCCGGGACCCTTCAGTCCAGAGGCCGATGCTCTATCCACTGAGCCACACCAGCTAGGGCCCGCTTTTGGTTTCTTTATCCCCGAAAAGAGAAGTTCCCAGGCTTTGAGACCAGGACAGAGGAACGATCTCCTGCAAGACTTGGACTCCATGTAGGCTCTCCATCCACAAAAGAGAGAGCACTGCGCTCCACACCTCCAAAGACCCTTGTAGCTCACACCGACATTTCAGGTTTGCTGCTGCTGCACTTTGTAATCTTCCCGGGGTCCCTCCAGGATGCAGGTGTTGACACCAAGGATCGCTAAGAGCCAGAAGACTTTGCAGTTGACCTCATTTCCATTTCTATTGAAATGTCTGCTTACTCGGCAATTCCACGTCTGCATATACACCCAAGAGAACTGAATGCAGGGTCATCAGCATGTGTTGGCACACCACAGTCCTAGCAGCGCTATTCACAATAACCAAATGGTGGAAACAACCCAAGTGGCCATATCTGGATGAATGGGTAAACAAGATGCAGTCTGTCGTGCGGTGGAATATTATTCAGCCATCAAAAGGAAGGGGATTTTGACGTGTGTGCCACGGTATGGACCGACTTTGAGGACATTGCGCTCAGTGAGAGAAGCCAGTCATTATGTTTCCACTTGTATGAGGCACCCGGAAAAGTCAAATTCATAGAGACAGAAGGAGAAGGGTGGGTGCCAGGGGCTGGGGTCGGTGGGGAGGGAGTGTTTAATGAGGACAGAGTCTCAGCTTGGGAAGATGAGAATTCCTGAGACGAGGGTAGTGGTGGTTGCACCACAGCGTGAATGTCTGAAGGCCACTGAACTGTGCAATGAACAGTGGATAAAGTGGTGCATTTTCTGTTATGTATATTTTACCATAATAATAACTTGAAAATGTCTGCTTGCCCAGAGCCCAGTGTCTTCAAAGGCTTTTGGCAGAACTAAAGCCAAGCAACATGTCAGAACATCCCATCAGCTCACTTGCTCATTGATAACTGTAATCAGGACAGAGGAAAGCACCCAGCCAACCCTCTCCCTTATCTGCACTAATAATAAAAGATGCAAATTGACCATACCTTTGTGACACCCATCACCCAATCAGGAGTGAGTATGCAAATCAACTCAACAAAGATGGCAGGTTAATTTGCATACACAGGTGCCGAGCAGCCAGGGGCAGGACACTTGTGTCATCACCATGGGAATGATGCAGATGTTCTGCATCACTCCAGCTGCTCTGGGCCGCTGGGCAGCGTGGGAAGGCGGAAAGGCTGCTCTGGCCAGAGTGAAGGTGGTGCTAGCAGCCAAGGGAAGGAAGGCCCATTCTTGCATGAATCTTCCTGCATCAGGTCTCTAGTTCTTACATAAACGGGCCGGGAGACTAGATCCTCTGAGCATCACAGTGCGGACTCTGCTCAAATACCATAAAGTCACACAACATGTCTTGTCCCCAAACAAGCCAGCTGATGGCTCCAGCTTCCTTCTGAACATAGGCACCTCCTCCCCAGATTTTTAAAAATATATATTTTTATTGATTTCAGAGAAGAAGGTAGAGGGATAGAGAGATAGAAACATCAATGATGAAAAAATCATTGATCGGCTGCTTCCTGCACGCCCTCCACTGGGGATTGAACCGGCAACCCGGGCATGTGCCCTTGACTGGAATTGAACACAGGACCCTTCAGTCCGCAGGCTGATGCTCAATCCACTGAGCCAAACCAGCTAGGGCCTCCCCTAGATTTTAACGAAGACACGACAAATGGAACTGCCTCTCCACGCGTCTGTACCTTGCTCCCAAACAGCGCCCAAGGACAAGGTCCAACAGCTATCAGCCATCACTGAATAACAACAATCTTTGAAGTAAAATTTGAAGAGAATACATGGATGACAGCCAACCATCCCCCCACCCCCAAAATAAAGCACCCCACTCTCCTAAGCAGATTCAATTATCTCTTAAAAAAGCGCTTTTTTTTAACACCTCAATGCAGGCAGCAGACTCAGCTGGTGAGGATGGCAGTGCATAAGCAAGCAGCCAGGGCCCGGGTGGAAACGAAAATACGGACTGGCACGGCCACGAGCAGCCGGCCCTGGCGCCGTGCTTGGCAACGTTTAGAAATGGGTGTCATCCTTCTGGTCCCGTCGGGAGCGTTCCCCACCCTGGAAAGCATATTGGAAGAAGCCTTCATGATCCTCTCATTGCAAAGCCACGCGGACAGCGTCTCTGTGCTCGACACAATGGTGTTCTTTTTTAAATTTTTAAAAAATGTTTTATTGATTTTTTACAGAGAGGAAGGGAGAGGGATAGAGAATTAGGAACATAGATGAGAGAGAAACATTGATCAGCTGCCTCCTGCACGCCCCCTACTGGGGATATGCCCGCAACCAAAGTACATGCCCTTGACTGGCATCGAACCTGGGACTCTTCAGTCTGCAGGCCAAGGCTCTATCCACTGAGCCAAACTGGTCAGGGCGCACAGTGCTGTTCTGAGTGGAATCCGTGGAATCCAGCAGCTCACGCACAGGAAACATGAGCATGCGGCGAAGAGAAGGCTGCCCTTTCGCCTGTAAACTAACTCAGGTTCATTATGAAAAAGTGAGAAAATACAAAAAACAATAACAACATTAAAACAACAACAACAACAACAACAAAAAACACACACAATGCGCCAAAAAAGAAAGGGGAAACAAAACAAAGGAAGACACATCCATCGCCTGCCGCTCGGAGAGCGCCGGGTGGTGTCCTGACTCTTGGTGGTGTCCTATTCCGGGTGAATGTGTGAGAACAGGAACATGGTCCCAGCTCAGCCTGTGACGTGGCATGTCCCCTGGACCCGGTCCTCCGGGCGGGTTCCCTGCAGGCCTCCCTGCCCTGCCTGTGGAGGCCTCCGGCGAATCTCTCCCCCAGGCCCTTCCCTCACTCTCCAGCCTGCCCTGCGGGCATTTCCACTGTTTCCCTCTCCTCCGGAGTTCCTGTGTGCAGCCTGCAGGGCCTTCGCGCCCTTCTGGGGACCAGCAGCCCGCCCCACCGGACCCCAATTCCCCGGCCAGACTGTGGCCAGCGGGGCAGAAGCCTCTGCAGGCAGCTGCCGCTCACCGGCCCCCAGAAAACGGCTCTTGGGGCCCGGACCTGCCTGGAAGTGACTCGTTTGCCATGGGAAGGAATTTGCACGGTTTTCCGTGACAATCACGGTTCCCGCTCTGCCGGAGAAAGTCACAGGCAGTTGTTCAAAGGAGGCCAACCCCGGGGGAACACGGCCCCAGCGGAGGAGGCGGGGCTGTTTCCGGTGCCCAGAGGTCCCACACTCTGAGCCCGGCTCACCGAAGGGCCAGGAGCGCCCCCCTTCTGCTCTGAGGGGCTCGGTGAGGTCTTTTGTCTTCTCAGGACCAAGGCCAGCCCTGGGCCAGCCCTGGATGCCCAGGACCCTCTGCCCCCTCTCTGCCGCGCCACCTGCCTGTGAGCCTCACCCGCTCCCCAGTGGCAGCTGGGCCCTTGTGACGGAGAGGTGAGCAGGGGGGACAGACCCGGGCTCCCCGAGAGGAAACGGGCGTGGAGGGGGAAACCACTTGGGCCAGGGTTGGAAGGTCCGAGTTGGAAGGTCAGCCTCCTCTGACCTTCCTGCTGCCAATCAAATACTGCCCGCCCCCGGGCATCCTGGTGAGGGTGGGAGGAAGAGAGACAATGATGCTTCTGTGGGTGGGCGCAGTGCCCACCTGGGGGTGCTCTGGGAGTAACGAGGCAGCCAGCACACTGGCTGGGCCTGCGTGTCACCGGCCGGCCCGGCCCGCATCCTGAGCTCAGCCTGGGACTGTGTGTGTTTGTTCCCGACAACCTGAGCGAGGGACACGCACCTTCGTCCCCTGGAGGGGCCCGGGGTTCGAGGAGCAGTGAAAACGCCCATTTCTAATGAGCGCTGGTGATCCAAAGCAGCCGCACCTCCCTCTGCCATAAAATAATAAGCCCATTGAGGAGCCGCACGCTGTTCTGGCCCAGCCTGTCGGCAGATGGGGAACCGCCCCAAACAGCTCCGGGCACACCAGGTGGGGCACGGGCAGTGCAGGAAGTCCCGGGCCTCCCTGGCTCGGCCCCGCAGCTGGGGCGAGGGTGAGGGGTGCTCCTGGAAGGCTCAGCTTCCTGCTGGGCACTGAGCCCCCGATTGGACCAGGCACCAACCCAACAGTGACCCCTGGCTTATGGGGGTGGCTCTGACCCCCAGTTCTGAGCAGTGGGGTCTGGAGGTGTTGCTTCCTCGCTCCTGGGCTTTGGGGTCACAGGAAGCGTTTGTTTCCCTGGCATTTGGGGGCAGACGGAAAAGAAAAGGAAAGTGCCTCTTTTCAGCCGTTCCCACGGGGCCACCACGGCCACCTCGGGTGGGCCAGGGTGGCATTGCTGGAGGGCCTCCCTGGGGCTCCCTCTGACCCCCACCCCCACCCCGGCCCAGTGCCAAGGCGGGGCCCAGTGGGTGGGGGGGAGCCCTTTCCAGCCGTGCCGGGCCCACGTGCCAGCCCCACCCCGGTGACGCTCCCGCCTGCACGGGCAGGCCGCCTGGCACCGCCACCGGCTCCCGGCTGCCCGGCGGGGCTGGCAGAGGAGGCTGAGCTGGGAGCCAGCCCGGGTTCTGCGGGCCCGGGGCGAGCAGCCCGTGACCGGCAGGCACGTGGGGCCGGGCAGGACTCTGCCTGGCAGCCTTGGCTCCGTGGCCCGGAGTGCCACTCCCGAGAGCAGCCCCGCCTCTGGCTCACTCCGGCCAGCACGCCACAGCCACCTCCTAGGTCGTGGAAGTCACGGACGACGGGCGAGGAGCAGAGGTGGCGGGAACAGGCATCCCGCCCCAGGCATACGCTGCAGACGGTGCGGGGACCTCAGTCAGACACGCCGGCCTCGCCCACCGGGGTCCCGCAGGCCTGAACCCACGGCCGCTCGCTGTGGCCGCCAGGGAGCCCGCGGTGCCAGCTTCTCCAGGCAGGGGGTGTGGTGGGAACTCCGCGGGCAGGGCTCCCCTCCTGGGCCTTGCGTTCTGACGCTGGGCCAGGCAGAGGGAAACGCTGGGGGGACGGGGGCGTCGAGGAGGGCCGGTCAGGGTGGGTGCCAGGGAGGCCCCCGGGGATATCTGAGCCTAAGGAAGCGACGGGCAGAGATGGGGGTGCAATCCTGGCCCAGGGAGCAGCGTGCAGGAGCCTGAGGAGGAGCCGCCGGGAGAGGGTGAGGAGCAGCCAGGAGCCCTGCTCCAGGGAAAGGCAGGTGCCCAGAGGGAGGAAGTGACAGTTTTCGGGAAGGTGTCGCTGTGTGACTGTGTGTGTCTGCCTTGTAGCCAAAAATGGAAATGATGCTCCCCCCCTCCCCCCCCGCCCCACTGCAGGGGAGAAAAGGGAGGAATCAGGACCCAACCCAGCCATCCTCCATGTCAGCATCCTCCATGTCATCCCCAAGCCCTGTGTCTTCACCACACGCGGGGCCTGACCCTGCCATGCTCATGGGGCATCCCCAGCCCATGGTCTACACCAGACGCTTCCCTTTCCCCATTAAAACTGACCTGTCCAGGGTCCTGCTATCAGTCAGTGAGGGCCTCCACTTCGAAACATCCGAGAGAAAACATTAAAACCCATGCTCCTTCCTTTATCCCTTTATTACCCTACCTCCTGTTCATCCCTGGGATTGCCACTTGGGTGTCACCTCCTCCGAGAAGCCTTCCTGGAGTCCCTAAACAGGTCTGGGTCAGGCTGGGTTGGGCACACACCCTTCCCAACCTCCCACTATCACAGCAGCACATTCACAACTCATTGCGTCAGAGGTTGCGTGATTTCTGTGCCCAACGAGCACAAGCGCCAGGAGGGAGGACTCCATCTGTCCTGTCCATCACGGCATCGCCAGGGCCCAGCACAGCGATATAAAACTGATGCTTGATGGATGCCCGAGGGCCTGGTCCGGGGGCAGCTCCCAGGGAGCTGGGCGCCCGTTAGGAGTGGCCACGGGTCTTTGCAGAAGCCGGAAGGAGCCGAGTTGGCTGTGAGCATCTTCTGATCCTGGAGAGGCTGAGCAGGGCTGAGCCGTCGCTGGAGAGCTCTGGACAGGCCCCGAAGAGTGGGCACGGGGGCTCAGGGCCTACATAGCCCCTGGGGGTGGGGGAGGCAGGGCAGTGAGGAGGTCACCGGGTCCCCCGCCCCGGGGAACTGAGCTGCGACATCTGACTTGAAAGGATGCCTCTGCACCGGGCGGGGCCCCAGAGGGCATGTCTGACCTCCGGTCTCCGGAGTGGAGGCCACCTTCCACTTTGAGATTCCTATCGCGGGCTTTCTCAGTAGCGAAGGGACTCAGGTGCCGGCGGGCCAAAGGGAAGATATGCAAGTGTTCATTCCAGGAGGAGATTCCTCTTTCACAACGAGGAAAATGTACTTATTGAGCAACTACCGCCTGCAGGGCAGCAGTGTGTCCCCACCTCCGCTCCTGTCCCCGTCCCCACCTCTGTCCCCAGCACATGGCAACTCCTAATCGGGCCTCTCCCCTGAGGGGCACTCATTTTGACCTGTACATTTTGACCTCATTCAGGTTTTTTTGTGTTTTTTTTTTTTTTCAGAGAGGAAGGAAGAGGGAGAGAGAGACAGAAACATCCATGAAGAGAGAATCATGGATCAGCTGACTCCTGCAAGTCCCCCACTGGGGATCGCTCTATCCACTGAGCCAAACCGGCTAGGGCCTCACTCAGTTTTGATGTTGAGACCAAGCAAGGACTCCGGACCCAGCCTGCCTGCGTTTGGGTCCTACCTGTGCCACATGACCTTGCCAAAGTACTTAGCTCTCTTTCTCAATTTCCTCCTTTGTAAAATGGGAACCTGGCTTCAGCCAGTCATAAAGAGCCACATATTGTATACTAATTCCATTTATAGGAAATGTCCGTGTTAGGTAAGTACATAGAGACAAAAGGCAGATGAGTGGTTGACAGGGACTAGGGGGAGAGGGGAATGTGGCTCATGAGCTACAGTTTGCCGACCACTGATACCGAGTTTCTTTTAGGAATGATGAAACTATTTTAGAATTAGGTGAAGCTTAAAGAGCTATGACTTACAAAGAGCCTGACAGGTAGAAAGTGGTTTTAAGTCATTGTCAAATAAAACTCACCTCCAAATGAAGGTGTACACACCAATAAGCTTGGAAAAAATATATTCCTAATACAATTTTGAAGTGCAGTCTCATTGCTGAATCTCACTGTCTGTTGTGTACTTTTCATAAGTAATTATGTTGTGGATAACATCGTTATAGTGCAATATAAATTACGTAGTGTATTAAGTGTTCATTTGTTACACTTCAGCATGTATTTGAGCCTTGCTTCAGCATTTCTTATTTCTATTCATTCACTCACTTATTCATTCACTCATTCATTCATTCATTCATTCATATTTTTGCCATATAGGTGTGCCCCCCCCCCCCAAAATGGGAGAGGCCTCAGGGCTCTGAAATGCACCTGGGGCGCTGTCCTTGACTCAGACAGTTTTAGACAGAGGATCCGGATAACAACAAAAGGTGAGGCTTAATGCAAAGGCATTCAGAAGGTGAGACGGGATGAGGTATGTGACCTTTGTTCGATTGGCAGAGAGCCAGGGGAAGTCTGGCTCTCAGGCCGTGTGGTCTCCTTATTTGCCAAAGGCCGTTACAAGTAAAGTCAAGCAACGACCACAAGGAAGATTCGGGGCAGCGAGCGGCAGGCATCAGGCCTTGTGGAGGGTCCCCTCGGCAAGACCCCCAGTGTGCGGGCCAGACGGCTCCCTGGGAGGATGATGGGAACTGCTGGCCAATTCCCATGGTGTAAAGACTCCCACCATGGCTTCCTTCGGGCCTCAGACGTGCTATCACGGAAGCCGGGGTTGGGAGGAGGTGTGCAGTAGCCAGTGTAACACACTATTTCTGTTATACAGCTGCAACAGATGTGTGTAACCTCAAAGCACAGGGAACAGCAACAGTAAAATGATTTTAATTAGAAAAAATATTTACGTTGTTTTCTAAGTATTTTAAGTAGAAAAATTTGGGATTTAATCCCGCATTTGTACCAAAGGCTACTTCCTGACTCCTAGGAGAAATGAGACAGAGCCGGCAGGTTTTCGTTTGTTTTCTATGTGCCTGGAGTCTTCAAGAGAAGCAGGGGCAAAGGTGGAAGTCAGTGGCCGGCTGGGTGGTGGTGGGGGGTAAAGGTTGCCATTAGACAGCCTCTGAGGAATGTGCACCTCAACCCCTGTCTGTGAAGTGGTGGTGGTGGTGGGGGGGGGTTTCTCAAAGAACGTCTGGGCTTGCTCAGGTGATGGGAAGCCTGCTCTGCGGTCCCCGGCTGACGGGCCGCCCAGCAGCTCCTCCGGCCTCAGCGAGGGCGTTGCCTGGCTTCCCGGGACTCCACGTCCCAGCTTCCTGGTGGATGTCGGAGCACCGCAGGGCGATTGCGTCCCTTTCCCAGACCTTCGCCTTCTTCCCCGTCGCCACGTGCAGATCGGCTGATAACCACGGACGTGCCACTCAGCATCTCCATGCCAGCCAGTGTTTGTTTTCTTCGGTGTTTACTGGCTCACCTTGGTCATCTGACAAGTACTCTCTGGGCCTGTGTTGTTTGTCCAGCGCGGTCAGCACACAGAGAGGGGTGTGTGGGAGGGGGTTGGAGGAGTTCGGAGGATTGGGGAGGCTCCCCTGCTCCCGCTGGTAGAGCCTGTCTGATGGGATTCAAACCAACTGGACTACAGTGTGTTTCCCAGAAAAGCCCTATGTTTGCCCAGCCTCTAGGCCTCCCATGATGGTGCTCCTTCCGTCTGGAAAACGCTTTCTCTACCCTTTCCCCCTGTTGGCTGGGGCGGGGAGAGGAATAGGACAGGCACCCTTCCTTTAGAGAACCCCTACTCTGAGCCAGCCCCGAGGGACCCCGGCTGACTAGGGCACAGTTCTTGTCCTCAGGGAGCTTACAGTCACGGGGACGATAAAGCCTGGCACCTGGGAGAGCAGTCTGTCGGGGGCCGGGCGGGGCATCAGGACACATTAGTCATTTCTCCTGGGCTGGGGAGTGGCCTTCTGTGATGACAGATGAAAGGGAGCTGCCAGGTGGCCAGGACGGGACAGGAAGGGCACTCTTGGCAGAGGGAATGGCTTGAACTCAGGATCTGAGTCAGGGGGTGTTGAGCTGAAATAAAAAGCCCAAAGCTCCCTGGCGGCGGATAGGATGTGCAGGCCAATCTCCTTAAGGGGAAGAGCCTGAAACGGCTCCGCCAAGTAAAAGAGGCCGAAGGCAAAACATGTTTGAAAATAGGGAGGGAGAAATTCAGCATGGATTCTGGATGCTTCCTATTGTCTCTCTGCTCTCCTGTGGTTTTAAATTTAAAATAGTTGCGGGTATTACCTGCTGCCCACGCACCGCTCGGGCTGCAGGGGGCGCAGCCTCAGACACACACGCTCCCCGGCAGGTTAGTGGGCGGGGCCTGCTGTGCCCTGCGGAGCTGACCATTGGCCAGCGGGGCTGTCCGTCACGGCCCCCCGCCCCCGCTCTACGTCACATGACGCAGCCCATCATGGCGGCGGGAGCGCGGCTGCCGGGGCCCGGGGTTCCGCAGGGCTGCTGCCGTTGCTGCTGAGAGGCGGCGGCGGCGGCGGCGGCGGCGGCGAGGCGGCGAGGCGGGCGGGCGGGCGGGAAGGATGGTGGTTCTGCGGCCGGAGCGGCGGGTGCGGACCGGGGGCCGGGCTTGGCCGAAGCGACGTGCGCTCCGGAGCCGCCGGCGCGGTGCGGCTGAGGCGGCGTGAGAGGAAGGAGCGGCGGCCGGACGCGCTGACGGAAGGCGACCCGAGCGCCGGCCCGGGCCGTGCGGCGGGCGAGATGCCGGGGCGGCCGGCGTCGCTGCTGCTGCTGCTGCTGCTCCTGGCCGCCCGCAGCGCCCGGGCCGTGCCGCTGCCGCAAACAGGTGCAGGTGAGCGGCGGGGGGCCGCGGGCCGCGGCGGGGCCCGGGCTGCGGGGGCTGCGGGGCCGCGGGGGCCGGGCTGCGGGGCGGCGGGGGTTGGGGGACCCGAGCTGCGGGGCCTCTGGGCCCGGGCTGCGGGACGGCGGGGCTGCGGGGCCGCGGGGCCCGGGCTGCGGGACGGCGGGGCTGCGGGGCCGCGGGGGCTGCGGGGCCGCGGGGGCCGGGCTGCGGGGCGGCGGGGCCCGCAGGGACTGGGGGGCCCGGGCTGCGGGGCTGTGGGGGCCGGGCTGCGGGGCTGCGGGGCCCGGGCTGCGGGGGCCGGGCTGCGGGGGCTGCGGGGCCGCGGGGCCCGGGCTGCGGGGCTGTGGGGCGCGGGAGGGAGGCTGGTGCCGCAGGCGCGGGGGCGAGGCGGTCGGGCTGGGCGGGCGGCGAAGCGGGCAGCGCCGACCCCTCCCGGGCGGGCGGACTGCGGGGCCGGCCCCAGACCTGTTGCCTGGAGGTCCTCAGCCCATCCCTGCCTGGCAGAGGTGCCTCCCTCCCCAGACGCACCTGCCCCCTGAGCGCCTCCTTTTCTTACAACGAGGACCGCTCCTCCGCTCTCAGCGCCCACCCCAGCGCTATCGCCCGGGGGCTCTGCGGAGCCTCCCGGCCCCGCAACTTGCTCTGAAGTTACACATCCACGGCAGACGCCGTGCTTCTATTCGGGTTGAATCTCGGGGGATGAGAAGGACACAACTCTATAAATATCCCTATGTTAGGAAGCCAGTGATTAGAGTAGCGCCTTTGAATAACTATTGACAAAATGGCCTGAGGGTGATTGAAATTTCTATTTTGGCCAGGTCTGTGATTTTCTATTTTAGCGATGCCGTTTTCATTTGCGGTTTATTTTCCGAGATAAAACACCAGCCCCAGAAAGCACCCCAAGCTGGGTGTCCTTTTTTTAAGGAAAAAAAAAAAATCTAGACTAATTTGTCTTTACCATCTTTGAAATGAAGAGACGGAAATTCCATAGAATTTTGTGTATTTTATTGTTCTCTGTTTGTTAAATTTGTTGGGGTGGCATTGGTCAACATGAGCACATAGGGTTCAAGTGCGGTTTCTATGTGTACCAGGTCTGTATACGGCACTGTATGCCCACCACCCAAAGTCAAGTCTCCTCCTGTCACCATCATAGAATTTTCGAGTTGGAATAGACCATAAGGAAAATTTAATACAATTTCTTCATTTTTTAGTTGAAGATATGGAGGCCATGGGGGTGTCAGATGACCTACACAAGGTGACGGCTGTATTGTAGGTAGAATCATAACTAAAACCCAGGTCTTAGATCCCTGCTTGTGTGATTCAAGGCTTGTGACTGCTTAGGAGTACTTTGGAAGTTGAGGGTTATTTTAAAATGCTGGTAATTGGGGACCAACGTGGACCTTACCATCCCCAGCAAAGATGTATTTTCAAACACGCCTGCAGTGAAGGCTATATGCAATTATTTTCAGAGCTATCTCAGGCTATGTCATTGAGTATCCTTTAGTTGCGTATTAACTATTATCATTGTATCACATAATGTATTGCTGAATTTCTGCCACTGCCTTAGATCAAATATTTGTAAGGTGAATTCTGTTTTCTGATGTAATAGATAAGAAGAGTGGCTATTATTAGAAGTGTAAAGGTAGGCCAGGTAGGAGTCACAGAAAGTATCTGGCAAGTTATAAAAGACTGTATGGCCCTAGCTGGTTTGGCTCAGTGGATAGAGAGTCCGCCTGGTGACTGAAAGGTCTTGGGTTCGATGCTGGTCAAGGGCATGTACAGGGGTTGAGGTTCCATCTCTGGTCGTGGACGCGCAGGAGATAGCTGATAGATGATTCTTTCTCATTGATATTTCTCTCTCCCTCCCTCCCTTCCTCTCTGAAACACACACACACACACACACCCTGAGTGGCAGATTATTATGATCTCTGAACGCATAATAATCTGGCCACTCAGTGTGTGTGTGTGTGGGGTGTTTAAAAACTATATGGAAAGATTTTGATACTGGTATTTTAAGATATTGATGGTTAAATTGAAAATTAGGCCCAGAGTAGGATAATGGATAAAGAGTGGAAGGGATTCAAGAAGTTTCCAGATGACTTGCACTTAATCGAATATTTTTGTATTTTGAAAAACGGATCCTATGTAGGAACCTGTAGAAATTTGCCTTTCTATTAATCGCTTAATGTGTTTTTTTAATGGTGGTATAAATAATAAAATCTAAAATTTTTGAGTGCTGGAAAATTAGGAAAATTAATTAGTAAATAGAAGTATCAAATCTTGACATAAATGATTAAAAAGTACTTGGTGATTTATAGCAGCTTTTTACAATTTTCCTTCATATTTTGTTGCTTGGAAGGTAGATGGTTAAACATGATGTTATGACTGACATGTAAATAAAGTTAAATTCTAGCCAAAACTGGTTTGGCTCAGTGGATAGAGCGTCAGTCTGTGAACTAAAAGGTCCCAGGTTTGATTCCAGTCAAGGGCATGTACATTGGTTGCGGGCACATCCCCAGTAGGGGGTGTGCAGGAGGCAGCTGGTTGATGTTTCTCTCTCATTGACATTTCTAGCTCTCTATCCCTCTCTCTTCCTCTCTGTGAAAAATCAATAAAAATATACTTAAAAAAATAAAGTTAAATTCTGTGGAAAAGATGCACAGTCACACCTAGGTGTGGGGTTTGTATTTCCATCTAGAAGAGATTATTAATCCTGGTAGCGGAGCTGGATTCTAGACCAAGGAGAGTAAAGAAACCTTGGAACTAATCCTCATAAGAGAGCCCACTGGTTATGAAAGATATACCCCCTTGGAACATATATGGCAGATAAAGAGCAGTTAAACATTGAAAACATAATAACAAGCTTTTAATTACCTGCAGGGCTGGCCATTGTCAAATTAAGGGTAGATCATTGCATGGGGTCTTTTGCCTCATTAGCCACATTCTTTCTACTTAAAGTTCAAATTGGTTAATAATGTCTTGGAGAAAGCATGACTAAACAAAACCAGGTTGGAAAAAATACCTGAATTTTATCCTTTTCCAGCCCATTTGCATGGGGAAAGAAATGAGGCAACTTATTAAAACTCAGCGTTTAAATTGAAATTCATTATCCAAGGTTTTTTTTGTCATCCAAAATAATTTTTAGATTCAGAAGTTAACAAATATGTATCCACTTCATCATAATAAAACTTTGTAAATATGTCAAGGCAAAAGGCATTTCTTGGTTGCATGTTATTTTGGGCCCCTCTGTCTCTCTGGGAGTCCCACACATCCTCTCCGGAAGCTGCTTTTCCTGAGAATCGGTATTTCTGCAGATACAGAAATATCCTTGTTGGTAGACTGGCATCTTGCTGGCCCTCACTGGGAAGCTTTCACAGAGGGAGAAAGTCCGCTGTTTTCCCACAGCTAAATTGCCGAACTAAGATTACAGCTAAGAAATTCTTTTCTGCAGATCATAGCGTCCCTTTATGTGCCGTCCATAGGATTATTCCGGATTCACATAAGAAAGGAAGATCTTGTCTGGGTGAAGCATTGCTCGGGCCACGGTGTATTAACATTGGGTAGTGGTTAGGCTGTGGCATATTAGGTCACGGAGCAGGGAAAGCGCTGAGCAGCTCCAGATACAGGACCTCCGGGAAGCCGGGGGCCGTGGGCCTGAGCGCCCATGAGACAGCAGGTCGGGGAACCGAGGCTCTCGCTTTAGGTGAAGCAGACAGACTTGTATCTGGAACAAGATTCCTGCCTGAAGGAAGTGCTTTCTACAGTTTGAACTTCTGTGTTGATTATAACAGCGTCCGAGAAAAAGTATTTTCAATAAGCTTCCCATGCAAATTACTTCAGGATCTGTGGCCACAGGGCTTGAGATCCAGGTTGGGGATGCTCTTCTTGCTTTCGGTGGGTGATACTTGTGGGTTAACTAAATGTGCTCCTCTGCCCAGCAATAGGAAGTCTGTCCAACAACTTGTAGCTGATTAGCATTGCAGTTATCAAATTCCTACAGTTTTGCTGATACCGATGTGCTGACTGTTTATGAAATGCGCAGTCCTCGGGCCCGCTGTGTCCCCTGTGGGCTGGGTCGCTTAGATAACGGCTGTATGTACAATGAAAAGGACTGAGGTGTGAGGAAGGGATGGCCAGGGTCCTGAGACACTTAAACAAGCGCTCAAAAGAGTCCTTTCTGGACAGGTAACAAGTTTTCCAGCCTCTCGTGAGAGTGAAAGGAAGAGCAGGTGCGGTAGGTGAAGCTTGGACTTCGGAGTTGGCCTCCCTGTGCCACTCCGCTGGCTTTAAGACCTTGGCCAGTTCCCTGACCTCTCCCAGGCTTCTTAGATCTCAATCATGAAAACGAGATGACGGTAATATTTACCTGAAGGGTGCTGGGCAGGTGAGGTGGAGGCCGGCCATGGCATAGCTGTGCATGTGGAGCACTCACCAGCAGTCTTTTTTGCCTCTGACTTGTAAATTGAGGGGGGATCAGAGAATTGACTCATGGGGAGTGGGGTGGCTTCAGAGAGGGACTCAAAGTGGAACGCCTAGAACTTGCTCGATTTAAAAAACGTGGTTACTCAAAACAATTCGTTCTGTGATGAGTAGAGAAAGATCCTTTAAGTATAGCCTAAGTATGAGATATAGGCTGGTGGTGGTGCTTCTTGAAATTGATAATGCTGGGGAATTATGCCAGAAATGTAAAAGATGACCTGGATCACTCCACTTTTATGGAATAAACTTAGTCGTAAACATCAGGATACCTAAAGCTCTTGCTTGTGAACAGCTGCTGGTTTTCATTTAAAGGAGCCGAGAGCAATCTCGGTTAGTTGGCCCCAAACAAAATTGTCTGCTCGCATGAAGCATCCCTGCAGGCAGCCAGGCAACCTGGACCCACAGGCTGACGCTGCCCTTGGAAAATGGCATTTGGAGCGATGACTCTGACTGTCTTTCCTTCTCTTTTAAAATCATGCATTTTTGCAGCCTCCTAACTGTGCGTTACTCTTTTAAAAATGTGAACTTATTACTCTGACATGAGGAAAAGAATATTTCAGAAAGAAGCTGGATATTCCTGGTATAAAATAGACTGCTGCACCTAGGGCTGTTTTTATATTCTAATCTCAACCTTTCTGCGAATCTTCGTACGAAGACCCTGTTGTCAGAGAAAGCTGAAGAAATAGGCTAAAGCCGGTGTGTCAGAGCAAACTGTTGGAGTGAGGTATTTTTAAATTGTAGCAAGTGACTAATTTGGAACCATGCCTTGGCATTACAGTTATTTGCCACAAAGAACAGGCGTATCAGAAAAATAACCTCGCTACTTCAGAAAAGGGTTTTGTTTTTTTAACAAAGGTTAGCACAGAGCAGAAACCCCGCATTTCATTTGACTTCGTTGTGACTCACGTGGAGAAAACGAGAACTATTGACACAAAGTGCCTCAGGGGCCTGAGAGCTCTTTGCAGCCTCAGTTTCCTTCCTAAGACCTTTATTCTTCTTCTTTTCCCGGTCCTTAGTGACCCCTGACCCTGGGGAACTCCTGAGTGCTTATTTGTGGGACAGGATGTTCATGGGGTGCAGGATGAAAACATTGGAGCTTAACTCTTCATTTATCTTCACCTTTTTAGTATTTTGGTTTATGTGATTTTTTTAAGGCATAGAATATATTGATACACTAATATATTTCTATGGGTTGTAAATAAATAATCTTACATGAAATGGAAGAAATGTAAAGAAAATTTACTGATGGGTGGGCTGTGTGATCAGAAAGGCTTGGATTCAGTGTACCAGTTATTTGCAAATTCCCCTTGTTTCTTTAAGGTCTGCCTCCTCCCCAGATTGCCAGGACTTGGTCTGACATCCTTAGTATTTCTAGTGTTGGCATGGTGTCTCACGCTTTGATCAGTAAAAGTTTGTGGGTGAGGATGACCAAGATGATACAGGAGAACTGGGTTCATCACACTGGGACAGTGTGTGTGTGTGTGTGTGTGTGTGTGTGTGTGTGTGTTAAAGGAGAGAGTACAAGCCTCTAATTCTGTGAACCTTGCTTTTTATCCAGCCACAGTTCATCGTCTGGAATGAGGCCGTTTATAGTACCGGTAGTTTTATTTTTTAATAATAAACTTTTTCTTTTAGAACAATTTTAGATTTACAGAAAAGTTGCAAAGGTAGTACCCAGAGTTCCTGTACATCCTTTACCCAGATTTCCCTATTGTTAACATATTACATTAGCATAGTGCATTTGTCTCAAGAGGAGCTATTACTACTAATTATTATTAACTAGAGTCCATCCTTTATTCCCATTTCTTTAGTGTTTCCCTGCATCCTGTTTCTGTGCTAGGACGCCACTTTACATTTAGCTGTGTCCCTTTAGGCTCCAGCAATCTGTTCTTTGTTTCAGTTTGTTTAGTTTTTTAGTCCTTACCCAAGGATATTCCCCCCCCCCCTTTTAATTTTTAGAGAGAGTAGAAGGGGAGGGGAAAAGGGAAAAACAGAAACATTGATTGGAAGCCTCCCACATGTGCCCTGACTGGGCCAGAGGTGGAACTTGCAACCGAGGTACGTGCCCTAGACCAGGAATTGAACCTTTGACCTTTGATGCGCAGGCCCACGTTGAGCGCCACCGACCAGGGGCTGTTCTGTGCTTTGCGGATCTTGACAGTCTTGGGAAGCACTGGTCAGGTGTTTGTAGAATACCCCTCTGCCGCCATGGGTTGGATGTCTTCCTCATGATTAGATGGGGCTGTGTGTTCTGGGGAGGAGCATCACAGCGATAAATACCATTCTCATCACACCATTTAATGGCTACCTGATTTCAATGTGACCGCATCGGACATTCTTATCTGAACTTTACCAACTGAACTTTCAGACGCCTTCCAATCACTCTCTAACGTAGGGGTGTCGAACTCAATCAGAGAAGGGGCCAAAATCTAAAATCCAGCCTAAATCGCGGGCCAAATGGTTTACTGAACAGTCATAAACTGTCATTGTGATGGAAACGCAGCGGAGTGCAGTGATGACAGTGCGGTACGGGCCACATTGCAAGGCCTGGCGGGACGGATTTGGCCCGCGGGCCTTGTGTTTGACACATGTGCTCTAACGAAACCCTTAAGCTTAACAGGTTGACTTCCTTCCCCTGATCACCTGGCTGCGGTGCTGCTGGCAGCTTTCTCCCCGCAGAGCCGCCTCCTCCGCTCCACGCCGCGTGTGTGCACGGCCCGCGCTCACGCCGCCTGCTGTAGATCCCAGTCTCTCAGGATGGGAGAGATTAATAAGCTTGGAGTGACCTTAGGGGCCTGTCAACTTGGGTAATTGGTGAAAGGGATTGTGTGCACCTCCTGTAGTCGGTGAAAGTGAAGATCAAATGTCTGGCGGCAGGTCTCTTGCAGAGAGCATGGTGGTAGACTTGTTTTGGTCTTTACGGAGCTTTTCTCTTTTTTTATTTTGGAAAATTTCAAACATAAACAAAAGTAGAGGAAGTAATATAATGACTCTCACGTACCCACCACCCAGCACCAACAGTTTTAATTTATGGTCAGTCTCGTTCATATGTGCCCTTCCCGCTGGCTCCGCCCCGTTGTTTTGATGTAAATCCCAGCTACGGGGTCAGTTCCGCTGGAAATGTTTCAGGACAAAGTAAAGATGTTTTTATAAAACAGGATCGCTTCGTCAGCATCACCTGGCGAGCCCCGCGGCATGGCTCAGTGGTTGAGAGTTGACCTACGAAGCAGGAGGAGGTCACGGCTCAATTCCGAGTCAGGGCACAAGCCCTGGTTGCGGGCTGATCCCCAGTGCGGGGCGTGCCCGAAGCAGCCAGTCAATGATTCTCACCATTGATGTTTCTATCTTTCCTTCCTCTTCCTCCCTCTCTTAAAAAACAACCCAAAAACCAGAAGAAAAAGGAAAAGGATCACCTGGAGCTTTGTAGGAGTGCAGTGTTTGAGCCCCAGTCAGACCAGCTGAGTCGGAATTCTGGAGGCTGGCCTGGAAATCTGCACTTATAACACTTTTCTGGGATTTCTCTGCCCCACAACAAAATGTTTTATCTTCTGCTAGGGACAACGTAGTATCAGTTATTTAGTAGAAACCTGTTGGCTTGTATAACCAGTGAGACTCAAGAAAGGAAGAACAATTTTAAATTCAAAAAATTCAAATGTCAATACAGTTCTGAGGACTCTTCCTGGGAGAAGTGTCTGTTCGTAACCTCAGAAGAATGTCAGCACTCCGGGGCAGACCGTCCCTCCAGCTCTGCATACCTTTGTGTTTTTTTGTTTTACTTCGGCCCCTTCTTTGGGATAACTAATAACCTCTTCACGTTTTATGAACATCCTGTGTGAATAATCAGTAAAAACCGTGAACGGGTACCTGGGGGCTGGGAGCCTGTGGTGTAGACATGCCCGCTGGTGCCAGGCTCTGCCCGCTGGCGACATTCCGTCCACGCCAGCGATGAGCACACTGCCCCAGCGGGCCCCGGTCGTGCCCTGTGTGGTAGCTGCTGGCGTTATTTTTTTCAGCACAATTTCATGTTAACATCTTGGTTTTTGAAAATTTATTTTTTCAAACTAGTTGATCTTGGAATAGCTTAGGGTTCATAGTGTATTTCATATTTTCCAACAGGTACTTTTTTTTTTTTTAAAGTTAGTCCATATATACTGATACACAGAATGGAGCAAAAACAGTTGTGAGTATGAGAAATATAGCATTTATTCTTGTATTATTATTGATTAATTATTGTATTATTTCCCCAAACTGTACATTTTGCATTGATGTACAAAATATTCTTAGGATTAGCTAAAGAAAGTAAACTACTCCAGAAACTGCTGTATTATAGTGGATTTGATTAAGAACATCATAGGTTCATAGACCAGTACAGACCATTCTGGACTCTCTTTTTTTGCAACACATATGCCTTGAATAGGAGAAAAGAAATTAGTTCAAGCATCAATGAGAGTGAACCTAGAGAAGTTGCTCTTATCCCAAAGTAAAGCCACTATAATTTAATTTTTAAAAGCACCCTTTTTTCTCCCGTGTTCTCCATGTTCACAGTCCATCCCAAACACCTCTTACATCCCTTTTTGCTATAGTGAACAGGCGACTGAGTTTCATATGATATAAGTGCAACTTTTAAAATATATATATTAATATATATATATATATATATATATATATATATATATATATATATATTATTGATTTTTTACAGAGAGGAAAGGAGAGGGATAGAGAGTTAGAAACATCTATGAGAGAATCATCAACCAGCTGCCTCTTGCACACTCCCTACTGGGGATGTACCCGCAACCAAGGTACATGCCCTTGACTGGAATCGAACCTGGGTCCTTTCAGTCCGCAGGCCAACGCTCTATCCACTGAGCCAAACCGGTTTCCACTAATTGCAACTTTTAATTATAGGAAATAAATCTCTGAGATACCTTGGATTTAGAAGATAGATGGAGTACGTAGTCATTTTACACATTTAAAATATCTATTTTAACTAAATAGTAATTGTGAAATTTTATAATTTCAGCTTTTTATTGCAAAACAGAAGTGTTGGTTACCACTCACATAAGCCTCTAAATTCAAGTTTCATATGTTTTTCACATTACAGATTCTTCCTCGGAACCTCCATAAATTCAACTTGTGTTCCTTTCAGAAGGAAAACAATTTCTCTCCCGTTCTCCCTGACAGGCTGCCTCTAGTGTGGTTCTTTATATCAGTAGCAATTGTTACTTTCCAAGGTCCCAGCCTGCAGTTACAGGCAGAC
The DNA here is from genome assembly GCF_014108245.1 of Pipistrellus kuhlii. Taxonomy (NCBI): domain Eukaryota; kingdom Metazoa; phylum Chordata; class Mammalia; order Chiroptera; family Vespertilionidae; genus Pipistrellus; species Pipistrellus kuhlii. The sequence continues at coordinate 2,112,209 of NW_023425584.1, forward strand.
CCCGCTTGCCTCTGACTTCAGACTGTTATTAAAACGCAGCACCCGCATGCTGATTGCTGGTGAGACGCTGAGAAATAACAAACTTACCAAAATAGTCCTGGGAACACTCCCAGAGGCCGTGCCGCTCAGCAATCTGTAATCTGACTTCTTTAGGAAAAAACGAACGTTTAACAAAAGATCATTACAACCAGTATTAACCACGAAGGCACTTGGTAGAATCATACATTTTGGGATTGTTTATCCTTATAGATAGAACTTTAGAGCTGACCTGCACGTTTACAGGTGAGGAACCAAGGCTCAGAGAAGGTAAGGAGCAGATCCAGCCCCTGGCCGCCCGTCAGTGGCAGCTAATTGTAGAACGAGGGTCCTGCCGTCCTGTTCACCAAGTTCATTGCCTCGCAGAATTCTCTTATTAGTGTGATGCGCGCACACAGACTAATTCCAGTCATTTCTCCTCTGGATGTTTATTTCTATTTCCTGTCTGAAAGTACTGAGATGAAATGTAAACACAGTTGTCATATAGTCGATTCTTGACGTATGGAAGATAATTACTTAGTAAAAATTAAGAAACTAAAGTGGTAGCTTCCATAATTAGGCTCAAAAAGACCAGGTTCATTTTTTGTTTTTAAAATTTGTATGAATAATTTTGTTTCCACCTGTGAGATGAGTTATACTGTTTAATTAAAGATGTTAAAATATTTCTAATTTTTTAAACATGTTATTTCTTGGAAGAACATCTGCTGAGTTGGATTTCTTGGAATGAGCTTCTTCTCTCCTTTTGTTCTCTTCCTTCTATTCCATTTTATTTCCAAGATCCCCCTCCCACATGCCCACACACTTAAAATAGGATCTTTTCATGCATATGATATCTCCTCTTGTTGCTGAGGACATAAGTATAGTTGTTAGTTTTAGTTCTTGGTTTTTTTAAAACACCTGCACTGTCTGCTTCCTTCAAGTAGCTTTTTATCTGTCTGGGTTGGCCGCTATCTTAACTTTTTTAAGGAGGGTCATTTCCAAGTGTCAGGTGGCCCTTGGCAGTCTGTTCAGATTAGAGAGAGGGACACCGAGGGGAGTTGTCCTTTCACCCCACACCATGCCACACCTGCCACCACGTCCTGGGCGCAGGGAGTGTGGGAGCATGCGCCCTGAGCATCGCGTAGAGCCATGTGACCTTGGGAAAGCGCCCTCCCCTCTCCATTGCTCAGTTTCTTCGTCTTTAAATGGGCTAATAACAGAGTCCGCTCAAAGGCTGTTGTGGGGTTGGGTGAGTTTAGGCTCGTGTGTGGCACATAGAAGCACCGTTCAAGTATTAACTACCTTGGTTTTTTAAAGGTTAGTGGGCATTTTAATTTGTTCTTATAAATTGGTTTTTAGATTGAGAGGAAGGGAGAGGGGTAGAGAGAAACATCATCAATCGCTGCCTCCTGCATGGCCCCTACTGAGGATTGAGCCCACAGCCTGGGCATATGCCCTTACCAGGAATCGAACTGGTAACTTCTTGGTTCCTGAGTTGGCATTCAACCACCTGGGCCACACCACCAGCATTTCTTGCATGAATTTTTGTCATATCAGAAATGTGTTTTCTGATCACTCCATATAAAATACCCCTCCCCCCATCTGCTACTTTATTTTCCACGTGGCTTCTCTCCCAACGAGGTACCACACATTCCTCACTGTCGGCTTCCCTGCACAGCAGGTGCGCTGTTCCCACTCCGGGCGCCCAGGGCCCGTGGCAGGGCCTGCTTAGGAGACATTTGACGAAGGATGTTTTGGGTGGGACTTGTTGGCTGGCGGGCTTCACATCTGGGCGATGAAGCAGCCACTTCAATAAGAGACTCCCACCCCCACTCCCCACCGCACCCCGTCCCCGTGGCTCTTTATTACCGGGAGTTCTGTCTCGGGCTGGACACCCTGTGCGGAGGCACCTAGTTCTGTCGGGTTAAACACTCCGCGGTCTGTTCTGTGTGATGTGAAGGCACATCCGTGAGGCATTGTCAGGACACCCTCGCAAACCTCACTGTGAGCTGGGAGCCGGGCAGGCCGGGCAGGCCGGTGTGGTGAGCAGCTTCTGCTGAGTTATGGAGATAGTGCTTCGAGAAGAAAGCTTTGCTACGGAGGCTTTTGAACATCTACACAGTAGACAGAAGAGTCACATGAATTCTCTACCGTCTCCCAGTGCCAGCCCCGCCTCTGGCCGCCCCGCTGCATCCATACCGCCGTCAGTGCTCTCTGAGGGGAGAACTTCTAAAGAGCACTGCCTGTGACTGTGTCAGTGACATTAACAGAATTGATTGTAGGCCCTAGGAAGCTACAAAGCTGCTGAGACAGAGGCTCAAGCAAGGTGTGGCAGGAAATTTAAAAAAAAGGCGTGTTTTTCTAGGATTTAGGGTCTGCCATATCTGGGAGGAAGGTGCGTGCGGTTAGGTCATCGCCTGGCCTCTGGCCCTGTGGTGCGGAAATGGTATTGGCTGAGGTTTGCGTTGTGACTCCGACTTTCCACTGATTTGCCTGCGCGTTTGTACACATTTCCATGGGAAGTTGAGTGGAGGGACAGAGTGTCCTTTCCCCCAGACAGTGATGGCCACAGGAGCGGCCGGAGTTGGGAGAGGATCTGGGAGACGGGCCCTGCGGCCTGCCTCTGGGCAGCTCCCGCCACTCTGCCCTGGCCTCCGGGCCTGCAGGAAGCCCTGGTTCAGAGCTGCCACAGACCGAGCCGGGCGCATCACCCACCGCTCCGCCGAGCCATTCGCTTACTCGTGAACACTCCTGCCATCCTTTTCCCAGCGTGCGGGCAAGGAGCCCGGCCCTCAGGGAGCGCTCCTCTCTGGTCGCTTCCACCCACGTTAGTGGGATGTGATGAACCTCTGATAAGGCGGAGTGAAACGACGACGTTAGAGTCACGTCTTGGACAGCATCTGTTAAGATTCCTTTTCTGACCTAAATAGAAAGAGTGGCGGCCCGGGGAGGGTGCCCCGTCCCCACAGCCCAACGCCCGGGCCGCCCCGGAGGAGCGGGCACCTTTGGATTTCTGCTTTGCCAGCGCCAGTGAGTCTCCTCAGCTTCCGGAGAACGTGGTGTGTGTGAACGAATATCGTTATCAGAGGAGAACACACATTGGGAGAAACCCACTCTTTAAGAAAACTTATTGTTTAAACAACGTAATAGTTATACTGCTTAATGTGAATTGCAAAAATGGGTAAATGAAGAATGTTTTTGGAAGTTCTCTGAGACCTGGGGAATGAGTGATTAACTATTGGGTCGGCAACTAAGTAATTGCGGATTTTTTAAAGAAAATCAAAGACAATTTTTTCATGGAACTAAATAACTTTATTCTGTAATGTATTGCCCATTTTGATCAATGACCTTTTGACATCTTTCAGGCAGCATCATAATCCCACGTTCAAAAAACTTCTGGTTTTTATTAGCAAAAAACTGAATCAGGTACGATTTGACATCATCATCATTATTGAAATTTTTACCATTCAAGGAGTTTTGTAAAGATCGAAACAAAAAGTAATCAGATGGTGCAAGGTCAGGACTATATGGTGGATGTGGCAAAACATCCCAACCAAGCTCCATTAATTTTTGCCGAGTGACCAAAGATGTGTGTGGCCTTGCATTGTCATGATGGAATACAACACCTTTTCGATTTGTCAATTCGGGCTGCTTTTCTTCAACTGCATTGTTTAATTTCGTTAGTCGTTCAATGTAGACATCAGAATTGATCGTTTGGTTGGGTGGTAAGAGTTCAAAGTAGACAATTCCTTTGTAATCCCACCAAACTGATAACAAAACCTTCTTTTGATGAATATCAGCTTTTGATGTTGTTTGAGTTGGTTCACCTGGCCTGCTCCACGATCTTTTCCACTTGATATTGTTGTAAACAACCCATTTTTCATCGCCAGTTATCAGTCGTTTTAAAAATGGATCATTTTCATTACGTTTCTTTAGCAAATCGCAGCTGCTAATGCGTTGCGTTAACTGTGATTCTTTCAGTTCGTGAGGAACCCATGTATCGAGTTTTTGAACATAGCCAAGTTGTTTTAAGTGATTTTCAATGCATGTATGTGATACATGAAGCTTCTCTGCAATCTCACATGTTGTACTGTGACAATCCGAATTGATTATTGCTTTGATTAGGGCGTCATCAACTTCAACTGGACGACCAGAGCGTTTTTCATCTTTGAGTGAAAAATCACCAGAACGAAATTTGGCAAACCAATTTTGACACTGCCTTTCTTTTAAGGCTTCGTCACCATAAACAGCACATAACTTTTTATGAGCTTGCGATGCGTTTTTCCCTTTGCAGAAATAAAAAAGCAAAATATGACGAAAATGTTCCTTTTGATTTTCCATTTTTCAACGAACGCCAAACGAAAACTACAAAACAGATCAAAAAACTTTTTTTACTGATTAACAGCTGAATAGCCAACTATCAAATAACAAAATGTGTTTTACATTTGTACTACGTCTGCAAACCTAAAAATTCAACTGAAGCCATATATGTGTGAAACCAGCAATTACTTAGTTGCCGACCCAATATTAGTGGTGGGGAGGGACAGGACTACCCCCGTGGTACAGTACGCATTAGGGGATGGTCCTTTGATAATTTGCCAAATAAGAGCAAATTATCAAAGGACTGCTGCTGTGGCAATGTCTGACTCTTAAAACCGAAGTTCATTCTGTTAACCAGGAGATTAGTCATTTCTCTCTCCTCCTCCCCGTCCTTGCTTATCTTCCCTCCTTGCGGGTGCTCCTTAGTTGGTGTCTCTTTCTCCCCTCCCCTCACTTCTGACCGAATGCCAGGCTCTGTGCTGGGCCCTGAGAGTCTGGTCCCCACCCTGCTTAGCTTCAGTCTCCGGGGAGGACGTGGACATGGAGAATGCCAGGTGATGACCTCTGCGATGGGGAAATACAGGGGGCATTGGGCGTCCAAAGGCAGGGCCTGGGACTTGCCGGACCGGGTTCCAAGTTGAGATCTGAATGGCGAAGATGAATGGTGGGAGGGTGTGGCGTTTCCTGAAAGGAAGAATGTAAATGCCTGTGACGGAACAGGGAGTACACACCTGGTCTTTGTCCCCCTCCCAGGACCAGAGCCCCCAAACACAGATTTCCTGGTGACAGGGCAATAGGAGCAGCTCTTGTTATGAACAAGCCCCGGCAGTCATGCATGGATTTATGCTCATGGAGTGGCTCTGGGTGGCCCATTTAGCTTCTTGCTGGGGCTGGTAGCCAGGAGCCGAGCACATGATGAGAGGGTTTGTGCTTCCAGCCCCACCCTTTGTGCCTGAACCACTGGGTAACCAGATGGCAAATATGAGGAAATTCTCTTTACAAAAGTGTATCGGCTCATAACTGAAGAAGGAATGACAAAGTTAGTATCAGTATTTTGCAATCGGTAATGGATCGAGCACTGATTATCATTTCTTTTTATCTGTGGATGTTTACATTTTTTATTCCCAAAATTGTTTTACAGGTAACTCTTTAGTTAATTACATATAAGTTCAAATTCCGATGGAAGCTCTAGGCAGGGATTTATCACGGCTGAATTAATAATCAGGTGGTACTCCTGACGTACTCTTGAGTCATTACTGAGAAATTGCACGCTAATTACCTGTCTATAAAACAGATAATGGGTACCTACCTCTTAGAGTTTCTCAACTTTTCTGCTTATATAACTATTAAAATGGTTTGAACTGAGCAATATCGCTCACAGAATGTGCTTTAGAGATGGCAGGGCTGTTGTAATGGGTGTCTGAGGGAAGATGCTAAGCACCCAGACCTCTGTTACCCTCATTCCCAGTTTGCAGAGGGCAAAGCTGCCTCTGTGTCCGGAGACACTCCTGCTGTTACTGATGTTTTTCTTTACTCGACGGTTGGTTGACTGATGCGTTCTGAGTGGCGTGGCCGAGAATGCTTCATGGTTTCCTAACAGTTGTAATGAGGAACCTCCTGCTGCCGTTGGCACTGTGACCGCAGGGGAGGGGGCGCCAGCTGTAGTTCCCGGCTGGCATTGCCTCCCTCTGTGGCGGAGCCGGGTGGGTCCTAGTTCTTCGTGTACGGAGTGTTTCTCTAACTGGTACATGGAGTTTTTTAAAGCCCAGTACTTTGGACTAACCAGGAGAAAAGCACAGTAAATGAAATAGTTTTAAAAGTGTTGAAACTGTAAAAACTTCTACTTGAGGCTACTAGAAGGTTCCTTTTCAGGCAGCAGTTTGTAGAGTCCTCTCGGTGGGACTGGTAGACACATGGAGGAGATTGGACTGCGGGGAACAGATGCCCGGGGTCCTCGCCAGATGAGCCTGTAGGCAGAGAGAGCGAGCAAATGCAGGGGGCGCAGACTTACACCTCTGGCTGGTTAAACACGCGGACCACTTCTGCAACCTCCGGACTCAGAAGACCTTCTGAATCAGATAATGGAGCGCCTGCAGGCGGTTCTGATCACACTTCACAACAAATAGACAGTGTGTGCTGAGAAAAAACAGGCTGAAAAGAGAGGAAAGAATGATTTAATAGCTGTTACGTGGAGCTTGGAGGAGAGCCCCAGAAGCGTGTACTGTCTTAATTAACGGCGATGGACTTGGTTCAAAGCATTTAGGTTAGGCTGTTTGTGTTAAAAGTTACCTCGGCGAGGCAGACCCTGTGGGGTCCTGGGGAGCATGGGGTTGTACTCAGCGCCACATGCCCACTGTGTCCGTGGGCCTGTCAGTGTGACTGTGATGGGGACGGAGCTGGACCAACTCCCTCAGCGTGCGGTAACGATCCAGTGAGACCATGCTGTATGCGGTTTGTACCGCAGATACAATTGATTACAGCACACCCTTACTTCTGTGCCTTTAAGAAAGAAGAATCTCTGCCAGTGAAAACCAACTTTTCAAGTATAAGATACACCTGAAAACTCAGGATGTTAAAATGCAGCGGACAAAGTGCATTTTGAAATAAAACACAGAGGCTTGAAAGTGCTTTGCTGTCAGGAGCCTCAGAAGTCACATTTGCTGCTGTTGTGTGAGCCGGGAGGAAAGGGTTCGGAGAGTGAGTGCCAGTGGGACACGCAGGCCGAGCTGGAGGAGGAGCAGGATGACCTTTGTGGGCCTTCTTCATTGGAAAGCTGCTCCCGCACCTCCCTTAGCTGAGGATTGTGCAGGGTCTGTAGTTGAGGAATTCTCTCTCTGGAGGGTGACTTCCTCCAGGTTGGCTTTTGAAAGTCAGCAAGCCAGCACTGGCGGTTCGATGAATGCACAGGTTTTCCTGTTTTAGATGATGTTGGTTTCCGTTTACTCTGTTAGCTGTAAGCGCAGAGGGAGCCCCACTGTAACAGCGTGGTTTCGGCGTTGCTTTCACAAACAGACCTTTGTGCTGAGAAGAAGCTTGGTGCTGTTTGCAGCTGGCTGCAGACCTCTCTCTCCACCGAAGTTCATGCTCGGGAATGTGTCTCGCTCACGCAGGCGCTGGGATTCATTTTCCTTCCTTCAGGTGTCAGTGTTTCTGCAGAAAAGCCGTGGCACCGTTCATGGCTTGTCTCCATGCCTTCCCCTCGGTGTATTTGAACACATAATGAGCTGCAGATGAGGATGATAAGGAAAAACATTTCTGACCTTATTGTGGTAATCATTTTGCAATACATAGGTATATCAAATCACATCGGTCACCTTCAACTGATATCATGTGATATCTCAGTTATAAGCTCAATAAAACTGGGGGAAATGTTTATTTCTTAGTAAAACACTGGCAGGTGAGGCAGCAGTTTGCTCTACTAAAGAAATAGCCCGTTGGATGAGATATTTTTCAATAACTTTTAAAAAAAAAAAATATATATATATTTTTATTGATTTTTTACAGAGAGGAAGAAAGAGGGGTAGAGAGTTAGAAACATTGATGAGAGAGAATCATCCATCAGCTGCCTCTTGCACACTCCCTACTGGGGATGTGCCCACAACCATGGTACGTGACCTTGACCGGAATCGAACCCGGGACCTTTCACTCCACAGGCTGACGCTCTATCCACTGAGCCAAACCAGTTTCGGCTCCAATAACTTTTTGTTGCCAGAGAGACGTAAAGATCTTTATGCTCTAGACGGGGCTTGCAGTTTCCATAAAGGGTCAGCAGTCCAATATGTCAGCCTATGGCTCCCGTGCAGTGTCTGTGGCACCTCGTTTTGTTTTATTTTGAAAACATTTAAGATGTAAAAACCACTCTACCTGCTCCTGCCCCTACCAGTGCTGTGCGGAGAGGCCACGGGCAGCTCTGCTCAGTGGACAGGCTCCTCGGAGAAGTGGCTGCTTCTAAAGTGGGGGTGGGCCCTAACCGGTTTGGCTCAGTGGATAGAGCGTCAGGCTGCGGACTCAAGGGTCCCAGGTTTGATTCCGGGCAAGGGCATGTACCTTGGTTGCGGGCACATCCCCGGTAGGGGGTGTGCAGGAGGCAGCTAATCGATGATTCTCTCTCATCGATCTTTCTAAATCCTTTTCCCTCTTCCTTCCTCTCTGTGAAAAATCAATAAAATATTAAAAAATAAATAAAGTGGGGTGGATAAGATACAAGAGGAGTTGGAGCTCCCTGTACTGCCAGCCCGTGAAGGAGATGCGGGAAACAGCAGGGGCAACAAAATAATGATAAAATAATGATAATGATAAACCTGAGCAACAAAATAATGATAATCCTGGATTATAACCCGGCATCTAAAAGAAATAACTGTGAGGTCATACTGTAGAAGTGAGGAGGGAGTAGGAAGAATAACAAATAATAAGTGTAGAAAGAGCGAGGGAAATAGAAAATCATCATCATTAGAACATCATAGTATTAATGGCTGCAGGCAAGACGCAATGACGATGAGAAGATTAGTGTGCAGAACTTTAAGGGGACACAGGATATTTGCCTAACCTCAAGGTGTCTCCCCCAAATTCTAATTACCGTGGAAGCTGTAACGTGTGTCCACGATTCTGTGATGTCCCTCCCTCCGGGAAGTGCAGCCTACCCCCTGTGAGGTGCACCTGGTTTCGACCTCCTTTTAAGGAGTCGAGTAGTAAAGGAGGAAGGGGTGGGTAACTTCCTGGTGGTGAAACCCGGCAGAAAGCACCTGCGTCAGGTGGTCAAGTCCACATGCCCAGGAACAAGTGGTGCCAACATCTTGTGCCCTTGCTCTGATGTGATGTGAAGGGCCGTTCACCCTGTGCCAGCCTAGATTCTTCTGGCAGATCTGTAACCTCAGTCCAGTCATGAGGCAACCACATTGAGGGGCATTCTACACAGTCACTGACCAGTACTCTCCCAAAGTGTCAAAGTTAGGAAACACAAAGACTGAGCAGCATCAGGGGCTGGAGAAGACTAAGGGGCATGAGGACTAAATGCAGTGTTGGTAACCTGGATTGACTCCGGAAAAGTAAGAGGATATTGATGGGAAAACTGGTAAAATCCAAATAAAGCCTGAAGTTCGGTTACTAGTGTTGTACCGATGTTACTGTCTTAGCTTTGATGCGTGTACCGTGGAGACATAGGATGTTAATGTTAGTGGAAGCTGGGGAAGCAGAGTGGGGACTCTGGATTGTCTCTGGAACTTTTCTGCAAACCTAAGGTTATTTCACAAGATTTTTTAAAACCCAGCTTGTTCTTTAATATATTTTATTGATTTTTTTTTTTTTATAGAGAGGAATTAGAAACATTGTTGAGAGAGAAACATCGATCAACTGCTTCCTGCACACCCCCTACTGGGGATGTGCCCAAAACCAAGGGACATGCCCTTGACCAGAATCAAACCTGGGGCCCTTCAGTCCACAGGCCTGCGCTCTATCCACTGAGCCAAACTGATTAGGGCAAAACCCTAGCTGCTTATCTTGGATTGGTTATCATCTTTATCTTGAACACTTAAGCATTTTATTAACCCTTAGCCCATTTATATTTGGTTGAAAATATATTGATTTGTTTATTAAAGTTGATTTTGGAATGTCCACGATGTTAATATTACTTACTTCTCTTTCCAGTGGAGTCACCTGCTGCCGAAGTTTCCTCATCCTTTGTGATCCTATCTGTGTGCAGTTTCATTATATTAATCGTGCTAATTGCAAATTGCGTATCCTGCTGTAAAGACCCAGAAATTGACTTTAAGGTGAGCACAGCTGGTGGGAGCATTCAGAATCCTCCTCTGGTACATTTATCAATAGAAGGGCTAAGTGTCACACTCCCTGGGAGCAGGGATGGGCAGACTCTTCTGTAAGAACCTACAGGAAATAAACTGGGCCATTGTAAACAGTAAATTCCACAGGCCACGTAGGGTCTTGTCACAATCACCTCTCAGCTCTGCCAGCGAAGTGCTGCATAGACAGCACAGAAACAGGTACCAATAAAACTTCATAAAAATGGTAGTTTGGGTTTGGCTTGTTAGCTGTAGTTTGCTCGCCCTGCCTTAGAGCATTATTGACAATTATAGGTTTTGAAAGGGAGGAATAAAGTGTGATGATTGTATTCACTTGCTGTAAGGCCTACAAGGAAGAACAGGCTGGTTTTGATTTTCCCCCCAAACTTTTCTGTGCTGGTGAGTCTGTGATTGTTGAGGCCAAGGGATCCCCTAGTGAGTGTGTCTTGTGTATGAGGAGAGCATCTTTCAGTTTACCTTGAACCCTACAACTGCCTATGTGGGGAGAAAAAAGAGGGCGTATCAATAACCTCATTCCACACAGTAGCTGTAAACACTGCCAATTGTAAATACTGGCTCGTGTAACCGCAGATGAGTAGAATGTTTCTGTTGATTTTTAGAGAGAGGGGAAGGGACAAGGAGAGAGAGAAACATGAACGAGCGAGAGAGAGAGAGAGAGAGAGAGAGAGAGAGAGAGAGAGAGAGAGAGAAACATCATTGATTGGCTGCCTCCTCATGCCCTCTACTGGGGATCGGCCCACAACCCGGGCATGTACCCTGACCTGGAATGGAACCATGATCTCTTCGTTGTTAGGTTGACGCTCAGGCACTGAGACACATCAGCTGGCCATCCTCTCTGAACCTTAGAATCATCTGCTGCCTAATGGTGTACCATGCTGTGGTAGAGTCTTGAGTAGCATTATTTCTAAGGTGGAAGCGATGGATAAAGTTACTTTCTATGGGAGAACCTTTAGGAATGTCTGGAAGGAAAGTTGACACAGCTCCTCTGTTTGAAGGTGCACCTCACTTACCCTGCTTCCCGCTTCCCATTAGCAATGATGCCCTAATGAATATGACAGCATAGATGACATAAGTGGAAGAATGCCCCCTCACGTGAGAACATAAATGCTACATCAGAGAGACCTGCCCTTTCAGCTTTTAGCTTTTTCTTTCAGCTTTTTCTTCCTTATGTGGAGGGCCGTGGGAGGTGGTAGAAAATGAAAAGAAGGTTGTTCTGTGAGGAGTGGAAAGCACTCTGTTAGTCCTGGTGGTGTAATGCTCTTTCATTCCTGAGGGAACGAATGACCTTGATAATCAGCTGTATCTGTGTTAACATGGACACCGAGGCAGACCCAGCTGGCTGATGGGAACAGGTAAGATAGCTTTCTGCTGAACAAAGTCACTTCAAAGGTTTCTGCAGCTCAGCTGGGGCAGCCTCGGTTTCCAAGTTGCTATCTCTAGAAAACCAGATGTTCTTAGAATGCCAACTGAACCAGTGTGCTGCTGTTTTATACCGTAATCTTGGTGTTCAGATCTCAGATTATTTTCTACCTCAATTAATTTTTTATTCTGCTCTTTTCAGATAAATAGGACTTGCCTAAACATAGCTTTTTTGAGTCTTTTAACTTCCTTGTTTTGATTGAAATTACATTGTAACCAGAAGTGCATATACAATTTTAAAATAAATTGTTTTGATTCAATATGCAAAGAGATCTGTGAAAGTGAATAATAAGAAAAAAGAGTAGCTTAGACTATAATAACTTAGAAGTAAAATTTTGGACTTAGAAGAGTATTTCCAATTTAAGTTCTGTGGTCATTATAGAAAACTAGAGGACCGATGCACGAAATTTGTGCTCTCGGTTAGGTCCTTCAGCCTGGCCTGCGCCCTCTTGCAGTCTGGGACCCCTTGAGGGATGTCTGACTGACGGCTTAGGGCCACTGTCCACTGAGAGTGGGCCTAAGCTGGCAGTCAGACATCCTTAGCACTGCAACGAAGGCAGGAGAGGCTCTCACGTCCACCGCTGAGCTCGCCAGCCATGACTGAGTGGTGCTCCCCCTGGGAATGCACTGACCACAGGAATGCTCCTGTGTTGAGCATCTGCCTTCAGGTGGTCATTGCACGTCATAGTGACCATGTTCTGAGATCAGACGAGATCGGGCGTGTTCAGGGTGGAATGGCTATAGAGTTCATGTTCTATTGATTCTGCTATTCGGAGTTGGAGAACACAATTACATATGCTTTTTACTTGAAATAACTGTGAATTGGGGGGGGGGGGGGTTTGGCCACATGTTCCAAATGAGTGAATAAATGTTCATATCTTAAATGTTAGCCAATGGTTTTAAGGATTTGCTCTCAAATTGACCTATATTCACTATAACATTGCTCTTCTTTTATATTAGGAATTTGAAGATAATTTTGATGATGAGATAGATTTCACACCACCAGCAGAAGATACTCCCTCTGTTCAGTCCCCAGCAGAAGTGTTCACACTTTCAGTACCAAATGTTTCACTGCCAGCTCCATCCCAGTTCCAGTCTTCTGGAGGTAAGACCTTCGTGCTTCCCTGAGTTATTTCTAAGAGGTGAGACCGGGAACCTTGCTGGGAATCGTAACATAATTGTACCGACTGTCCTCTGCGGGCTTATTTCTCTTCCTTCTGCTCCCTGCTGAGGTCGAATGGTCAAGCCCATTGCATTCTCCCAACAGCTGAGTCTTTTCCTTTGGACCCTGGGTCTGTTTTTTAGGAATAAACAGGCCTCCTCACTTCATTAGAATGGAACTCTCGTACAGAGCCTCTGCCTTGCTCTTCCCCCCCCCTTTTTTTTTGTTAATCCTCATCATAGGATGTTTTCCCATTGGTTTTTGAGAGTGGAAGAGAGGGGGAGAGACAAAGGGGGGTGGGGAGGAGAGAGAGAGAGAGAGAGACAGACAGACAGACAGACAGACAGACAGACAGACATCAATGTGAGAGAGACACATCCATTGTTTGCCTCCCGCACGCAGATCAAGCCTGCAAGCGAGGTAAGTGTCCTTGACCAGAACCGAGCCGAGGGCCGGGCTTCTATCCACTGACCCAGGGCTCTTCCCTCCTTTTCAGTAGGCACGCTTCTCTCCTAGCTCTCTGCCTGCTTGTGCTGAATGGACTCTGCGTCTTCGGGGTGCCCTGTGTTTGGGAGGAGGGGTGTATTTGGATTTGTTAATCAGATGGATTTTGCACCCTAAGATAGGGAGGGCCAGTCCCTGGGGTTGCCTGCTGCACCGTGAAACAGGACTGACTAACGGCCAGCGGGACGGTGACTAGAGGTGACAGTAGTGTAGCTGGGTCAGATAAAAACAGTACAAGGTATTGAAGAGTTAGAGGGGGATACTCAGTTACAAGTGTTGCCAGTTTTAAAATGTTTTGGCATTGTTAGTTTGAAAGAGATGTTTTACATATCTATTTCTCTCTTTAGCACAAGCATTGAATTTATGTTGGTGTTTGAACTTTATAAGTTGTATTTTTTAAATATGTTTTTATTGATATTAGAGAGAGAGGAAGGGAAGGGAGAGACAGATAGAAATGTCAATGATAAGAAAGAATTACTGATCAGCTGCCTCCTGCATGGCCCCCACTGGGGATCAACCTTGCAACCCAGTCATGTGTCCTTGACTGGGAATTGAACCACTGACCTCTTGGTTCATGGGTTGACGCTCCACCACTGAACTATACCAGCTAAGCTATAGGCTGTATATTTAATATTTAACTTATTTCATTTTAATACCTACTTTTAGTTTTTTTAAAAATATATATTTCATTGATTTTTTACAGAGAGGAAAGGAGAGGGATAGGGAGTTAGAAACATTGATGAGAGAGAAACATTGATCAGCTGCTTCCTGTACACCTCTTACTAGGGATGTGCCTGCAACCAAGTTACATGCCCTTGACTAAAATCGAACCTGGGACCTTTCAGTCGAACTGGGACCTTTCAGTTGAACCCAAGACCTTTCACTTAACTGCAATTGAACCCGGGACCTTTCAGTCTTCAGGCCAACTCTGTCCACTGAGCCAAATTGGTTAGGGCCCTATTTTTAGTTTTTAATGTTCTTTACTTTTTCCTACAGAAGGTTTGAAGTCTCAAGTTGCCCGCCACAGTCTAAATTATATACAGGAAATTGGAAATGGCTGGTTTGGAAAGGTAAAGTGTGGTTCACTTCTATTTTTTTTCCTCCTACTTTAGAATTTAAGGCTAATTAAGAATTGTATTGCATGACATTCCACATTCTCTCCAGCCTTTCAGTCCTGATTGAGTTTCCCATTACCCGGTGAAACTGCATGGGAATGTGAGCTTCAGCATTCCTGTGTGGTACGTTCTTCCAAAAAGTCCTTTATTTTTATTTTTTAAAAATATATTTTTATTGATTTCAGAGAGGAAGGGAGAGGGAAAGAGAGAAACTTCAATAATGAGAGAGAATCATTGATCGGTTGCCGTCTGCACTCCTGAGGAAGTTCAAGGGAGAAAGTGGAGACAGTCTTTAGACAAGTCTGTAGAGGAGGTTGACTCTAAAAGCAAGCAGAGAAATGGAGTAGGAGACTTTTGGAACCAGCCAAGATGGTAGACAAGTGGTGTCATTGCTGGACTCAGAGGACAAGTTGTACACCAGTTGGATTAGACTGTTGAAGTCAGTGAGCTGGAAATCAAAGGACTGGCAGAGAAGAAGTTAAAATTCAAGGTGTAGGACATACTATATTTATTAATTAGCTAGGTATAGATTCATGGGATTCTTTGCTGAGATGGGATCATAGGAAAATGATTATTGGAAGTGAGATCACAGAACTGAGAGGTTGTGGTTTTGAAGAACTTGTCCTTGCATCTATTGAACATTAAGAATGGTTAGCAGTGGGGGCGGGAGAGAAACAGCGAGCCAGGTTAGTGCAATAGCATACTGTTATTCTTTTTGAAATTGATATCTTATCGTTATTAGTCTTATTGGCACAAGTTGGCTCTTTGAAACAAAAATAAAGTAACTTTGTTAATTATCAGAATTTCTTGTTCTGTTCATATTTCTGCCCTTATATTCCTAATAAAGACATTAAATTCTGTTTTAGTATGTGCTCTCTCTTTCCAGGGCATTAAAATGAAGCTATTTTATAAAAAGATAAAATAACTTCTAAAAGACAGCCTTTAGTTTTGATCATTCTTGAATTAAATAAAAATTTTTACTTCATCATTTTTATTTTAGACTAGAGGCGTGGAGCATGGGATTCTTGCTC
The DNA here is from genome assembly GCF_014108245.1 of Pipistrellus kuhlii. Classification (NCBI taxonomy): domain Eukaryota; kingdom Metazoa; phylum Chordata; class Mammalia; order Chiroptera; family Vespertilionidae; genus Pipistrellus; species Pipistrellus kuhlii. The sequence continues at coordinate 2,127,591 of NW_023425584.1, forward strand.
TGATGGGGGGGCATGGCCTGCGGGGATCAGCCCACTGTGGGAGATCACTCATCCGGGGCAGCTGAACGGTTATAGACCCTCCCTCTGAGTGGCTGCTCCCTGATCCAGCATCCTCCCTGGAGCTGGAGCACTCCCCTCTCCAGGAGTTCCTGTCGGGGCTGGGCCCAGGGACAATAGCACTGAGAGGCAGCAGAGTAGGCCTCAGTCCCACGGCAGCCACTAACCCGCCTCCCAGCCTCCAGGGTCAGCTTTGCAAGCCTGGTGGCGGCATTGCACAGCCTGCGGGCATTTGGAGGAGGCAGCAGGAAGTGAGGAGGAGGAGCCTGGGGCAATGATTGCAGCCCGGCTTCCTGTCAGTTGGCCCGGGGGTCACAGCAGGAGCAGATGCTCATAGCAGTCAGCCTTTCAGCACTCCCACTGTGGCAACCCACTGACCACCAGGGGGAAGCTCCTGCATTGAGCCGCTGCCCCTTGGTGGTCGTGCACATTATAGCGACTAGTCAACTGGTGGTTCTGGTTGTTCCCGTTCAGTCGCTGGGCTTTTATTATATAGGATACTAGAGGCCCGGTGCACAAAATTTGTGCAGGGGTTGGGGGGTGTCCCTCAGCCCAGCCTGCACCCTCTCCAATCTGGGACCCCCTCGAGGGATGTCCAACTGTTTGTTTAGGCCCGATCCTACCTGAATCGGGCCTAAACGGACAGTCGGACATCCCTCTCGCAATCCAGGACTGCTGGTTCCCAACTGCTTGCCTGCCTGTTTTCCTGATTGCCCCTAACTTCTTCTGCCTGCCAGCCTTATCACCCCTAACCATCCCCTGCCAGCCTGTTTGCTCCTAACTGCCCTCCTCTGTAGGCCTGGTCCCCCCCAGCTGCTCTCCCCTGCAGGCCTGGGTCCTTCCCATCTGCCCTTCCCTGCAGGCCCAGTCGCCCCCAACTTTCCTCCTATGCTGGTCTGGTCACCCCTAACTGCCCTCTCCTGCAGGCTTGATCGCTCCCAACTGCCCTCCCTCTGTCCTTAATCACCCACATCTGCCCTCCTTGCAGACCTAGTCCCTCCCAACTGCCCTCCCCTGCTGGCCATCTTGTGGCGGCTATCTTTGACTTCGTGGGGACAGCCATCTTGTGTGTTGGAGTGATGGTCAATTTGCATATTACTTATTAGATAGGATAGAGCAGGCGTCTTCAAACTACGGCCCGCGGGCCACATGTGGCCCGCAGAGGAGTCTGATCCGGCCCGCCAGGTTTTTTGGGCAGTGAGCGCAGTCGAGGTGTTACAGTAGGAATTAGTAGTTCATATAGTCCAGCCCTCCAGCTCTCGGAGGGACCGTGATCTGGCCCCCACTTTAAAAAGTTTGAGGACCCCTGGGATAGAGGATTGGTGCATGGGTAGGGACCAGGTGGTTTGCCCTGAGAGGTGTCCTGGATCAGAGTGGGGGTTCCCTTGGGACATGGGGTGGCCTGAGTGAGGGGCCTGTGGTGGTTTGTAGGCCAGCCACGCCCCCTGGCGACCCAAGCAGAGGCCCTGGTATCTGGGATTTATTTATCTTCTATAATTGTAACTTTTTTTTAAATAAATTTTTATTGTTCATATTATTACAAATGTTCCTTTCACCCCCACCCCCCATTGCTCTCCTCCACCAGGTTCCCACCCCACCCTCTGCCCTTTCCCCACCCCCCATTGTCCTCATCCATAGGTGCACAGTTTATGTTCAGTCTCTTCCCACATCCCCCTCTCCCCTTTTCCCCAAGAATCGTCAGTTCACTCCCCTTCCATACCTCTGATTCTATTATAATCAACAGTTAATATTGTTCATCAGATTTTTTTTTTTTAATTTCCTTGGTTTTTAGATTCACTTGTTGATAGTTACATATTTGTTGTTCATAATTTTTATCTTTATTTACTTTCTCTTCTGAAAGAACCCCCTTCAGCAATTCATATAATTCTGGTTTGGTGGTGATGAACTCCTTTAGCTTTTTTTTTATTAGTGAAGCTCTTTATCTGACCTTCGATTCTGAGTGATAGCTTTGCTGGGTAGGTTATCTTTGGCTGTAGGTTCTTACTATTTATCACCTTGAATATTTCTTGCCATTCCCATCTGGCCTGCATGGTTTCTATTGAGAAATCAGCTGACAATCATATAGGTACTCCTTTATAGGTAACTAACTGCTTTGCTCTTGCTGCTTTTAATATTCTCTCTGTCTTTTGCTCTTGGAATTTTAATTATGATTTGTCTTGGTGTGGTCCTCTTTGGATTCCTTTTGTTTGGAGTTCTGTGCGCTTCCTGGACTTGTAAGTCTAATTCTTTCACCAGGTGGGGGAAGTTTTCTGTCACTATTTCTTTCAGTATGTTTTCGATATCTTGCTCTCTCTCATCTTCTGGGACCCCCATAATTCTGATGTTGGTTCGCTTGAAGTTGTCCCATAGGTTTCTTACAGTATCTTCAATTTTCTTGATTCTCTTGCCTTCTAGCTTCTGTGGAGTGTCTTCTGGCTCTTTATGTTCCAAATTTTTTACTTGATTCTTGTGATTTTCCATTCTGTTTTTAGGACTCTGTATAATATTTTTTATTTCAGACAATGTATTCTTTATTTCTTGTTGATCCCTTATCATTTCTTGTTGATTCCTTATTAATTCTAGTTGATCCCTTTTCATATCCTCATAGGTCTTATTGACCTTTTCTAGGAAATTCTTTTTTTTTTTTTTTTTTCATGATTCATAGATTTATTAAACAATAATATATATAGTCATCATTGTAAGCTTTAATAGGAGATGTTATATTTTCGGTCCAATTTTCCTTCCTGGATAAGTTTTTCTTTCCTATCTCTGTCAGTTTTGAAAACATAATACCAGAAGAAGAGGGGCCCAACCCCCACCACAGCTCCGAGGAGGGAGTTCTTGGGAGTGGGTCTGAAATTGGGATAGACATTTGCTGTTCTTGCATAAGTCCAACGAGCCAAGGCAGGATCTTCGGTGAGCCCGTGGCGTTTGGGGTTGTACTGAAGCAGGTGCTCCCTCTTAAGCCGAGATCTTATGGCCAACCGCTCGGCTTGCGCCTTCCGGGTTTCCGGAGATACGTCATATTCAGCTGGGTCAAGCGTAGGGGGCAAAGTGGCCAGGCGCGATGGCTTGTACTTGGGGTGCGACATCTTGGGACCCTGGCGCGCGACTGCCTCTAGGAAATTCTTGAAAAACCTTATAAGTGTAGATTTGAACTCTATATCCAGTCGCTTTTTGTCCTCCATTTCTTTCCTTTGTGATCTATTTTGATGTCTGGGCATTTTTGCAGCTTCCCTGATGGGGCGGGGTTTCAGGGTGGAGCCTACAGCCTTGGCTTCTGTCAGCCCCGCCCTATGCGGCTCCTGAGTCTCAGGGTCCTTCAGTACTCGCTGCAAGCACCTCTGAGAGAAAGGTGCCCTCGATTTTCGCCTCCTACCAAACAGTCTATGCTCTCCCCCAATGAGCCCGGTATTGGGGTTCAGTTCAGTTGGAAGTGGAGTTGGAGGTGGCGTTCAGAGCAGTCCAGAGCTTTTGTCTCCTTCCCGCCAGGGCAATCCCGCGGCACAGCCAACCGTCCCTTCTCTGCGCGCAATGTGCGCGCCTCCAGGACCTCCTTTCGCCTCTCCCCTGGGGTTCCGCCTTACAGCCCAGCTCCCTCTGTTTGAGCCTGGGTCCCCAGGGTCTGGCCTAGAACTGGGGTTCAGAGCATTCGGAACTGGGGCCCAGCACAGTCGGAGTTTTATCTCCTTCCCGCTAGGGAACGCCAGCCAAGCACTCAGCCGCCCCGCCCTTCCTCTCGGGCTCCGTCCTCTCCGCACGCACTGCGTGTCTCCGTACCTTAGGCTTTTCCAGCTCCTCCGCTCTTCCTTCTGATTTTCTCCTTGCTTCTCGTTGTAGAATTTCCAGTCAGTCGACTTTCCTGTAGTTCTGGGTAATGTCCATTTTATATTTTAGTTGTATTTTATTGAAATTGTTGTGTGCGGCTGCGGCTAGGTGTTTACCTGTGCAGCCATCTTGGATTCTCCTCCTATAATTGTAACTTTGTAGCCTTGAGTGGAGCCAAGCCTCCTGCTTGCTCTGTAGCTGCAGCCATTTTTGTTGGGATTTATTTATCTTCTATAATTGAAACTTTGTAGCCTTGAATAGAGGCCTGGACCAGCCAGGGTGTGCGGAAAGCTTGGCTTCCTCTATTTCCCCAGGAAACCCAAGCCGCAGCCATCTTGGTTGGATTAATTTGCACACTCCTGATTGGCTGGTGGATGTGGCCTGTGGGTGTAGCTGGATAGTGGTTAATTTGCATATTACTTTTATTAGATAGTATTATATATTGGAATGCCTTAGTATTGTCCTATATTACATTTAATATTTCATATGTAGCTTGTTCTTATTTTCATTCTTAATTTTGTTTTCTACTAATTTCAGTGCTGTATTTCCCCGCCCCCCTGGATTTTGATTAAGGATTTGGTACAAGATAAGGGCCTGGAATAGTTGGAATGCCGAGGATTTTTAGCATTATAATGCAGTGATAATTTGTTTCTACATTGACTCTTTGTCAGTTTACTTTCTCTATGTGAAGGAGACAAAATAAAAACACTCATTTGAAGTGTTTTTGAGAAATACTTAAATTATGTTTGAATAGATTACTATTCTATAATACTATTAGAAATTTCCATGAAAGTATAATACATTTTTAAGTAAATAAAAAAGAGATACACATAAATTTATGAATACTGTAAATATCTAATGAATGGCTTAAAAATGAAGGTTTTATTTTACTTTTCCAAGCTTTTTGTGAAGTAGTATTTAAAATAATACAGTAGAAGGCTGTCTACTTGTTGCTGTATTCGTTTTCCTGTATTCCATTTTCTAATAAATGAGACATGCTTCTCTACCATTTTGTTGGAAGTGAAATGAAAAACTGTTCTTTGGTTTTAGGTCCTTCTCGGAGAGATTTACACAGGCACTAGTGTAGCAAGAGTCATAGTGAAGGAGTTAAAAGCAAGTGCAAGCCCAAAGGAACAAGACACTTTTTTGAAAAATGGAGAACCATACTAGTAAGTACTCCTTAATATATGTCCTGTAAATACAGTCTGTGGTCTTTTGAAAGTCACATGTTTAAAAGTACTTTGTCATTACATTGTAAACTATATAAATGTTGAATCATTATATTGTACACCTGAAACTAATGCGGTATACCAACTATACTTAAATTAAAAAAAACAACTCTAAAGGGAGCTATAGACTATGGGTGTCGAACTCAATTAGAGAAGGGGCCAAAATCTAAAATCCAGCCTAAATCGCGGGCCGAATGGTTTACTGAACAGTCATAAACTGTCATTGTGATGGAAACGCAGAGGAGTGCAGTGATGACAGCGCAGTGCGGGCCACATTGCAAGGCCTGGTGGGACGGATTTGGCCCGTGGGCCTTGTGTTTGACACATGTGCTATAGACCATGAGAGTTCCTAGTCAGGAAAAGGATAGCATTGTCATTCCAAAAGCGAGAGGTAGAGCATGATTGTCAAGGTTCTTGGCAACACATTGGTTTTGTGACCCTAAGGGAGAAGGAAAGATTGAGATTTGTCAGCCAGACTCAGGGGCCTCAAAGGAAACCGACGATGTCACAGGCACATCTGCTTGCCCTGCTCATTCCACTGCACATCATTTTGTGCACCTGTCATGGATAACAAAAATGAACTCATTGAGGAAACTTCTCTCCTTATCTCTGTATGGACAGAGTGCAAAACTTCATTCAGAGAATAATATTTTAAATATATCACTTAAAATTGTTAGACTTAAGAATATTTTATCTACCAAGTAAGCTTGCTTTTGAGTAAAACCAAAATATTTTTAAGGCCCCCAAAAACTAAACTTTGAAATTTCTGTTTGCAAAATACACAATTTAAATCAGATCCAGAGTCTCATAATGTAAGACTCAAAATGAAAATGTGTCACAGTAGGTGAGTGGTTATACAAACTGATACTCCATACCAGGGACTACTCAGCAATAAAAAGGAATCCTATATAATAAAAGGCTAATATGCAAATTGTCCCCTCGACTGAGAGTTAGACCAGAGGGCAGGGCTGCTGGCCAACTGCCTGAGGGTGCTCCCCCTGGCTGGCCCTGCTCCCACTCGCCCCTCCCACTCCAATCAGGGGTAGGGCCAGCCCTCCCACCCCCCCCCCCCGCCACTCCCCATCGCTCGCTAGGCCAAGGGACCCCACCCATGCACAAATTCGTTTGCTGGGCCTCTAGTAGTATATGAGGTAGATAGCCTAGGACTAGCTGGGCTATTTAGTATGTAGATTGAAATGCTTATTGATACAGGCAACAACTTGGATAATCTTGAGGGCATTAAGGTAAATGAAAAAGGTCCATCTTAAAAGTCCACATACTGTATGATTCCATATATATATATAATATTCTCAAAATGAGAACATTATAGAAATGGAAAACAGATTAGCTGTTGCCAGGGCTTAGGAGGAGGGGAAGTGGGGAGGCAGTGGGATGGCTTAAGTTGACCCAGGGTAACTTGGGGAAAGTCAGTGTGGTGACGTGCACTTCTGCATTCTGTTGAGGGGGTGGTTTGGTGGCTGTGGGAATCTACGTGTGTGGTGACAGCACACGGATGTACACACATGGGCACTGTGTCAGTGCCCTGGTTTCGGTACTGCACTGCGGTTGTCAGATGTAACCAGGGGAAACTGGGGGAAGGAAAGGTGGAAGCTCTGTATTCTACTTTTGCAACTTATTGTTAAGTCATAATTGCTTCAAAATGAAAAGCTTTTTAAAAGCTATTTTGACATATCTTTTTTTTTATAAAGTTTCTTTTGGACAAAATATTTTCCAAAAAAGAGTTTGTATATGCTGTGGAAATTTATGGAAATAGTTATAAGGTAGATAATCTAGGAGTAGCTGGGTTATTTAGTATATGGATTAAAATGCTTATGAACTTTATATATTTTCCCTGCCTTTTTGAAAGTGCTACCTCAAAATGATCATCTATAAATTAGAATTACTAAATTAGAGATTTTGAAAATGTTCACCCAATTACCTTTGAATGATTTAATTATTATATAACAATCAATGTGTTAATGAGCTCTTTTCTGGTTATCCTATTTAAATCATGATGAATGTTAAAATGTGGATTACTGTTTGAACAGTTTTACCCACGTGCTCTCTGATGAACAGTACTGTGACTATTTTTCCCCAGCGTTCTTCAGCATCCGAATGTTCTTCAGTGTGTGGGGCAGTGTGTAGAAGCAATTCCCTACCTTCTGGTGTTTGAGTTCTGTGACCTGGTAAGTTTTTAGCAGAAATTCAAGGCCAAGCATGCAAAAGGTTTGAGAGATAGAAACCCTGGATGAGGGGCAGCTTTCACTCTGCCCTCCATACTAACAACTTACTGAAGTATTCATTCGTTACCTTTGATAATAGTATTAGTGTTATTTTGTATTTCATCCCTATGCTAAGCTATTCTTAAGCATTTCTTATCTAATCATATTTCTCTCTCTCTTTTTTAATCCTCACCCAAGGATATTTTTTCTAATGGCCACTCATCTATTGATATGCACTTGGGCTGCTACCAAATCTTGGCTATTGTAAATAACAGTGCAGTGAAATAGAGATGCATACGTTCCTTTGAATTACTGTCTTAGGTTTCTTTGGTGTCTCTTAGGCAGCCACTTCTCATATTCCCTGAAGCCCCATTTCTAATTTTTTGAGGAAACTTCATGCTGTTTTCCACAGTGACTGCACCAGTCTGCATTCCCACCAACAGTGCCCGAGGGTTCCTTTTTCTCCACATCATTGCCAGCAATCATTTGTTGCTTATTGGTGATAGCAATTCTGGCAGGTTTTAATTTGCATTTCTGTGATGAGTAGTGAAGTTGAGCATCTTTTCATATCTGGTGGAGAAGTGTCCATTCAGGTCCTTTGTCCATTTTTTAATTGTATTATTTCTTTTTTTGATATTGAGTTATATAAGTTCTTTATGGATGTTGGATGTTAACCCCTTATCAGATATATCATTGGCAAATATGTTCTCCCATTCAGTGGGTTGGCTTACATTTTGTTGATGATTTCCTTTGCTGTGAAAAAAGTTTTTAGTTTAATATCGTCCTATTTATTTATTTTGTTCTCCTTGTCCGAGGAGATATACAGTATTAGAAAAAATACTGCTACAAGAAATGTCTTGAGATTTTTCTGCTTGTGTTTTCTAGGATTTTTATGGTTGAAACACGTATTTTATGTGACTCTCCTCAGCCATATTGGGAGAATGTTACTCTTGAAGGCTGAACATCTGGAAAGAGCTCCCATCTTTCCCTCCCTCCCAAGCTGGCATAGGCAGGGCAGAGCTAATGGCTATTTCAGTTAAGTCCACCATCTGTGATACATTGATCTACAATCCTATATAATAAAAGCCTAATTTGCAAATTGTCCCCTCTACCAGGAATTAGGCCAGGGGGCGGGGCCGGTGGCAGCAGCAGGTGACTTGGAAAAGGGAGGTGCCCCTGGCTGACAGCCGCTAAGGACCCTATCTGTGCACTGATTTTGTGCACTGAGCCTCTAGTAAATTTCTAAAACAGTATTTACTTCTCAAAAAATTAAAATGGAATCACCATGTGATCCAGCAATTTTACTTCTAGGAACATAGAATCGAAAGCAGGATCTTAAAGAGATTTCCGTGCACCCATTTCACAGCAGCATTATTCACAATAGCCGAGAGGTAGAAGCAACCCAGGCGTCCATCGGAGGTTGAATAATGAACATAATTGGTTATATCTGTACAGTGGGATATTATTCTAATGTGCTATGTCAGTGGTCGGCAAACTCATTAGTCACAGGGCCAAACATCAACAGGACAATGATGAACTTTCTTTTGAGAGTCAAATTTTTTAAACTTAAACTTCTAATGCCACTTCTTCAAAATAGACTTGGCCAGGCCGTGGTATTTTGTGGAAGAGCCACACTCAAGGGGCCAAAGAACCGCATGTGGCTCTTGGGCCACGGTTTGCCGACCACGGTGCTAAGTGAAATAAGCCAAGTCACAAAAAGACAAATACTGTATGATTCCACCCAGATGAGGTGTCTACAGCAGTCAGACTCAGAGACAGACAGTGGAAGGGTGTCTGCCACGGGCTGGGCGGAGGGCATGGGAGGTGGTACGTAATGGGTGTGGCGTCTCAGCTGGGGAAGGTGAAAAACGTCGTGTTGGTTGGATAGTGTGATGGCAGTTGCACACGGTGTAAATGTATGTGATACCCTGAACTCTGCACTCATGCATCTTACCACCATTCTTAAAACATGGATAATTGCCTACTATTATTTAAGTGCTATACTCTGTGTTACCTATTCTAGGAGGAGGCAAGAAATTCCCAGATTGCCTTGGGAAATCTGTCAGAGCTTGGAATGGCTGGTCAAAGAAAGGCCTTTAATCCAGGATCCGGCCAGTGTGCCCCCTAGTGAGAGGTCACATTTGTCTCCCGGGCCGTTCTGTACTCAGCACCGCGTGGCCCTAGTCACCTCCACAAGCTCTCCTGCAGCAGGGACCAGGCTCTGGGCTCGGTGCAGAGGCTCCGAGTCAGGGCGGTCAGGTGGGGTCAGCCCGGGGAGTGGAGAGGCTGCCTGGGCGGAGGGGCCCAGGAGCCGGCCGCGGCAGTGAAAGGAGCCACTATCTGCCGTGGCCTTAGTAGGTCAGGAGCTCCTGGAGGAGCCTGCTGGTCGTCACCGAGCACTGGTCATGCTCAGTGATAACATCTCTTAAGCAGAAAGGAGAGAATAGTTTTGCCCTTACTTAGTTCCTTGTAAGATAAAATTACCAGCCTGTTTTTCAAAAAAACTTTATCTTAGAGTTTTATGAAAGAAAATGAAAACACTTGTGAGTGAGTTTGGCAGCTGGACCGCAGCCTCTGATGTGTGATGCTGGCGGTGCGGTGTTTGTGAAGGAGCCCGCACTGCGGGGCGTTGGCTGTGACTTGTTGCCATGGGAAGTACACAATGCCACCACGTGAGCAGGAGGCAAGGAGATTGCTTTTTGGGTAAGGATCACTCATTCAACAAAAATGTATCAAGAGTTGGGCAGTGCCCTGGGGACACAGAGATGAGTCACCTCCCCTTCCCTCCCCAACTCCCCCCCCCCCATCTCCACATCCCCACATCCCTGCCTTTTCTGCGTATAGAGCCAGGCAGGCCCGCTTCAGCTGCTCATTCTGACACCTGTGTCTCCTTGAAAAGTTACTGAACTCCTAAGCCTTAGTGTGGACATCTGTGAAGCGGGGATAATGCTGCCTGCCTCACAGGCTTCTCCACCATTACTAAGATATGAACGGCAATTGCTGGGCTTATAGCATGTGCTCAGGAAAAGGTAGGGTTGTGTGTGTTTTTCATTTTTAGTTACTTAACTCCACTTACCATAATCATTGAGTAAAGATCTGAGTAGTGTGTGTAGAAGAAATCAAACTAGAGTCATTGGGGAGGGCGTGGCCAAGGAAGTGCGGTTGATCGGAGTGTGGAAGAGCGAGTGGATTGACTTCCTTGGCCCAAAAGGACATCAGGAGCACAGGAGCCTGCCCAGCAGTGCGGGGGAGCAGAGATGCTCCCGTGGGTGCAGAGTCTGGGCTGCGGGCGAGGAGAGCAGGCGGGCATGTGCTGGGAAGATCAGTTGGATGAAAAGCAGTGACACCACTGGGGAGACCAGAGTGCAAGTTGAGGTGACAGAAGGGCGTGGTTACACTTGGCTCGTGTCTTCATCTCTCTCCCTTCCCCAGGCCTGGCTACTGCCGTGGGCCCGTGGAGCTGGCTCTTTGCTGGCCGCTGTCTTGACTGCTTGTGTCCAGGCCGCTCTGCTCTCCTGACGCCTGCTTCACTCCGCCCGGTGTGCTGAGGCTGCTGACTCTGTAGCCGGCTCTGTGTCTACCCTCATGTCACATGGCTCACTGTGGGGGCACTGCGGTGCACACCTGGAGTTATTAATGTGTCAGGTGAACACATGGGGAAGCTGTCTCTTTAGAAATTGGATGCCACTAGAACATGTAAATCACACGCGTGGCTGGCACATGTTTCAGTTGCGCAGCTCTGCTCCATCTTGTTTTTGGACAAGTACAGTCTGAGGTTCAGGTGTACTCTGAGTTTCAGAGCAGTCTACACTCCTTGAAGTAAAATCTGTTGCATTTCCCACTTAACAAAGATAAAACTTTCAAACAGAATCAGTTAGATTTCACTTAAAGTAAATACTTTCCATATTGCCTCTCTTTGGCTAGCGTGAATGTGCAGAGTAATGAAGTAATAAATATTAAGCCCAATAAAATGCTGAGACTAGAGATTTTCTCCTAAATTCATTATTATATTGTTAAATTGAAATATGATGGATTGCTTTGTGGAAAATTATTGTTTCAATTTTAATTTGGGAGAACATCTTTTAGAACTTCTCAGGACGTTTTTCTTTCCCCTCACTCATTAAGCAGTGATATCCACATTAAACAGTGACGTCCCTCGATGTCCACGGAGTTGGTACCAGAATCTGCCCCGATACCAAAATCCACAGGTGCTCAAGACCCTTGTGTATAACGGTGTCGTATTTGCCTGTAATCCGTGCACATCCCCATGTATACTTTTTTATTTTTAATCCTCCCCTGCTGATATGTTTATTAACTTCAGAGAGGGAGGGAGGGAGGGAGAGAGAGAAACACCGATAGGTTGCCTCCTGTATGTGCCCATGCCAGGGATTGAACCTGCAACCTAGGTATGTGCCGTGACGGGGAATTGGACCCACGGCTGTTTTAGTATCAGGGGTGACGCTGCCCCCGCCATCTGGCTGGGCCCTCTGTGTACTTTGTCTTCTCTAGATTACTTAGACTACCTACTCCAATGTCAGTGCTATGTGAATAGTGTATACTGTGTGGTAACAAATACTATATAAATAGTATATACTGTGTGGTAACCAAAAAACCTACGTATTTCGCTCAGATGCAATCATTGTGGGTCCACCTATTAGTACATATCAGCAACAATGTAACTTTCAAGTATAGTATTTTTGATCTGTGTCTGATTGAATCTACAGGTGGGGAACCTGTGGCTACAGAGGAAGGGCTGTATTTGCCAAACTCACACTGTTGTAGATTCTGGGGACACAGAGTCAGACAGAGCCCAGCCCTGGGTGCCTTATTTCCGGTGGGAAGGACAGACAAGCAGACAAAGTGCCGGTTAGGACTGGGTGCTCAGGGTGGAGGCAGGAGGTTTTGGTCTGATCCGCGGGGAAAGTGGTGCCACTTCTGAAAAAGAACAGATTGGTGGAATTTCACACAGGACATTGAGGTTTGAGGTGTCTCTTAGGTCCCAGGAAAGGGTATCAAGTCAGCACTTGGACAAATGGGCTTAGGGCTCAGGAGATGGAGAGGTTTGGGGCCAGGAAACGTATTTGAGAGATTTATTTACAAGCCCCGGGGTGGGTAGAATCACCAGGAATGCGTGTCACAGTGATGAGGACCAAGGACTGAGCCTGGGTGTGGCAGCACTTACAGAGCAGTGAGAGGGGAGGATCCAGGAAAGGGCGAGAAAGGAGAGGCCAGAGGGATAGGGAGAAAGCCGGGAGGCTGTGGGGAAAGGGAATGGGCCATCCCTTGGTTATGCTGGTGCGACTTGGGCCAGCGAGCAGCATGTGGCAGAGGCGGTCAGCCACATATAGCTGAGCGTGCGGGGGGGGGGGCGGATGAGGGGCAGTAGAGTTGGGGAGTGAAGGATTAAGAGAGAGTGGGAGGCCAGGAGGAAGAATAGCCAGACAGACCAGGCTTGTGAGGGTTATCTGGGAAGAGAGGAGGGAACTGGGATGGCAGCGGGAGAGGACTGGGGGCCAAGAAGACGTGTTTGGTTCTTCGTTGGATTCACCTGAGAGGCATTTGAACATTAGAGTGGCAGAAGGGACGGGCTCACCAAGAGGTTGAGCTTGGGAAGGCAACCAGGTGACTAATCTCTATATTTAAAAGCCTAAGCAGCCGGCCGACCAGCCAGTTATGGTGTTCACTGACCACTAGGGGGCAGGTGCTCAATGCAGGAGCTGCCAGGTGACAGCAACTTTGCCGAGTGCCCTCTTGCACTCTTGCACTCTGGGGCCCCTCAGGGGATGTCAGACTGCTGGTTTCAGCCCAATCCCTGCAGGCCAGGCCAAGAGATCTCACAGTGCACGAATCCGTGCACCGGGCCTCTAGTGCATAATAACTGATGCAGGTGTGGAGGCGCATAAGGGTGGTTGGAGCCTGGGGTGGGGGGAGGAGAATAGCGGGGGTGGGGGGGTTTCAAGAGGCAGTGAGGAAAAGAGTTGTGCAGACAGGGACAGGGTCCCTGGGGCTACAGCTGTGATGAGAGTCAGCAATGCTCAGTATGTGGCTATGTAGGCTGTTCATTCATCCTTTCACACAGTTTTGTTTAAAAATTATAACTCCCTCTCCCTCCACCACCACCAAATCATTCTATGAAACATAAATAACTAAATTTTCAGTTATAAACCCATTTAATTGTTTGGTGTTTGCATTGTATAGAAATTAATTGTTCTCAGTATCCCGTCAAAAACTGGATAAAACCCTCTTGGCAGTTTGTGTTGGAATTTTTAAAAAAATATATATTTTATTGATTTTGTACAGAGAGGAAGGGAGAGAGATAGAAAGTTAGAAACATCAATGAGAGAGAGTCATCGATCAGCTGCCTTTTGCACACCCCCTACTGGGGATATGCCCACAACCAAGGTACATGCCCTTAACCGGAATCGAACCCAGGACCCTTCAGTCCCCAAGCCGATGCTCTATCCATTGAGCCAAACCGGTTTCGGCTGTGTTGGAATTTAATCCATTTAAAGGTTGATTATTCACTGAATGACTCAAGAAGTCATTCCCATTTGTTCTGTTTTCTGAGTTCTTTGTTCATATAGCACTCTGCTGCCATCTAGTGTCATAAATTTTTCTTTTTGATTTTTTTGGGGGATTTTGGGGAGGAGCAGAGACATTTTAAAAACTTGGACAAAGGGCTGAAACCAATTTGGCTCAATGGATAGAGCATCGGCTTGGGGACTGAGGGGTCCTGGGTTCGATTCCGGTCAAGGGCATGTACCTTGGTTGCGGGCATATCCCCAGTGGGGGGTGTGCAAGAGGCAGCTGATCAATGACTCTCATCGATGTTTCTAACTCTCTCTCTCCCTTCCTTTCTGTACAAAATCAATAAAATATATCTAAAAAAAAAAAAACCTTGGATAAAGGAAACTATTTTTTGGAATACATTGCTGTTTTTAATTATTGGGCATTTAAAAAAAACATATATATATATATATATATATATATATATTTTATATAAAATTTATTTCAGAGAGGATGGGAGAAGATAGAGAAATATCAGTGATGAGAGAGAATTATTGATCGGCTGCCTCCTGCACCCCCCCCACTGGGGATCGAGTCTGCAACCTGAGCATGGTCCTTGTATGGAATCGAACACGGGACACTTCTGTCCCCAAGCTGAACTGAGCCAAACTGAGTGCATTGAGCCAAACTGGCTTGGGCAGTGTTGGGAATTTTTAATAGCAAACCAAAGCAGTAATCTGACTACTCACTAAACATCGTTAAAACATAAATAAAACAAACTGGATATCGAAAAACAGCTTTGCTTTGGATAGAATGGGTCAGTTTTTAGTACTTACATAATAGGAACATTTTAATTATATAATTAAAGGTTTTATTCCAATTTTTATTTTAAATGGGGAGCTCTTAAGGATCCTTCTAGACCATAGATCTACCCCTGGGTCCTGTCAGTCATCACAGATCTCACCCACAGAGACTGCTCAGGCTCCTTGTAATCGCTGGTGTGAGCTCCTCGCCCCGGTAGAGACCGTGGGGAGAGGCTCTCGGCTTTTGCCCCGCTAGAAGCACTAGGAGTGTTGGCGTTAGAGGCAGAAGCTCCTGTTGGTTCTATTTGTCTTTAGTGAAATCTGGAGCGTGGCATCGGCTGTGGAGAGAAGGTGTTTAGGAACAGTGAGTGGGACTGTATTTCACTGCGCCCACTCTGCCCTTTCTCTGCCTTCGTGGCCAGAGAGAGTCTTTTGCGAAGTGGTCCTGGTTTGCCGGTAACTTCTGTTTGTTTTGAGAATTAGCCAGACACAGCGTGTAATGCTACCTGGTTTGGGTAATTTTCACCGCAGATGGCACTTTTGGAAAGAGGTTAGACAAATGAGTTTAAGTTGCCATTTCATTGGTAATATAAATAAATTGTTTGTTTTCATACTTAGTTTCCATGTGGTCTACCTTATAAAAATCCCATAGCCTGTAGGCCTGGACTTTTTTGCTGGAATTTTTCTGGGTTAACTTATTGTCATCCAAATCTGCCTTTATTCCAACCACTCCATGCTGAGGAGAGCGTAGCATAATTAAATAAAGCTTTAATTTGGAATTAAACCTCATCAATAAATATTTAATTGTATGGTAAAGAGAACGCAGAATACTTATTTCCTCCTAAGTGAATTCCCGAAAGCACGCAGCCTGGCATTGAAGTGAATTAGTCATGAAATGAAGCCGGGAGTGACATGGGAGCCAGCGGCGTCCCGGGCTCCGCGTTCACCTGAACGTGTAGTGCGTGCCGCGTGTGAGTGTGCAGCTTCCTGCCCGTGCTGCTGTCCTTCACATAGGCTGCTCAGCTTCCTGACGTTCTCCCTCACAGTGGTCTTTGCACAACACGGGGCCTTGGGGAAGCTGGCAGACACCTGAGGCAGTGGGTCCCAGTACTGCACATACTGCCCTTTCCCCCCGTTCCCGTTGTTCTGTCCTTCCGCCTTGTTCCTGGGTGCCCGGGCAGGAGCCTTCACGATGGGGTGCTGTCTGACCCTGTGTCTCCAAGCCTCCCACAGGCAGTGCTAGCGGCACTGTCTCTTACTCTCTCCTCATCTGTTCCCTGGCAGTTTCTGTAAGTCGTGCACCCTGCACAGTTCCCTCTCTCACTGTCCTGTCTCCGGGGTTTCTAGAACAAAGGTAAGCTGGCCTTTAATTGGAATGCCCCAAAGGTGACGGGTGTTTTCTATTCCTTTGAAATAAATACTTAGTTGAAGTATTTTGTCATTTGAAACTGGTTCAGTCTGTGATGCTTTATTAAGCTAACTCTAAGTAATTTCTAATAAATAACCTTAGTAACTAATGTCCATTAAGCACATGTTTAGCTGCCTGTTTGTTGTCTGCTTGTGAAAGCAAACTGCATGGTCTTTGCAGGGCGACCTGAAGGCGTACCTGCGCAGCGAGCAGGAGCACGTTCGGGGCGACGCGCAGACCATGCTGCTGCAGCGGATGGCGTGCGAGATCGCCGCGGGGCTGGCGGCCATGCACAAGCTGCACCTACTGCACAGGTGGGTCTGCCGGGGGCGGCCGTGCAGGTGGTCCCGGGACAGCTGCAGAGTCCACTCTGGCTTAAATCGTACAGGCTGTCCCGTGCTTCCCAGAGTTCCAATAAGTTGGCTTCGTTTAGATCAGTACCCGAGGACACAGTGTCGTCGTGAGCCTGCGCTCTAGAAGTTATCCCCAAATGTCACAGACTGTACGGAGTTATCCATTCTCTGCGTCTGCCCCCGGCGTCCCCCGTGCCCTTGTCATGTCCCCTTAGGTCTGGTTCCACCTGCTCGGTCTCACGGTGCGTCCCACGTCACTTCCCTGGGGAGGCTGGGAGGCCCACTGGGCTCCCATCCTCTTTTCACGACACGTCTGAGCACTGCTTTCTGGCCAGGCTCTGAGAGGCCTGCGGTGGGGGTGGGAGTCAGGGGTTGTGTGAGCAGCCAGCGGTGGGTAAAACCTTTCTGTCAAAACTTCCCGGTTCTACTCCCACCACTGCAGCTCCTGGGAACGCACTTTGTTCAGATCATTGATCTAAATTTGTCATTAAAACAACCAAGGGTTTGAGTCCCACCTGATCTGGTGGCTCTGTGAACCCAGAGGGAGAGCTCTGCTCATGATCTAGCCTTCGTGCTCCGATGTTTAAAATCATTTCCTGGGTCTCCTGGGAACCAGGCAGCGTCTCTAGTTGAATTGAATTAAAACATTCAACTCCTAATAATCTAAAGACCTAAAAAAGGACACCTGTGTATTGATGTGGAGGATTGTCATGAAACATTATGTTTTTTAAAAGGCAGGTTGGCTCGGCTGGTGTGGCTTAGTGGTTGAGTGTCAACCCAGGAACCAAGAGGTCACAGGTTCGATTCCCTGTCAGGACACATGCCTGGGTTTTGGGCTCAATCCCCAGGAGGGGGCATGCAGGAGGCGGCCATTCGATGATGTTCTTCTCTCTCATTGATGTTTCTATCTCTCCCTCTCCCTTCTTCTCTCTAAAAAACAATAAAACATTTTTTTTCAAAAGGAAGGTTAGGTGTTTATAGAATGACAATTTTTTAAAGATTGTATTGATTTGACAGAGGAGGAGGAAGGGAGAGGGAGATAGAGAAACATGGATCAGCTGCCCCCTGCACGCCCTCTACTGGGGATCATGCCCACCCTCTGGCATGTGCCCTGAATGAGAATCAAACCGGCCAGGGTGGAAGAACATTTTTAAAGGTGGAATTCAGAATATTTACTGGCTGACTCAGGGCCAGGTTTTCTGTGCTGGCTGAGAATAGAATGATCTGCATGTCCAGCTGGGAGCTGTGGGCTGCAGTGAGAAGCACCCAGTAAACGTTCCTCTTGCCGTCCTTTAAGGAGAGAGCCAGGCCTGGCGTCAGCAGAGTGCGTGTTTGCAGTCGAGCACAGGTTATTCGTGACTTTCAGGAACTTGCGGTCATTTTGCTTGCCATTTGCTACCAGGAATTCAGCTTACTCAGGAAAGCACGGAGTAAGTGGGGTGTGGTTGGTTCTGGAAAACGGCTGCAGGGGCACCGAGCTGTTCATGAGAGCCGCCCCTTGCAGGCGGGTAACTCCAGATCCCGTGGGAGTTGAGGACCAGTAGGGTGGGGACTCCTTGCACCGGGAGCTCCCAGTTCTGGCTGTCAGCCCCCTCTCGGGCGGTGAGGCGTGTGCAGTCACTGACACGAGGCGACACAGGCGCTGCCAAGGGGAGCGAGCCAGAGCCCGCGGGAGCCGTTCGGAGCCGGCTGGCTGGCGGCCTCCCCACGGGACCCGTTGTTCAGCTCGGAGGAAGAATACCCGGCTGTTTGTGCTTCCTGCCAGAGCGGCATTGACGTCAGGAGTCCACGCCGCTGTAGAGAAGCTGCACCTTGGGTTTCTCTCACCTTGGGCTCTGGGCTTCAGAGAGTGTTTACTTTTTACCAGTTTCTGAACCCGATTATCTCATTGTCACCTGGAGTCTGGTAGCACTTCCCAGTTCCTGTGTGTGTGGTTTTAGCCTTAGGATGACCAGCCCAGCAGGTCAGCCTGTTGTTTGGGAGGCGCTGAGGCTCTGATGTGTGAGCGACTTGCCCAGAGTTCCCAGTTCCCAGCGTGGAGCAGAGACCAGTGCCCAGGTCTGGCAGCGGGCACTGGGTGCTGGGAGCGGAGGGAGAGAGCAGTTTAGCAGAAATTCCCCGTCAGATCACTGTCTTCTCCCCCTGAGCCCTGGCTCTGTTCGGGGAGGCGTCCCTCTCCCCCTGAGACTGCCAGTTGAACTGGATTAGAGGTTGCAGTGCCATTTACAGTGTGCACATGCCTTTTGCACATCATGTCCCATCTTTCAGCTGACCTTCACACTGGAAATCTGAAGGCCTGCAGAGACCACGTGTAAGGAGAGGAGGGAGGAAGCGGGCCGTGCAGGAATGGCTTGAATGGCCTGAGCAGAAAGTGTCCGGAGCTCCAAAGGGGCTGCAGGCAGGCCCAGGCTGAGAGGGCACACACGCCCCTGTCTGGCGCCCAGCTTTTACCTCTTGTCTCGGAGGGCGGCATGGGAGGCTGAGAAGGGTCTGTTTATGGAAACCCGGAGACGCTCACCGGAGGTCTCAGCAGCAGGACTCTGTTGGCAGACCTGCGCGCTGTCCAGTGGCAGCTGCCAGCGCAGTGGGCGGAGCTGCCCGTAAAGCACTCCTGTTCCTGCCCTCACAGGGCAGACTCCTGCCCCTCCGTCCCTTCCCCTCTGCCCAAACGGGCCGATTCTGTTCTCAGATCGGACGTTTCTCTTGTTTGTAGCAATGGAGTTGGGGGTGGTGGCGGGGGGCCCAGGTTTCTCCCAGACAGGTACATCCACAGGTCTGAAGGCTTCTGGATGGAATGCCGAAAATCATTTACCGTGTGTGAACAGAGCGTGTGTAGAGAGGAATTTCGTGTAACTTAGTTATTTGGGAGATGAGTTGGAAATTCAGATCATCACATGTTTGCTAAGAACCAGCCATCCGCACCGCGCAGTGCTCTGGCTGTTAGCGCAGTGCCGTGGGAGTGGCTGACGCTGAGAAGGTGAGATGCGCTGTCCTGTCAGCTCTGGGCCCCAGCAAAGGCTCTCACTCCTCTGTGCTCTGTCAGTGAGGAAAACACAGTGTCCACCTCAGAGGCTTGATATGAAGATCAAATGAGCTAACGGCACCTGTAACGTGCTTAGAGAACCGAGTGGTGTGAAGTAAGTGCTTTGTAAACATTAGCCATTAGCATGAATTGCATCTTTTATAAAGCAAGTTGCCATTGAATTATAGCAGTGTTAGTTATTGCTGTTGTCATTCTCATTATTATATTTCAGATGTGAGCTTTGGAAATTAAAACCTTTGAAAGTAAGAATTTAAGAGTTAGCTTATGTGTTTGGTCTTCTATCATATAAAGACAAACATTTAAAATTTTGGGTTGTAGAATTTCAGTTTTTGATAACTTTTATTCATGATTTAAAACTATAAATTCATTTTTAATTTAGTGGCTTTTTAAAATTTTTTTATGTGTATGCCAGTTGATGATTTAAAAAAAAATTCCAAGGACTAAAGCCAAAATAAAATAAATTTAAGCCCTGGCCGGCTTGGCTAGGTGGATAGAGCGTCGGCCTGCGGACTGAGGGGTCCCGGGTTTGATTCCGGCCAAGGGCACATGCCTGTATTGTGACCTGATCCCCAGTGGGAGGTATGCAGGAGGCATCTGACTGATGATTCTCTCTCATCATTGATGCTTCTCTCTCTCTCTCCTTCTCCCTTTCTCTCTGAAATCAATAAAGAAATATACTTTTAAAAAGAAATTTAATCTGTTGTCTATATAGGAAGTTCCTTTAAGAAAAGAATTTTTTTTTTTAAATTATGTGCTTTTGAAAATCAGTTTGTTCTTAAGTAAATGATATAAATTGTTTTAAGTAACTCTTGCAAATGCACTCTTTAGCTCCCTGGTGGAGAGGAGGAGTTTGGAGGAGATGAGAGTAATTTGAAAAGGGCTTCCTTGTAATGCCTGCACATCATTGGAAAGGAGGTTAAAACCAACAGTTTTAATCATGTAAGCGGGGGTGGGAGGCTTGAAGCTATAACTTTATTAATCTTTACTAGCCTATTACTGAAGTAATACAGGTTATTGTAAAAAATATTCGGACAATTTAGACAGTGGTATTTTAGAGTTCTTTCTTGACCACTTTGACTAGGAAAGGACCCACACACCTGGTGTTAATGCAGCACAAGGTACCGCTGTGTTCAGTATTTGACCTTAGCCGTCACAGCTAGTTGCAAAAATATCTGATCATCTCCACTATTTAAGTCACTAATAAGATATGTAATCCATTTTCTATAAAAAAAATTTTAAATATAAATTATTAAGTAGGGAGCTCAAAATACCCTCTGATTCCCATAGAAAGCCTTTTTCCATAGCCATGTCCTGTCACGCTTTCTGGTCACGGCTTTTCCTTGTTCTTGAGTTCACTTTCTCTCTCTGTTTTCAGCGACTTGGCCCTTCGGAATTGTTTTCTCACCTCGGACCTCAATGTGAAAGTGGGAGACTACGGCATAGGATTCAGCAGGTACAAGGTAAGCCAGAGTTCGCAGGGTCTCGCCTTCGTTGTTAATCTGGTTTAATGTTTCATGCCGCTCTTTTTCTGAGAGGGGGTAAGGATCTTGTTCAGGTTGCCCTCTGGAGAGAGGGTGGCTCAGCCATTTAAGTGGGAGTGTTGGCGTCTGACGGTGGCTTTTCTAACCCAGTGACTGTACCGGAGGTTGGCTCTCAGCGTCCCTGCTGTTTTGTTTAAAAAGCCGTGCCCTGGGTGCAATTGATACAGTTTGCTGCTGTATAATGTTAGTATGCACTTGGGCAATATAGTTATTGCCATGGGTGTAATAAAATACACATGTCACATAACTATTTCTCCCTTCTGTGTTCAGTAACATTTTGGATCGAATTCAGTAAGCTTGGGGTTTAGGTTTTGAAGCTGTCATAAATGTATCCCCAAAGAGGGGCAGAGGTGGATGAGGTTTTATCTGTGTGCGTGCGCCGGAGGAAGGAGGCGGCTCTGTGTTGGGCAGAGAAGGCAGCTGTCCGCCCTGCGCCGCCGGGAGACCTTGGCCCAGCCACCGGCCTCCCTTTCTAAGCAGCAGCACGCAGATACACCTGTGCTGTGTTATGGGCTTCGTGTAGCTCTCGGGACTTTTTAAACAAAAATATTTTGCAAATATAAGTTGGCCATTTGGTGCTGTGGTAGCTCTAGTGTCTTGAGCACTTACTGTAAGTAGCGGGCACTCTGAGGTGCTGCCTGCACCATCCATTTAATCCTCACCATGAGGAGAGGGAGGGCGGGCCTCACCCCCCTTCCTGGGGAGGGAAGAGGCTGGCACGTGTTTCCTGCCTGCAGTCACCGAGCTGGTGAAGGGTGAACGTGGACTTGAAGCCCAGCCTGACCCTCTGAAGCCTGCGCCCTACTAACTGGCACACTCCCCTGTTCGGGCAGAGCGCCCAGCTCTGGCTCTGGGCATCACAGACACGTCCCTT
Source organism: Pipistrellus kuhlii (assembly GCF_014108245.1). NCBI lineage: Eukaryota > Metazoa > Chordata > Mammalia > Chiroptera > Vespertilionidae > Pipistrellus > Pipistrellus kuhlii. Next base: position 2,149,456 of record NW_023425584.1, read on the forward strand.
CCTTTTGTGCTGAGACCAGCTCATGAAGCCCTCCCCTGCCTCCGCCCAGAAAGTCTCTCTCTGCCCACTTGCTTTTGGGTTAAGTATTGTTTCCTGAGAATGATCTGGAATGAAATTACTGAGCTCATTAAAAGTATGAGAGAATTCGCCAACGCCGGTTTGGCTCAGTGGTTGAGCGTCGGTCTGCGGACTGAAAGGTCCCAGGTTCGATTCCGGTCAGGGGCATGTACATTGGTTGCGGGTACATCCCCCCGGTGGGGGGTGTGCAAGAGGCAGCTGGTCGATGTTTCTCTCTCATCGGCATTTCTAACTCTCTATCCCTCTCTTCCTCTCTGTAAAAAATCAATAAACTATATTTAAAAAAGTATGAGAGAATTCAAAATTCTGTGTGCTTTCTAACAAAACAGGAGGATTATATTGAAGCAGATGATAAAAAAGTTTTCCCTCTGCGATGGACTGCTCCAGAGTTAGTAACCAGCTTTCAAGACAGACTGCTAACTGCAGACCAAACCAAGTACAGTAACATCTGGTATGTATTGCTCTACCCTTCTACGCGGCTTTTGTGTAGCACGGTCCTGGAGCACTTTCTTAAAGGAAGTAACTGAACGAGATGTTACTCCAGAGCGCCTGGTGGTGGGAAAGACAATGTGTGCATTGATACGGCAGCAGTCACACTGCAGTGACATAATTAGCTTTTTGAATACTGCCTCTTTTACCATTCGACAATAATAAGCTCCATAAAAGCGGGATGCGAGTCCATTTTCTGTGCCTACCACAGGGCCTGGCATATAATACAAATGTAATAAATATTTATTGAAGTGAATAAAAACACAGAAAGGCTAAGTACTCTTACTTCTTGAACTGGATCGAGAAATGTGGGTCCTTTTATTTCCTCTGATAGAAATGGTCTCTCAGCTTAGATACTGAACATAATCATTGTTTTCACTGATTTGTGAAATTAGCATCAGAGAATTTAATTCATGTTATATTGTACTATACAATGTCAGATAATACATTTATTCCATACAGCTTATTCAGATAAGCCTTCTGGTGGGTATTGATCACAGTCATGTAAACCATCATTATCCAAACCTCGCTGGATATCAGAATCAGTTGGGAACTTTTCAGAAAAACCATTTCCTAGGCCACACTGGCATCTGCCAGCAAAGATTCGGGGGGAAGCGGGGAAGGGGGGTGGGGCACACAGGAGCTCAGGGATCTTAAATATCAAGGTGTTTCTGAAAGCTGCCCAGATAACACACATGCTCTGGGTACATGTTAGCCATCTTGGGTCTCCAAGGAGGTGCTAATATAGCCTCTGCCTGAGGCCACCCAGCAGGAGCTACAGAGAGATCTGCAGATTCCTCTTCTTTGGGTTTTGGAGGTGCCCAGATGAGGCCAGCTGTGAAGTAATGCAAGCTGCTGTGGGGCCTCGGGCCTTCTTTTGGATGTTGTAGTTTTGAAGTGGTTGTGCGAGGCAGCATGTTCAGGTGTTTACCTATGCCGCCATCTTGGTTTCTCTTTCAAATAATTTCTTGACTTTTGAAGTTGAGAGTCAGATTAGCTCCTCCCTATAATTGTGCCTATTGTCTGTTTCACATTGTTTTGCATTGGCCAGAACTGCCAGAGTCGTGTCCACCAGTATCTAAGAGGAGGCCTACTTGCCGTGGTCCTGGGTTTAATGAGAATGTCTCTTTCAGATCATGTTAGAGAGCTGTCTTTACTACGTTTCAGTACACACCTTGTCTTTAGAGTTCCTAGTGACTGCACAAACAATGTGGATGCTAAAACTTCAGCGTCTACAGGGAGAAAGAAATAATCACTTTATTTTTCCCTCAGGTCCCTGGGTGTGACACTTTGGGAACTTTTTGATAATGCTGCTCAGCCGTATTGCAACCTGTCCAACTTAGATGTTCTTAACCGGGTCATTCGAGAGAGAGACACAAAACTCCCCAAGCCCCAGCTGGAGCAGCCTTATTCTGACAGATGGTTGGTGACTTCTGTTTCTGTTTTTATACAATAAATGTTACATTTTTTTTATGACTTTTAAAAATAATTGTATATTTTTATAACTTAACATTGTTTTTGAAAAATGTATGGAACAAGCAGGGATTTTTGTATTATTCGCAATAAAAAATGTGAAGTTAGATTTATTTTAAAAGTCAACAGTCGGAGAGTTTGCTATTGCAGAATTGTTTTCACCTGACTGGAATCGATTGCAGAATTGTTTTCAAATGAGGCTGGCTATATAAGTGATATCTAATATGTGAGAAAAAAGATAGCATAAAAATATTTAAATTGGCAGTTGAAATTAATTTGCATAACATAACATATGTTCACATTTGCAAAACAAACATTTCTTACGAGTCTTTGAACCAGTTCTCACTCCATTTCCAATTAGGATCTGTTCACTTCTCTTCAGGCCTCTGTCTAAGCCCCTGCATTGCCCCGAAGCTTGGGGCCTGCCTGTAGGCAGTGCTCAGCTGCCCAGGTTGCTAGAGCCATTGCCCCAGAATAACTGGGCACATAGGCTGTAAGTTTAATATGTGACGCTGTCTCTGCTCATGGTTACCGTCAGCGGTATTGAGCCAGCCCTGGAAGTCCAGCTCCTGGTGCTGCCTTCTTGGGCTTCTTCTCTCTTTTCCCTCCACTTTCAGCTCCGTTTATGGTCTAAAGGAAACCACGTGCTGCAGAAGATTATAGTGTTACTGTTCGTCAGTGAGTAGTGAGATTAGTTACAGCAGCATTTGTCTGTGTGAGTTTTTGCAAAGTAAAGTGAGTAAATCTACAAACTCAAGGCAAGTGCATTCTTTCCACTCAGAATACCCATGGCAATTGTTTTTGAGGACAGCATGTTAAAACTATTCTTTCTGAATTCAGTAACAAGTCCTTGGTTAAACACCAGAGGAACAAATGACAAGGCAACAGAATTGCAGTGATCCTGTGGAATGTCCTGAGAACACAGAAATTAGTGGTCAAACATGTTATTTCTGCATTTCCTCTCACCATGGTCTCACAGGATCTGAACGCCTTCAGGTGGCCAGCAGTGATTCAAGCATAGAGACTTCTGGATGTTGATTTGGCTTAGGGGCTCCTGTAGTCTTCTTATTCTGGAAACTAGAGGCCTGGTGCACAAAAATTCTTGCACTGGGGTGGGGAGGTCCCTCAGCCTGGCCTGCACCTCTCACAGTCCAGGAGTCCTCAGGGGATGTCCTACTGAAGGCTTAGGCCCTCTCCCCATGGGCCTCGTGGGGAGCGGGCCTGAGCCGCAGTCTGGCCTGGCCTCCCTCTGCAGGAGGCAACCGGGCTGGCTGATCAGGATCAGCACCGCCCCATCACCCTGCCACTGCCACCCAGCCTCCCTCTGTGGGAGGCGACCAGGTGGGCTGATCAGGGAATGGTGCTGCTGCGCTGCCCGCGCCCCCCCCCCTCCATCGCTGGTCCTTTCCTCTGCCTGCTGGCACATACCTTGGTGCCACCTGCTCGCCAGCCCTGCCCCCGCTGACTGGTGGTTCTGCTCTTCAGTCAATTTGCGTATTATGCTTTTTTTTTGGGGGGGGGGGGAGTCAACTCTTTTTTTCATTTTGTATTTTTTAAATTTTATTATTATTGTTTTTTTGTTTAAAGTATTACAAATAGTAGTACATATGTCTCTCCCCCCCCCCCCCCCCCCTGATCTTCCCCCGGTCTCCCCTATCCTCCCAGCACATGCCCTCACTCCACCTCCACGGTGTCTTGCTTATATGCATGCATACAAGTCCTTCAGTTGATCTCTTACCTCTCCCCCCGCCCCCAGCCTTCCTGCTGTAATTTGACAGTCTGTTCCATGCTTCTCTGCCTCTGTATCTATCTTTTTGTTCATCAGTTATAATGTTCTTTATTATCCATAAAGGAGTGAGGCCATTGGTTATCAGTCCGTTAACACCCTACCGTGTGTCCCTCAGGTATGAAGTTTTGCAGTTCTGTTGGTTGCCACCAGACAAGCGACCGGCCGCCGAGGACGTGCACAGGCTGCTCACCTACCTGCGCATGCAAAGCCAGCGGGACTCGGAGGTGGACTTCGAACAGCAGTGGAACGCTCTTAAACCGAACACACACACCAGGGACACGACCAACAGCGCCGCCTTCCCCATCCTCGACCACTTCTCCCGGGACCGGCTTGGCCGGGAGATGGAGGAGGTCCTCACTGTGACGGAAACCAGCCAGGGCCTGAGCTTCGAGTACGTCTGGGAGGCGGCCAAGCAAGACCACTTCGATGAGCGCAGCCGGGGCCCCCCGGACGAGGCCTTGTCTTACACGAGCATCTTCTTCCCCGTGGAGGTGTTTGAGAGTTCCCTCTCCGACCCCGGGCCCGGGAAGCAAGACAGCAGTGGCCAGGAGGTCCCTGTGCGAGCCCCGGGCGTGGTTCCCGTGTTCGATGCCCACAACCTGTCTGTGGGAAGCGACTATTACATCCAATTAGAAGAAAAGAGTGGTAGCAACTTGGAGCTCGATTACCCGCCTGCACTGCTCACCACGGAGCTGGAGAACCCCGAGAGGACGCGTGACGAGGCGCCCCAGTTTCTGACGCTCAGGGGCCTGGAGTGTGAGGAGTCCAGTACCGATGAGGATTTCTTCCAGAGCAGCGCAGACCCCACAGACCCCAGCCCCCCTGAGGACGCGCGTGCCGCCAGGGGCCCCGAGAGCCCTTTTAACAGTATATTTAATGATCTGGACAAGTCGGCGGACCTGCCCAGTCACCAAAAACTATTCGACCTGATGGAACTGAATGGAGTTCAGGCTGACTTTAAGCCGGCCACGCTAAGTTCAAGTGTGGATGAGCCCAAAGACTCAGTGATAACAGGCCGCCTGGAGAAAGAGGAGCCCCACAAGCTTTATGACCTTGCGCGCCAAGATCATTTTGATCCACTGAATGTGCAAGAATTGTCAGAAAACTTTCTATTTCTTCAAGAGAAAAACTTACTAAGAGACTCATTGTGTAGCAAAGAACATATAAATGACCTTCAAACAGAACTTAAAAACGCTGGCTTTACGGAAACCATGTTAGAAACTCCACGCAGGAACACTTTAGATGCTGAGTTTACGTTTGCTGAAAACAAACCAGGCTTCTCTTCGCTGCAGGAAAACGTCAGCGTCAAGGGTCCGGAGACGCGGGCTGTGCTCCAGGCCCTTGCTCTGAGCACCTCCGAGCCGTCTTCCCCGGAAGTGCAGGTACCTCCTACCTCCCTCGGACCGGAAGGAACACCTCCCCACGCACTGACAGGGACGTTCCCGAAGCAGGAGGAAACCACGCCCAGGCGTTTAGATGTCGGTGTCCATGACGACTGTCTTGGCCAAGAAGCAGAGGTAGATTCGGTGACTGTCCCGGTTGGCATTCCCTCCACCGATGCTGGCACAGACAGCATGGGCCCTGGGTCCCTCACGCTGACTCCGCCGAGGGAAGAGGCCTCCGGACGGACCCAGAGTGACCCTGCTCTTGTGGGTGACATTGTTGCCAGGAAAGTGAGCATAGAGAGCAGCCTTCCGGAACTGAGACAGCAAAACGAGCCGCCTTCAGAAGACCCTCCCAGGAACGGGCCGCTGGAGGGCAGCCCGGCAGCCGGGGGCGCTCTGCACCAGCTCAGCTGTAAAGATGCCGCCAACGAGGGCGGCCTGGCCCTGTCCTCCGACTCGACCAGCCAGGACAGCCTTCTGGAAGACAGCTTGTCCACACCCATCCCCACTTCAGAGCAGTCGGCGGAGACCCCCGATTCCCTGGACTCCGTGGACGTCCATGAGGCTCTGCTGGGGTCGTTAGGAGCAGGGCAGGAGACACTCCTGCCCCCTGACAAGCCTGCGGACAGCGGGTACGAGACAGAGAACTTGGAGTCGCCCGAATGGACGCTGCACCCTGCTCCCGACGGTGCCTCGGCCTCAGACGCGGCCGCAGCAGGTGACGGCGGTCGTGGCGAGCTGCCTCCCACCCCTGTCATCGTCATCTCAGATGCCGCCGATGGCCACCAGAGTGCCGACCTGGCCGCACACGCCTCTGCCGCTGGCTCTCAGAGCTCCTACCGAGACTCTGCCTACTTCTCAGACAATGACTCCGAGCCTGACAAGAAGTCGGAGGGGGTCCAGGGAACCTCGGTGTCAGCTGTGGCCTTGGTAACGGATCGGCCTCCGCCTGAGCCAGTCATTCCAGAGCCGAGTCCTGGCACCACGGACAGAGGCCTGGAGACCAAAAGCAGCCCGCCAGACCAAAGCTGTCCCTCTGCTTTCCAGAACTCCCGGCTCCCGGCATCGGGAGAAACAGCGCAGCCGGCACTGACGGGCGTTTCCGAGGAGCTGCCTGCGCCCCCAGACGAAGCGGGCAGCCCCTCGAGCGCGTTAAACTCGGAGCTGAGCAGCGGCGATGACTCCGAGGCCCAGGAAGAGCCCCCCTGCACCATCGCCTCCACCGGGACCAACACCCACGAGCTCCTGGCATTCGCCAGTGCCCTGCACCCCGGCAGCCCGGCGGACCAGCCCCTGCCCGGCCACGAGGGCCCCAAGCTGAAGGAGCCGGACGTGGAGGGCAAGTACCTGGGGAAGCTGGGCGCGGCGGGCCTGCTGGACCTCTCCGAGGACGGGATGGACGCGGACGAGGAGGACGAGAACAGCGACGACTCGGACGAGGACCTGCGGGCCTTCACCCTGCACAGCCTCAGCTCCGAGTCGGAGGACGAGGTGGAGCACCCGGTGCCTGTGGTCCTCAGCAGCGACGATGGGCGGCACCTGCGGAGCCTGCTGAAGGCCCCGGCGGCCGCCCCGCTGCCCCAGGGCGGCCGGAGGGAGAAGAAGGCGGTGACCTTCTTCGACGACGTCACCGTCTATCTGTTTGACCAGGTATCTGTTCCTCCCGCCGGTGCACTGGAGGTTCCACAGTGGGGAGGACATTGAGTGTGCCGTTTCCCTCATTTTCATCCTGAGGCTGCGGTTGATCGCTGTTACCGTCCCAAGGATCAGCAGAAGTGCAGTGTGCACAGGGAGCTCCGTTTGCTACGGAGGACACTGCTCTTCCCGGGCTCCCGGCGAGGTCTGCTGAAGTGGTTACCCTTCGCGGCATCGCTATGTCTGACATGGCAGTGAGGCCCGCACGCAGGGCAGTGGGGCAGGCGGGCTCAGCTTAGCTCTGGAGACGCAGCCCCGTGGCAGTGCCTGTGGGGCAGCAGCAGGGTCTGTGGCTCTGCTTTCCTCCTCCTCGCTCCCACCCTCCACCCCTTTCCTGCCCTCCCCTTCTCCCCCCTCTGCCCTCCATCCCCCCTCCTGCCCTCTACTTCCCTTCTGCCCTCCTCCCTGCTCTGCTCCCACCCCCCTCTGCTCTTCCCACTCTCCTGCCCTCCTCCCTTCTCCTGCCCTCCATCCCACTGTGGAGCAGGTGCCCGCTGTGCACCACACAGGTGGGCTCAGACTTTTCCTTCTTTAAAAATGAACCAGCCTATAATTCAGACTTTTAAAAAAAATATTCTCTGTCGACTAGTCTGCATTTGCTTCTTGAATCAGCTAGACTGTGAGGGAAGCTCAGCCACAGGCACATCTGAATGGGACCCTTTATGTCCCAGAAGGCGTGGGGGTCCGTGGCCCTTGTCTCCTTAAAGCACAGCCCGCCTGGTGGGAGTCCTTGGGCTGAGCCTGCGGCCTCTCTCTCAGCTCGGTGCCTCTGAGGCTGCCTTTTCTCTGGCGCGCAGTTCCTCAGACCCACCCCAGCGCAGGACTGACCGTGTGCTCCGGGGGGCGGGTGTGCCGAGACATCAGCATCCACCTGCCGGGGGACAGCTGGGCTTTCCCACTCTGCCTAATTGTGTGCAGGTTTTAGTGGACACGGATGGGGGGGTGGGGGTTTGGGTGCTAGGTTGTATGTAAGCGTATGTTCAGTTGTTTAAAGAAAAGAACCTTTTCCACAGAGGCAGAGTGGGGAGGTTCAGGCTCTCTCTGTCTCTGCAGTGTTTGGTGGTGGCACTGTCTTTCCCGTTAGCTAGCAGCCTCAGCCGTGATCTGACTCCGTTTCCCGGCGGCTGGCCAGGGCGGCTGCACGGCTCTCGTTTGCCGTCTGCGTCCTTTCAGTGACGGGTCCCCTCTTTTGCCCATTTTCTTACCTGGATTCTCTGTGTCTTGAGTTTTGTTTGGATTTTTAATAAATTCTAGATATGAGACGTTTGTCAGATCCATGGTTTAGAAATATTTCTCCCAGTCTGTAGGTTGTCTTTCACAGAGCAAAAGTTTTAAATTTTGGGAGACTTCCATTTATCACTTTTTTTATAGATCGTAATTTTTTAAAAGATGTTTTTGCTGATTTCAGAGAGAGGAAGGGAGAGGGAGAAAGAGATAGAAACATCAATGAAGAGAGAATTCATCCATCAGCTGCCTCCTGCACGCCCCCTCCTGGGGATTAAGTCTGCAAACTGGGCAAGTGTCCTGACTAGGAGTCGAACTGTGACCTCCTGGTTCCTAGGTCAATGCTCAACCACTGAGCCACACTGGCCAGGCTCATACTTTCGTTATGTCTAAGTACCCTTCACCAACCCCTAGATCCTGAATATTTTCTCATAAGTTTTATGTTTACATCTGTTTTACATTTGAGTTGATTTCTGTGTAAGGTTGAGTTTGGGTTCATTGTTGTATGTTTGGATGTGTGTTGAGAAGACTGATCCCTGTCCATTGAACAGCCTTTGCACTTTTGTCAGAAATTAAATGACCAGATCTCTCTAGGTCTGTAACTGAACTTGTTGTTCTGTTGCGCTGACTTGTGTATTTGCCTCTTTGCCAGGACCTCACTCCTGTGACTAAATCTTAAAATCAGGGGGACGATTCCTTTATCACTTTTCTTCCTTTTTAAAATTACTTTGGCTTCTACAGTTCCTGTAATTTGCCGGAGAGATTTTAGAACCAGCTTGTCTGTAGCTGCAAACAGAAATCCAGCTTGGATTCTGATGGGAATCGCATGGGGCCTAAGGCGCAGCTGGGGGAGAAGTGCCGTCTGCACTGAGGGGACTCCGCTGTCTTCCCGCTGGTCCTTCAGAGCCTGGCAGGGCGTTCTGCTTGCTTTCAGTCCGCACCCGAGGGACGCCGCTGGCCTCGTAGAGAAGCCGGGCAGCATTTCTCTTTAAAGAGATTGTGTAGACTCATTGATCTTTTTTAAGAACTGCTTTTGATTTCATGGAGTGTTTTTTATTCATTATTTTCTTTTCAATTTTATTGATTTTTGCTGTGTCATTATTTTCTTCAGTTGCTTTAGATTTATTTTGCTTTTCCTTTTCTAGACTCTTAAGGAAGACACTTAGGATGTAAAACCTTTTCTTTCTAATAGCATTTCATGCTATGAATGTCCCTCTATGTACTACGTTAGCTGCACCCCACAAATTTTAATGTTGTATTTTCATTCCGTTCACAATATTTTCTAGTTTTCCTCAAGGCTTCCCGTGACCCTCAGATTATTTATACACGCGTTAGTTTTTAAGCCTTCGTGGGTTGGGCGTTCTCTCGTTTGCTGTGCTGTTGGAACTCAGCACCCTGCATTGCAAAGGGCCCTGGGATGAACAGAGCTCAGAGCTCTTGTTCTGCTTCTGGAGGGGGCAGGAGGGGTGTTCTGCCAGAAGGGGGAGAAGTTCCTGTTTATTCGCTTTCTCTCGTCCAGCCCGGCAGTCCCAGGGTGGCAGCGATAGGGGTGCCCGGCTCCGTGGCCATGAGGGGCCGAATGTCCTCCCCCCAGAGGGCCTGTGTGCCCGGAGAGTGAGGAGCCTGGCTCTCCGTTCTCACTGCTCCCCTGCGAAGGATGTAGCGTCGGGGGGGACACCAGAGCCCCCGCTTTCTGGCCAGAAAGCCACACTAGGAAGGCCCAAGACACCCGAGAGGACCGGAGACCCCGAGGCCCTCAGAGGCCGCCATCGAGTGCTTTCTGAGCTCTCGCTGCCTCCAAGTGCGCCTGGCAGAGCTGCCTGAACAGCGCGCTGAGCCCTGGATGGAGCTGTCGGGGACCGCTGCTCCCGGTCCCGTCTGGCCAGGGCGGCACACGCACAGGACAGGCTCGGGAGGCCAGCCAGGGCTGCGGTGCGGGGTAGGGGAAGGGGTGAGTTCACTGCTGTTTGGTATCTGAATTCCGGCTTCATCCCAGCCAGCCTGCTGCTGCTGCTTCTCAGAGGCCCCGCGTAGCTGCTCCGTGCACTGGGCCCGGGCTGTGTGTTCCTGCCCCCGGCCCGGGCCCAGAAGCCGCTCCTGTGGAGGAGCCTGTCACAGCCGGCCGGAGGCCCTCCCTGACGGCTCTGCTGTCTTTGCAGGAGACGCCGACCAAAGAGCTGGGGCACTGCGGGGCGGAGGCGCGGGCCCCTGAGCGGGGCGGCCCGGTGCCGTCCTCGGACGCCCCCTACCTGAGCAGGTGCATCAACTCCGAAAGCTCCACCGACGACGAAGGTATTTCCCCTCCCGGCGGGTTAAACAAAGCGAGCGAGTGCGTGAGTGTGAGCTTGTGGCGATGGCTGCACTGCGGGGGTAAAGGACCGAGACACACCGCCTGCTGGCGCTGCTGTGTTTGCTGTTCTATCGCCAGCGATCCCAGGAGGCGATGCCTCTCGCTCTCCCGTAGGTGGAGGCTTCGAATGGGATGACGACTTCTCCGCAGACCCGTTCATGTCCAAGACAACGAGCAACCTGCTCAGCTCCAAGCCGGCTCTGCAGGCTTCCAAGTACTTCTCGCCGCCGCCGCCCCGGGGCGCGGAGCAGAGCTGGCCCCAGCCGGCGCCCTTCTCCCGCTTCTCCATCTCGCCCGCCAGCATCGCCAGCTTCTCCCTCACACACCTCACCGACTCGGACATCGAGCCCGGAGGTGAGCGGTGGCGGTGGGTCCCGGGAGACCGTCCCCGTTCCTGAGTGCGCGCTAACCTGCGGCTTTCCTGGCGGGAGGGTTAGGGACAGCTCTCCACGCAGCTGGCGGGGCCACATCCCCCCCTCCCGACCCGGTATCCGGGGCTCGGTACTCTGCAGGCATCCCCTCGCTGCCCCCACCGGCTGGCCCCGTCTCCTGTTCCTCCTCTTCAGAAGGCTGTGCTCTTAGGAACACTCGGCCCAATTTTGGGATTGAGCCCAAATTCACCCTGGTTTCCCCCAGGAATGTTGATTTTGCCATTAAGTCTTGGTCCTCGTGCGGTACCAGGGGCTGGGTGGGAAGTCACGGGCAGGGCACATTTGAAGTTGTATTATCTGAACATATGGACCCTTTTTTCCCCATAACTAGATCGCAAGATAAAGGTTAAGAGGTACATTCTTTATTTGAAGTTTGCAGATCAAACAATAACTGGGAAACATAAAGAGCTTCTGTTTGTGTTTGTGCTGCGCTTAATTGTGCCGATTAGATAGCGCACAGGCCCTCACGCCTGGCGGAGGCAGATGTGTGCCGCCACGGCTCTCCTCGCCCTCGGCCTCGGCCTGGCATTGGCCGGCGTGGGAGCCGAGCAGCTGTGCTGCCTGGGAAGGCACGGGGGCGCGGCAGGTGCCTTGCCACCCGGGCACCTCATCCCGGGTCCTGCAGGCGGATCCGCTGTGCCCGGCTGTTTCTGTCGGGGACGCCACTGTAACCGCCCTGCTTGCTCTCCCCCAACAGGAAGCAGCGAAGACGGAGAGAAGGATTAGGTGGACGCTGATGCATCTCAGGTTCCAGGCTGCTTCCCCGCCCGCGGGCCTGTGCTGCCACCGAGAACGCCATCCACGGATGTCTGCTGAGCGGGACAGGAGACCCGGGAGGCGGAGCGGAGCCAGCCCCGGGCCCGGGCTGGTACCCAGGCAGGAAGCCTGTCTGGGCAGCCGGGTCCCGTCCCGTGTGGTTCGCTGCCCTGGCAGCTGGGCGCCCGCAGCCCCTCTCACCATAAAGACACCGGGCTCCGGTCTGCCGTGGGGAGGGCTGGCGCTCCTGGTGCGTGTGGCTCCCGGCTGTCACTGATCCCCGCGCGGGGCTCTCTGTGCCCACACCCGGCACCCGTCTGCGCACAGGGGCTCCGGGGCACCGGAGCCTGTGTGTTCCGTGTAAGCGATCACTAACTGCTGCTTCATTGCACTGTGGGTGACCATTCTAGAGTCCCTGATTCTGTACAGAACCTTAAGTTATTCAAGGAAAATACGGCAGGTCAAGCTGGTGCTGCCACTGGCTTGATTTCCTGGTTGTGTTATAGTTAATTTGCCTGCATGGTACTTGTACAGCTTAAGCATTTGAGTGAGTGCAGTCCTCAGAGTGGCTGGAGCTGTAAAGCTGGCTCCCTTCCGTGAACGACCACTGATCTGAACGTTAGAGCTTCGTGTCCTCATAGGAAACGCTTGAGTCCCGAGTGGCTGCTCCTGGGCGATCGGCCGGAACCTGCTGTCTCCTCGACACGGTGGTTTCCTGGGCGGGGCGGCCTCTCTGAGGAGCCGAGGGCCCTGCAGCCTCTCTGATCCCCCTCTACCCCTGACTTTTAAACCCTTTTGGTAAACACCAACAGGTGGCACACCCCAGAACTGAGTGCTGGCTAGCTGGGCGGCCCCGGCCCTCCCCCAGAGGCACCCCCTCCGAGCCCGCGCCGTCACGGACACCTGCTGTGGTGGCCGGGTCCTTGAACTCCTTCCGCGGAGAGCGGACCGGAGGGAGGAGCTGCTCCCGGGCTCTGTCTGTGAACACCGGCCTGTGGCCGTGAGCTCTCACAGCCCCGGAGCTGATTCCCCTCACAACCCTCCAGGCGTGTCCCGTCCGGGAGATGCCCATACGCCACCGCAGCTGAGGAAGGAGGGACAGGGACAGGGCGAGGCCCCCACAGCCAGCTCATCCTCCTGGCCGGAAGCTGGGCAGCCCTGCCTGGTCATTCACCCAGAGGCTGCCTCGGGGCGCCCTGCACTGACCCTCCCATCGCACTCAGCCCAAGTCCCCCTTCCTGGAGAAGAGCCAGTGTGCAGTGTGAACCATGCTGCTGGCCTCTCAGCGGGGAGTTCCCGGGCCCGAGCAGCGCTGAGGGGGCTCGGCGGTCCGTCCTGAGCCAGGGCTGTGGCCCCACAGGCTGCCCTCCTCGCTGCTCTCGCTGCTGATGTGCTTTCCCGGCTCCAGCCCGGGGCCCGGGATCTGAGTCACAGGAACCGTCCGAGGGCGAGAGGCAGATGTGGACGCTGGCTAGTTTCCGTAGTAAATGTTGGTCCTTATTACCAATTCTGGTTCACTCCACTAACTTTTATACTAGCAGTGACGGTCCAGAGCGAGAGACTTTGCCCCCCTCTTGCTGTGAGCACAGGTCACCGCAGGGGGAGGGGGGGTTGGTGTAGCCAGGGGCGCTGATGGGAACCGGACCCTGTGGAGGGCACTTTGAAAAGTTGACAGGGCATTAGAAGGTGATTTTTCCAAAGTTGCCAAACTCTGAGTTTCTTATGGAGACTTCCTGAGCTTTCTGAATTTTTACATCTAACTACCAGCTTGGTTTAGCGAGAAATAAGACCATTATACTAGTTTTTTTCAAAGTATAGGTTTAAAGGGTTCAGACTTAATGACTAAAACCAAGCCAATCCATAGAACATATAGTCTTCTTATACAGTCAGCCCAGGCTAAATCTGATATTTTGGGTTGACCATTTTTCACTATGATTAAGGAGATTTTAACATTTTAATTTATTTTAAGTCTGTGTCGCTCTCATAATTAATTGCCAAAAAGGCATTTTATACATTGAGTTGGGGGGGCGGGGGAGTTGGAATAGATCTTACTGTGGGGTTGCATGGTGGGGAATATTTTATATTTATAATGAACACATGTGTGAACATGTTCTTTTGAAATCTCAAGCAATATGCAGGAAATAAATCATGTACACTAAACTTTAAACTTCTCAGCCCATTTTTGAAATGTCAGTGTGTGCTCTGTTTCATTTTTTGTTTTTACTGGGTTGTCTACCCACAGTGGGTTTTCAAGCAGTACTTGTCTGGTAAGCTATGCTGTGAACAAGTCAGTGCTTCTCCAGGGAATGCGGGCTCCCTGACTCCCTTGGGATCGATCAGGTCTCAGTTCGATTAGTCCTACTTTGGTGGAGTTTAATCCCGCAGATAACCTGACCTTCATTTCCTTCCTAGCTCGCTGCTCACTGTGTATCAGTGACGGTTGTCAGTCAGAGAGAATGTAGGAAAAGCGCTCCCGGATCCTCTGAGACACGGACTGTGGTCTGGGAAGAAGCCATTCATCGTAAGGATGAAGCACTCAGCAACGCTGAACTGAAAACTCTATTTTTACGTGTGGTTTCTATAGAAATGGGTTTACCTAAGACCAGTCTTTGTACGTCTTGCTGCCGTGAGACACCGTTAAAAGCCTCTTAGTTTCATGCCCACAGGGTGTTTGCAGGGTTAATGACTTCACTTGCCCTGAGGGCCCAGGTGTGGGATGCAGCTCCCGGCTTACCTTGACTCAGCTGGTCTCTGAAAATTCCCGAAGTGGGCCGGTCAGGGGCTGTAAGACCTGAGCCATCTGAGCAATAGCCTTAGAGGAAGAATGCTGCTGTTCTTCAGATCCGAATCTCAAACCATCTTCCTAGGTTGTGACGGGGTTGGCTCAAGTGTTGACTGTTAAAAAGAAAGTTCTCATTAACGTGTAAGTAAATCCTTAAAGGTGTGTTGACAGTATTGAACCACCACCAGCCGTAGTTTGAACAGCTGGACGTGTCTAGTAGGCCTCAGTGGGCATCCACTGTCCAGTCCGCAGAGGAGGACCGAGGGGCAGTCACACCTGTGCGCTTCCCTTACAGTCGCAAGCGTTACCTTCGCGGCAGTGTAACAGTGGAGGGACTTTCAGTTTAAATTGTGTACATTTTTAAATTGTAAGATTTTTACTGTATATTGATGCATAGTGTGATTCAATAAATTGCTTGTAATTTAAAAACTATTTAATATTCAAAATAAATAGTTATATATTTATAAACTCTGTTGCTGTGTTTATTCTGTAATTCGAACACGAAAGACCCTGGGCAGGCAGCTGGCACGGCCCTGGTCTCCTCCAGATGCCCTTTTCGCCTTCACCTGCCTTTGTGCGGCCTTCGTGTGTGTGCAATCCTCGGCCTGGATGCGTTTCAGGAGCATTTTGGTGCCTGAGGTCCAGCATCCAGTGAGCCCCAAACCAAGAGGCCAGTCAGCTCCAGACCAGCCTTTCTGAGCCCTGAGTGGCCTTATCCCCATCGCCGGTCCTCGCTCTCCTGGTCCCAGCTGCCCAGAGCACCCAACAGGCTCTTGGCCAGACTGCCCACACCGGGCCCCACCTCCGTTTCTAACGACTCCCATGTGAGCTCAGGGAGCGGATGGAGACCTGGGGCCCCCTTCAGAGATGCCTGATCCTGCGGGGGTGGGGCACCGGCCCCCGGGCCTCACTGCGCTCCGGCGCCTGTGCTGCGGGGGAGGCCGGTGCGGGCCAGTCAAGCACGTGGGGGGCTGGACCCCAGCTGCCTGCTGCTCCCCCGGAGACCTAAAACCGGGACCGGTTATTTCCCGGCGACATGCACGAAGGCGCGCCCAGGAGCTCCGGGGCAGGGCCCTCCCCTGGCGCCCGGGCCGCCGGCGGGCGGGGGTGGGGGTGGGGGTCCCCCGGAACTGGGGCTGCTTCCCCTGGAGGACCTGGCCGCTTCCCGTGTGGGACATGGGCCTTATCCGCGGCTCCTCCGCGAATTCCCCAGACGCGCTGAGCCTGAACCCCAAGGTCAGGTGCGGCCCCGGGGCCGCCCCGCTTCCTCTCCGCCGCGGGCTCGGGGGCCTGTGTCCCGCCGCGGCCGGGCTCCCCAGGTGCGCGCCGCCCCGCCCCGCGGCCCCGCCCCGCCCGCCCCGCGCTCATTTACATGCGGCCGGGCCCCGCCTGGGGCGGCTAAAGCGACGTGTCCTTGTCCCCCGTGGACAGCCCGGCGCGTGCGACCGCTGGTCCCCAGGTAACGGGGCTGGGGTCGGCGGTGGGGGAGCCGCGGGGAGAGGCCCGGGGGCAGGGCCAGGTGGGGTCCAGGGAGGAACCTGGGGGGGAGGTCTGGGTGCAGAGCCCTGACTGGGACCCCTGCAGCTTAGCTCGGGAGGGGCGGGGGGGGCTGCTGCAGGCGCCGGCCACTGCTGACCTCTGCTGACCCTGACCCTGACCCCGGTCCCAGCGGCCGGCCCAGAGCTGTCCCCGCAGGTGACATGGCCGGGCCGTGCAGGCAGTGCGGTGGCCGGAATCGGTGCTGTGGGTCCGGCACGCGGGAGGCAGGGCAGTCTCAGGCAGAAGAGCGCCCTGAGCTGGGAGGGGGTGACAGCCCTGGGTGGCCTGACCCCTAGACCAGGAGGCACCTGGGGCAGCGAGAAGCAGCGGCCAGAGAGAAGTCCGGGGCTCAGGACGCCTCCCTCAGGGGGAGAGGGGTCCCCATGAGATCAAACGGGAACAAGGGGGTGTGTGGGATCAGCTCGAGGCTCCGTGTGTCCATGGGAAGCAGCCTGGGGTCACTGAGCACCAAGCGGCCAGCGGGCAGCGGCCAGCGAGGAGGCTGCTGCGGGCAGCGGCCCTGAGTGCCCGCTGGCTGTTCCGAGTGTCCACCGGCCACCGAGTGACCAGGGGGGGCCTGTGTTCTGGATTTCAGCTCCAAGGGCCCCTCAGAGCCACCACCCCCGGGACAACCGGTCTGGAGCCATGAAGACCAAGAGCCGGCCCCCCCGGCGCCGGGCGCCCCCGCAGAACACAGAGGCCCCCCCGGGGGAGCAGGCCCCCGAGCGGCCCCAGCCGGCCAGGGGCCTGCGGAGCAGGACGGCGCGGGCGCAGGGGGCGCGGGCCGAGGGCGGGCGCCGGCGGCCGGGGCCGGCGGGCCAGGCGGGCCGGCGGGAGAGCAGCGTCCAGCGGCGGCTGGAGAGCAACGAGCGCGAGCGGCAGCGCATGCACACGCTCAACAACGCCTTCCAGGCGCTGCGCGAGGTCATCCCGCACGTGCGCGCCGACAAGAAGCTCTCCAAGATCGAGACCCTCACGCTGGCCAAGAACTACATCAAGTCGCTGACGGCCACCATCCTCACCATGTCCAGCGGCCGCCTGCCCGGCCTGGAGGGGCCCGGCCCCAAGCTCTACCAGCACTACCAGCAGCAGCAGGCGGCGGGGGCCGCCCCGGAGGCCCAGCCCGAGGGCCACCTGCACAAGTACTCCACCCAGATCCACAGCTTCCGCGAGGGCTCCTAGCCCCCGCCCAGCCCGCCGAGCCCCCGTCCCCCGTGGGGCTGTGGCTGTGGCCCCAGCAGCCTCACCGTCCCTCAACACTCCGCTGCCTCCTGGGCGGAGCGGTGGCCCCGGACCGTTTTTTCCATTGACCAGGCGGGAGCTGACAGGCCTTCGTAGGTAGATTCCCTTCCCTGCAGGCTCCCTCCTGAAGCCGGGGAGGCCCAGGGAGAGGGGACCTGGGTACGTGTCCCCAGTCCTCCTGAAGCCCAGGCCCAGGAAGGGACCGCCTGCAACCTGCACCAGAGCCTCCTCATTCGGGTAAACTGAGGCACAAAGCAAGTAAAGCTCAGGGCCACTTGGGGAGTGTGGCCGAGCCACAATGGCTGAAGCGAGTTCAGCATGTTAGACAGGATCCCTCATCGTACGACCTCATGTGAACTGGAAAGGGACCTTCCGAGGTCCCGGAGGCCGATCTTTTCCTGCCTCCCCTGAGCCGGGGCTCCTGACGGGAGGGGCTGGGGGGCCGGAGGGGCTGTGCTGGTGCTGAGGGGCTGGGGCAGGATGGGAGGGGCCACGAGGCTCCACTCCGCTGGGGGCTGGGCCTCTCAGCCCTGGCCCTTCGGGGAGGGAGTGCCCCTGGCCTCCCTCGGGTCCCCCCAGGTTTGCTGCTCGTTGTCACAGTCGGGCTGACTGTGTGGTCTAATAGGACTTTAGGATGCTGGGTCCCGCTTGGGGTTCGGGGCCCTCTTGGGAGAGCCTGGGTGGCAGGAGCGCCCTCCCCCACCCGAGGCTGCTCTGCAAAGACGGGCTGGCATGTTGGCAGGTCTCCGCAGCCAAGGGCCAAGCTTCCTCCTGCGTTCCTGCCCCGCGGCTGCAGCAGGCTTGGCGACTTTGTCCTCCTGCCCACAGCCAGCGTGGGGAGGGGGCAGGGCCCTTGGCAGCCTCGGGCGGAACCACAGTGACAGGGGCTGGGGTGAGGGTAGAGTTGGCCTGGCATGCGGGGCCCAGTCCCTGTCCCAGATCTCTGCCGGCCCCCTGGGCTGTAGACGGGGGAAGGCTGGGCTGAGTGGCGCTGTGCAGCCCAGGGCTCGTTCCTGCTGTGCACCCTCAGTCCCAGCCCCGGAGGGCAGGGCCCAGCCACTTACTGCAGCCCTGGCATCGGGGAGCGGGCGGCACCCTTCCCAGCCGGGGTCACTTACCTGGTCAGACACTGGCCGGCCCTCGCTCGGCCCCAGTGCAGGCCCCTCTGGAAGGTGGCCCCAGGAGGCCCGATGGGCCCCGGCCCGCCGTCCCCGCCAGCCTCCGGCATCTGCCAGGTGCGGCCCACGCACGCCTGACTGCCCTCAGGCGCGGCTGCTTGGGAAGGTGCGTGGTCAGGACAGCCCACCAACGGGACCTGAGGTTGAGAGCAGCTCCGAGCTTGGGACAGGAGGGGTCCAGGCGACCCCTGCTGAGGATGGCCCGCTGGCTGACCAAACAGGTGAGGCCCGCAAACCTGGTGACTCTTGTCCTGGCTGAGCCGAGGCCAGAGCAGGGCTCAGTCCGCCCCTGAACTTGCTGAGGGAACCCACAAACTGAGCTGGGAGCACAGGGGGGTGCCCAGCGGAGCCCTCTGTCTGGGAGAGCGTGCCGGGCGCAGAGGGCCTGCGCCACTGCCTCACAGGACACCCGTGGGGGCTCTTGCTCTGGGTCCAGACGCGCATCTGCACCTCCTGCTCCCGCCCCGCCCACGTCCAGTCCTTCACCAGAGGCCGGAGGGCACTCGCATGCCCTGTGGCCAGTTACGGATTTTTAAAGACCTCAGTTCCGCTTTGGGGGTTAAATATGGGGGCGCGAGGGAACAGGCCTGGGGAGAGGCCTGCTGCTGCGTCTGCTCCCTCGACCCTCACTGTGGGCCCAGAGCCCAGCGGGACCCAGCTGTCCTCCGAGGAGCCCGGCGCCTGGCCACGACCGGGGCCGCGGACCTGCCTGCAGACCAGACGGCTCCCGAGGCGAACGCCGTGGAGCAGACCAACCAGAACTTCCGCTTCTCCGCCTGCACGGCCCAGGCTGTAATTGCGGTGAAAATGTTTCTTAAATGACCCACATTTGGCTTTCATTTTCCCTAATGGCCCCTTCAAAGTACTCAGGAGACTGATGTTGTGCCACAGAATGAAAATAAGAGTTCACAGCACTTTGCATTACACATGGGGAACCGTGTTGTACACAGAACTGTAGCAAAAAAAAAAAGTCTCGCCACTCACACGCTGGTGTACGTTTTAATTGAATAAAGCGTCTGGGACCCAAGATGGTTCAGTGATGCTGAGCAGGTAAACAGTCGGTGCTCAGCAGTGAGGAAGGACAGGGTGAGACCAGCCAGCGGGAGTCACAGCGAGGGGGCAGCAGCTGCTGTAGATTGAACCGTAATGCCCAGGCAGACCCTGACAAGGAATGTAAACAGACCGAGACCGGGCCCTGGGCCCAGACGCACGCCTCCTGGTCCCACCTGCAAACGCAGAGGCTGCTGGCACCCGCCATGTCCCCGGGGAGGCCCCCGAGGGAGGTGCGGAGCCTCCTGCCAGCGCGGGGAAGCCCCTGGGAAGGGCTAAGTGGTCCCGCTCCATCGCCCAGCCGGCTTCCGCCCGGGGCAGGGGGGGCCCACGTGCCCGGCTGCTCTCAGGTGCGGCTTCTCAGGACAACCCACCACGGGACTGAGGCTGAGAGCAGCTCCAGATCTGGACTGGGTGTAGGAAGCGAACGGGGGACTTCACCAACTGGGGCGTCGTCGGGTAAAAAGCAGCCAGAAGCTGCGGGACAGGAGGGGGTGCTTGGGAGGCGCCCTCCACCGCCTGGCTGGGCCTCGGTCTCCATCCCTGCCCCTCCCGCAACATGATCAGAAGTAAACGATGCCCCAGCCCCCGGCCCATCCTGAGAGGGCCAGCTGAGCATTCCAACCACTCCTCCCAGGCCCCCGGTCCTGGCCCCCGCGGGGCCCATGCCCACCTGGGGAAGGGACACCTCCCCAGCATTTGTCTTGGACCTGCCAACTCCGCCCCTGACCTTCGGAATGAGACTGTATCTGCAAGTCCCGTGCTGAGAACGGCCACAGCGTGAGCCATGGCCCCGAGCCCTCGGCCGCCTCTGGTTTGGACCCCTGGGCCCGGGGGCTCTTGGTGGGCTCGGCTCCCCCAGGGGCCAGCCTTCCTGGAGGCTCCAGGCTCCCGGTTCCCGCCCGGGGAGGCCGGGAGGCCGAGGGGAATGGACAATGGGAGAGGCCGGTGAGGGCGCCCCTCCACAGGGGCAGTGTGGGGAGCGTACACAGGCTTCACATTTCCGGGCTGTTCTGGTGCCTGAGCTGTGACCGCAGGCCAGGTCCCCGCACGCCAGCCAGGACCGGCATCTCAGCACAGAGGCTCACTCCGAGGGAAGGCTCACCGGTCCGCGCCGACTCCTCAGATGGCACCACCAGGTGGGGAGGGGCCTCAGCAGCAGACGGGGCCCACGGCTTCCTGCAGGGTGCCGGCCGCACTGGAGGGCCCGCGGGGGAGGCCCTGCCCTCCAGCCGTCTCCTGGGCGGTGCTCCTGGGAGCCCTGGTGGCGTTGGCCCGGACGGAGATGTGGTCCCAGCCCCCCTGAGGGCGAGAGCTGCGTCACCGGGGCCGCAGGGGGTGGAGGGCAGAGGCCCAAGGACCCCTGAGGGACTGCCCGGTCTCCCACCAACCCCAGGCCAACGGGGAGCACGCACACCCAGCGGCCATCCCCGCTCGCTTACCCCGATGCCGTAGTCCCAGCCCTGCCCCTTGGGCTCCAGGGGCTGCACGCCGGTGCGGTGACACACGGTGCCCTGGCTCAGGCTGTGGCTGCCCTGCACTTTGTTGGCGATGACCCACACCTAGAACACACACCTGTTGAGGCCCAGCCCGGCCGCGGTGGCACCGTGGGGGCAGCAGTGGGGAGACCAGAGCAGGACCCGGAGCCCCCGAGGTCCCCACCCCACAGCGAGCATCAGACCTGGTCCAGGGGCCCCACGGACACACGGCGCACGTTGTTGGACACGTGCTCCCAGCTGGAGCCCTGCGGGTAGCTGGGCGTGACCCCCTGGCGGTACCACAGGTTCCCTGGGGAGACAAGGGGTGACCACGGTGAGGCCCAGGGCGTCGGGACCCACCGCAGGGCCTGCGAAGCCAGTGGTCCGACCCCTGCTCCCCCCGCGTCCCCACAGCGGGAGAGGAGCCCAGAGGACAGCTCTGCCCTCCCCACACCCGGTGCCGCCGGGCTGGGCTGGCATCCTACCCTGCTTTCTACGCATGAGAAACTGAGGACAAGGAATTCTTTACAGACAGGACGGCCTGGAACTGGGTCCCCGGCCAGTCCCCGCCCTTCCTTCCCTCGGCTGCACGGCAGGACTGGGAGGGTCACAGGGGCCATGTGGCCTCTGCTCCCCCGTGCCTGTCGTGGGGCTCGCAGGTCACAGGCCCCGTTCACAGCGTCACCCAGGCCGTAGCCTGTGCCCTCGCCAGGCAGGGCTGACCAGTGGGACAGGGCCGGGCCCCCACCCTGGGGAGCGTGGGGGGGATCTGTTTGGAGGCTGGCCTCGGCCTCTCCTGGTGGCTTACGAAGGCCTTGTGTCAGGGACCTGGAGCTGGTGAGGGTGTCATCACATCGGGGGGCTCAGGGAACCCCAACACCCCTGGTGACCACGGGGGACCAGGCCACTTGCCATTCTCATCCACGGCGTACACGGACGTCTGGCCCACAGACACCTGCTTCAGCCTCTGCTTGGCAGGGGGCGGGATGTGGTACCAGCAGTCACCTGCAGGGGGAGGGCGGGCGTGGGTGTGCCCGGGAAGCACCGAGCCTGCGACCCCAGGCGCTTGGGCCCATGGCCGCCTCCGCGGCTCCCAGGTGGGTGGGGGGCACTGGCCGTGCCCCGCTGACCTCCAGCACCCTGGCCTCTGCAGGCCCCAAAGAGGCCGGGGCAGGTTCCAGACGGGGCTGGAAGGGCCGGTCTCACAGGCACACCGGTGCCCAGCCTGGCGTGTGGGCAAGAGCCGGCCCTGCAGCTGCTGTGCAGGCCCAAGGCCCCGTGTGGACAGCACGACGCACCTGCCACCACCTCTTCATCCGTCCGCCCGCTGCTGCCCTCCCCGGCCGGACACTGTCCAGACATCCGGTCAAGGACACGCCGGCCTAGCTGTCCTCCGGGGAGTGGCCACTTGGGAGTGGGCCGAGCGGAGCCATGCCAGGAGGGGCCCAACCGGCGGGACCCTGGCGGGCAGGACCTGCAAGGCACCCAGCAGTGCCACCACCAGCTGCCCTGGCAGGAGGCCAGGAGGGTGAAGTGCAGCTGCGGGCAGGGCTGTGTCCTCGGGATCTGGCTGTGCCAGCAGCGGGCCGCAGGCTGCTTTGGCCACGTGTGTGCTGAGCGGACGGGAAGCCAGGGCCGCAGCAGCCTCCGCGCACGGAAGCCTGCAGCCTCGCCCATACCCTCCCTCCCGGGCGGCGGCACTCACCAGCCGGCTTGGCGGGGGACACGGAGCCCCGGTAGAAGGCAGAGCCGTCCCTCGCCACGGCCCACACCTGGCAGCAGCCCCCGATGGAGACGGAGGCGAAGGGCTGGTCGGTGCCCACGTGCAGCCAGGAGGCGCCCTGGAGACCGAGCGAGGAGGCGCTGAGGGCTGCCTGGCCCAGCCGCTGCCACCCCAGCCCCGGGTCCGGGAGCTGGCAGTTCCTCTCGCCAACCTCATCCTCGGTGCCAACTGCCCACAGAGCTGGTGACCCCTGGGCAGGCCCATGCCTCGCCTGACTCCGCAGCCGGAGTCCTATTGCTGGAACAATCTGTCGGAACCCCGAGCGTGACCACAGGTGGGCAGGCCGGCGGCCCCCAGGGGCAGGGCCGGTGCTCACCGCGGGGTTGAGCTCGGACACTCCCAGGCGGCACAGCACGTCCCCCTTGTCGCTGACGGCCCAGAGTGCGATGCCGGGCCCGCGCTCGGCGGCGCCCGGGCTCTCGGGGACGATGGACACATCCCTGAGGGCGATGGGGGGCACTTCCAGCCAGGGCCCGCTGGTCACCAGCTTGCACTTCCTGTGCAGTGGGGAGAGCAGAGCCTGGGCACCTGGGCACCCAGAGGCTACTGCCCGCCGCGGGCCGCCTGCCTTGGGCACTCGGAGGCTCAGGAGGAAGCAGCCTCCGTGGGACCCTGGGGAGGGCAGGACACCCCACCCACCCCCGCACCTGGGTGGGCACCCCTTCCTGGATGGGTGGCCCCACCCTCCTGCCCCGGCCGCTCCCTCCCTCGCCAGGCCTCCCGTCCTGCCCACAAGCAGAGGCTGCCAATGACATTTCTCTTATTTGTTCTTGAAAGCAAACTCTCCAGAAATCAGAAGCGCTGGGAGCCGCGGGCACTTCCTGGGCTGACATTTACTTTGATTCTGTGTTCCTTCCAGGGGACTGAGGTCGGAGGAGGGGGGTCTGGCCTGGGAGGGACAGGACGGGGGGCCAGGCCACACCCCAGCTACCTGTGCTCAGTCCTTACCTGGCCCAGCATCTCCTCCTGACAAAGTCCCTCATGGTTTTGTACCCGTGATAGGAGCTGCAAGAGGAAGAAGCTGAAATTGAGACCCCTTCGGGGAAAGGGACACCGCACACACATGCGTGCACACACCCTCTCTCCATTGGAGCTGTGAGCTGTGGAGTGGGCTGAGGGAGCAGGTATCACAGGACACGATGCTCCTCCTTTAGGCACCGCCTGCCTGGCCGGCTCTCCCAGGACCAGGACATGGCAGCTGCCGACCGGGGGTTCTGGCTAAGGGAGCTCTGCGCCCTCGCCACCCCGGGCCCAACCAGGGCCCTCCTGGCAACGGCCAAGCCGAGGACCCGAGGCCTTCGGCACCTGTCACTCCTTGGTCGGCTCCTGGCTCAGGCCTGGCTGGGCTCTCCAGCTCCGTCTTCCACTGGAACCTATGACTGGAGCTCCCTGAGGGCCTGGGGGCCGCCTGGCCCTGCCAGGGACCCCGCTTCTCCTCGCTCTGCCGCCCTGACACTCGGCCTCCTGCCCGGCCCGAAGCTCCCAGACCCCTCAGCTGGTGAGCCAGGCCCCAGCTGGCCCTCCCACCCGCCGGGCAGACACCACCAGGTGTCGAAGGAGCCATGGCATCCTCTGTGGGCCCACTGGGCCCCTCTGCACCTCTCCAGCCGGTTCCAAACCCTGCTGGCAGCTAGGCGGGCACGCAGGGTCCGGTGCTTGGGGGTGGGGGGCAGAGGGCAGGGCTCTGCCTGGCAGGTGGTGAGGCCACTGCTGGGAGGAGGGTCTGGCTGGGCCACACTCCCAGTCCTGCTACTCAGGGCAGCCCCATGGGGGCCCTCCCATGCAGAGGGAGAGAGGGAGGGAGGGAGGGAGGGAGAGATGCTTACGAAGGGAAGTCACTGGCATACTGCCACCCCTCTTGGTCAGTGCCCCCAGGAACGCTGAAGTCCACGGACCAGTCAGAAACCTGGGGAAGGGGCGGGTCAGTGCAGGCCGACCTTCTACTCCAACCCCTGCCCGCCCCCCCGCCGCCGAAACTCACCCAGCTCCACTGCAGGGAGGGGGGCTTTGTGCCCGCCTTGGTGCACTCCTGCAGCCCCGTGGCGTCGCTCCACATGTACCGGTCAGTGGGAAGGCCCCTGCGCAGGACAAGGCGGGTGTGTGTGTGTCTGTGCGTCCCACCCAGGCACTGGCCAGTGACAGACACACTGGGACATGCACCGCCGAAGGTCCGGGACCACACGTGGGTGACCCCACATCATGAGGGGGCCTGGCCTGCCACCCCCGGAGGGCTATAGCCACGGTGAGGGCAGAAAGCCCACCTCTATCTACCCCTAACTGTGGATGAACCTGTCTCCATGCACAGACCGGTCTGTAGCTCACTGTACGTACACTCACGTTTTGTGCATTTCATGTATGTTGTACCTCTCCAGTGAGTTGTTAATTATTCCTTAAGTTAAAGACTCAAGAAGAAAAGTCGCTGAGGGCACAGCGGGGCCGGACACCAGCTCTCACGCTGCAGCACCCTCGTGGTCGTGGCTGCCCCGTTTTGTCAAGACTGTGGCCGGGGCCGGTCGCACCTGGAAGTCCCCCGGCAGCTGACACAGCACCCACGCTGCATGCTCACCTGCTGGTGTGCTCCCCCACGCTGTGTGCTCCCCCTGCTGCGTGCTCACCTGCTGGTGTGCTCCCCCTGCTGTGTGCTCCCCCCGCTGTGTGCTCACCTACTGCGTGCTCACCTGCTGGTGTGCTCCCCCCGCTGTGTGCTCCCCCCGCTGCGTGCTCACCTGCTGGTGTGCTCCCCCTGCTGTGTGCTCCCCCACGCTGTGTGCTCCCCCTGCTGTGTGCTCACCTGCTGGTGTGCTCCCCCTGCTGTGTGCTCCCCCCGCTGTGTGCTCCCCCCGCTGCGTGCTCACCTGCTGGTGTGCTCCCCCTGCTGTGTGCTCCCCCCGCTGTGTGCTCACCTACTGCGTGCTCACCTACTGGTGTGCTCCCCCACGCTGCGTGCTCACCTACTGCGTGCTCACCTGCTGGTGTGCTCCCCCACGCTGTGTGCTCCCCCCGCTGCGTGCTCACCTACTGCGTGCTCACCTGCTGGTGTGCTCCCCCCGCTGTGTGCTCCCCCCGCTGCGTGCTCACCTACTGCGTGCTCACCTGCTGGTGTGCTCCCCCACGCCGTGTGCTCACCCCCCCCCCCACTGTGTGCTCACCTACTGCGTGCTCACCTGCTGGTGTGCTCCTCCCGCTGCGTGCTCCCCCCGCTGCGTGCTCACCTACTGCGTGCTCACCTGCTGGTGTGCTCCCCCACGCCGTGTGCTCCCCCCGCTGTGTGCTCCCCCCGCTGTGTGCTCACCTACTGCGTGCTCACCTGCTGGTGTGCTCCCCCACGCCGTGTGCTCCCCGCCCCCTGCTGTGTGCTCACCTACTGCGTGCTCACCTGCTGGTGTGCTCCCCCACGCTGTGTGCTCTCCCCCGCTGCGTGCTCACCTACTGCGTGCTCACCTGCTGGTGTAGCCCGTGACGGGGTTCCAGCGCTGGTTCTCGTAGATGTAGACACACTTCACATCTGACTGCGGGTAGAGGTTACCGGTGCTGCTGGCCAGGCCTGGGGGAGAAGACGCTGCCAGGCCACGGGCCGCACCAGCCTGTTGGGCCCCCAAGGCCCCAGAGACTGGGTGTGTGTGGGGGGTCAGGCTAAAGGTCAGCCGAGAAGGGCTCACAGGCCTGTTGTGCTCGCCTCGCAGGGGCCTGCTGGCCGGGGTCTCTGATGTTGTGGGTCTGCAGAGCCTTGGTGGGGAGAACCTGCTATGCACCTCCCACACTCGCCAGCTCCTCGGCCTCACACTCTGTTCTGCTGCACCTCTTCCCCTCACCATCCCACTTACCTGGACCGGGCAGGCGAGCTCACCCTATTAACACCCACTAACCTCCAGGAGCCCCAATCTCGTTTGTGAAGTGGGGACGAGGCACTCCCTGCCTCGCCACCATGGATGCCGTTAGCTCTGTGGGAGGTGCGGCCCCGTGGTCTCAGTGGACACAGTTCTACAGCGTCAGCCAGCCCAGCGCAGGGCGAGGCATGGAGTGTCCGTCCCAGCGCTGGTTCTGCTCCATCTCCCGGGAGGAGAAAGGGACCCCCTCCCAGAGCTAACGAGGAGCTGGAACCTGGGCCTGGGACTCAGGGGACCCGGGTGCCGGAGCCCCTGTGCCTGAGGCCCGTCCATGAAAGGAGGGCTTGGGCAGGGGAGGCCTCGGTGGCCGCCTGTCTCAGCCTTCGAGGCCGGGCAGGCACGTGGGAGGCGAGGCCTGTTCTCCGGCTGCCATGCCTCCCGCTGCCCCAGAAACGTCTCCTGCAGAGGCTGGCAGGGCTGAAGGTCACCTGTCACCTGGCTGCCAACTGAGTGTCAACACTGGGACGGCGGCTCTGGCGTGGGGCCGGGGAGCCAGAGGGACGAGAGGGAACTGCTAGGAAGGCCGGGCAGGGCGGGGAGCCGGGCTTGCCAACTCGGGGTGCGGACTGTGGGCCACGGGCCACCCTCACCTTGGAAGCAGCCTCCTCCGTAGCCACCTGTGTACACCCAGGCGGTGCCGTCGTAGCCAATGCCCCACACCACGCCCCGGCTGCTGGCCTCCACCACCCGCAGGTGGCCGCCCATCTGCCGCCAGAACCTGAGGAGGGGAGAGAGGGCGGGTAAGCGACCCCAACAGGCTGCCGCCTCCCCCGGAGCCCGGGGCCTGGGGCAGCGAGTAGGCAGGGAGCAGGGTCATCTCATCGGCTGTATGAGCCACGCCAGCCAACAACGCCTACTCTGCTGCCCTGACGGTGAGGCCCTCTGGGGGCAGAG
This sequence comes from Pipistrellus kuhlii, assembly GCF_014108245.1. Classification (NCBI taxonomy): domain Eukaryota; kingdom Metazoa; phylum Chordata; class Mammalia; order Chiroptera; family Vespertilionidae; genus Pipistrellus; species Pipistrellus kuhlii. Next base: position 2,176,959 of record NW_023425584.1, read on the forward strand.
TGCAGAGTGCGGCTGCCACCTGGTCAGCCTCCTGTGGCCAAGGTCCTGCCTCTGGCCCCAGAGGGGCCCTGACTTTTTAAACGAGTGGATCACCAAAGGGCAGACAGACAGCCACTGTCCCCTCTTGGGCAGGCCTTCTAGTCTCGTGCCTCCCTGGTCCTCCCTGGCTCTGGGTGACCTTCTGGGGACAGAATTGGGAGCACCATGTCCCCACCAAAGGGTGGGTGCCCCAGATTCTATCGCGCTGCCCCCAGTGGGTGGCCTCACTCCACCTCCTGGTTTTAAGTGCCACCTGAAGAGCCAGGGTGCCCTGCCCTGATGCCCCGTGGGCAGGGTCTCCGCGCAGGCCCAGGCAGACTCAGGCCTGGGAACCGGCCGGCCGTGTGGCTGGCGGCCGAAGCGAGGCCGTGAGTCCGGAGTGGCAGTGGCCAGCGGGGTGGACTCACATCTGGTCGCAGGGCAGCGGGTGCTCGGGGGCCTCCAGGTCCGGGCTGGGCTCACTGACGAAGATGTCGCCCTTGCAGGTGATGGACCAGACTGCCTGCGGGGAGGGGCGGCCGAGGACCCGGCGGCTCTCACAGCAGGACAGGTTGAGCAGGGCCAGCTGGCGTGGGCAGATGGCGGTCACCGCTGGGAAGGGGCGGGCAGTAGGCCAAGGCTGGGCTGCCCAGGGCTGCTGCCCCTGAACCCCCGGCCTGTGGGGCCACCGCCACTCACCCAGTCATTCATGTCCTGCTCGGTGGCGGTGGCCAGACGCACGGGCCACCTCTGCCGGGTCCTCTCGGGGGTGTAGAGGGCGAAGGAGTGCTTGTCCTCGTTGAGCACGGGGACCAGGGTCGTCACCTCGTTGAGGAACACGTGCAGGTACTGCGTGCACACAGAGGGCGACGGCGAGGCTGTCACCGGTGAACAGGGTCGGCCTGGGTGCCCCCTTCCACAGAGCTGGTCCTCGGGCCCTGGCCCCTGGTGGCTCTGGGCGTCCCAGCACGAAGCCCAGCTCGCGAGCAGGTGCGGGTTCACCTTTCAAGGCGAGGGCTCTGGGACTGCCCGGGTCAGCCCAGCCCCGGGGGTGCAGGGGGCGGCTTCATTCTGTGAGCCCAACTTCTCACGAGACACGGAGCCTGCCGGCCTCGGACCCGGGAGATGGCTCTGCGGGCCGCCAGCACCTGCCCGCCACCGAGGGCCTGTCACAGGGGCTGGGGCTCTGGGGGTGCCAGACGCTGTCCTGGGCTGGGCACCTCGGGGCCGGCGTCCCAGGCCTGCTCCTGTTCCTGCACTGGCCGCCCCCGGGCACCCGCACCCTCCCGCCCGCCCTCCCCTGCACCTTCTTCTCCTCGTGGACCACGTAGTAGATGAAGAGGATGCTGTCGCGGGCCCCGTCGTGCCCCGTGAACTGCTCCAGCGCCACGCGGACGTCCACCCACTTGTGGGGCTTCCAGTCGCACCACCACTGCAGGGCGCCCGTCTTCACCCACACGGACTGCACACAGGCCCGAGCGAGACCGTCACAGGAGGCCCTGCCCCCAACCTGGGCCCTGGTGCCCAGCTCCCAGCTCCCCCACTTCACCCCCACGACAGGGACACTATCAGACCCCAAGCCAGTGTCAGCTGCACATCCAGCCTGGGGGTCACAGCCACCCCTTGTTCTGGGTAGGGAAACGAGGCTGGAGGCGGGGGGGATCCTATGCCTGGCCCAGTGTCACGGAGTGAGCCAGGGCAAAGCGGGTGCACACCCTGCCGCCTGCCGGCTGGCCCCTTGGCCATGGGGAGATGCATGTGCCGCCATTAGAGACACAGTGTGTCCTCTGCATGAACCCAGCCGAGTCCTTCATGTAGTTCCCACCTCTAGGGACCCCTCAACCCCCTCAGTCCTGTCCCCGGTTCTCCATAAAACACTGCCCCTCGTGGACACGGGGACCCTTCTGCAGGGAGAGGACGGGGTGAGATCCACCCCGCCACCCGCGGAGGCTGCAGTGGTGTCTGGTCCCACGGTCTCCGCTGTGCCTGCATCACAGGGGGGCCTGACAGAGGCCTCTGAGTGGATGAATAAAGGAACGGACTTGCTTTTTCATTCTGGAATCTACGAGAAAGGCAGGCTTCCCATCCGAGAGGGATGGACAGAGGGATGCAGGCATCCGTCTGTCTGTTTCTCCCACCTCACCCTGGGGCTGGTAAACAGTAGGCACACAGTAAATGGGGCAGAGAAACTGTGCCCGGCGCCCGCCCACCTGCTCCACGGCCTGCTCGTAGTGTCGGAAGTTCTCCAGCTCCCGCTTGGTCCGTTCCGTCAGCTGCTGGAAGATCTGCTTCCGCCAGGCGGCGGTCTGGGCCGGCGTGATAGACAGGGACAGGGTCTGCATGGAGGAAGACAGGCCTGCGGCCGGCCAGAGCCTCAGGGCGGGGTGTCTGGCCTGCCCGCAGCTGGGCAGCAGGCCGGGGTTTTGTCTTTGTTTTTACGTCAGCCCTTTCTTGCTGGAAAGCTATGATCTCCCTAAAATGCCCACGAGCCCTCCCACATCCTTCTGCCCGATGCCCCCAGGCCAGCAGCCTGCTCCCGCCCCGGGCACCCTCTCACCCGCCTGCGCGGTGAACCACTTGAGCACGGTGTGGGCCTCCACGGCACAGCCTCCTCCGGACACCCACACCCACAGCGGGTGGTCGTCAGTGCAGTAGGGCTCCTCCAGGCCCAGCGGGAGCAGCTCCAGTGAGGAGAGGCCGGGGGGCTCAGCGGAGTGGCTGGGCGCTTTCTTGGACTCCTTCAGGTCGATACTGGTCCAGGGCAGCTCGGCCGGGGGGGAGGCCTGGCCAGGGTAAGGCTCAGGCCCCGGGGTCCCATGCTCTGCGGCCTTGGCGGTGCCTGGGCCTGAGGCCGAGCTGCCCTTGGAGTGGCCGGGACTTTCCGGAGACTCTGCAGGGACAGGCTGCTCAGGCCCTGGCCTCTCAGCCTCCGAGGAGGCGTCCGTGTCGCTCGGCACACAGGAATCGCCACTGACCCTCACCTCGTCACCAAAGAAACAGCCAGCGCTGGGGACGAAGGGGGCAGAGCTGTGACTCCCTGGAGGGAGGAACACGGGCTGCTCACCTGCTCCACCACCGAGAACCTGTGTGACCCCCGCACAAGTCCCAGCTTCTCTGTGCAACACTCAGGCCGTATCCACACCCATCAAATCAGTTTTCCTGATGTGGAGATCTAATATCTCTCTCTCTTTTTTTAATATATATATATATATATTTTATTGATTTTTTACAGATTACAGAGAGGAAGGGAGAGGGATAGAGAGTTAGAAACATCGATCAGCTGCCTTCCCGCACACCTCCCTCGGGGGATGTGCTCGCAACCAAGGTACCTGCCCCTGATCAGAATCAAACCTGGGATCCTTGAGTCCGCAGGCCTACGCTCTACCCACTGAGCCAAACCAGCTAGGGCCCTAATATCTTTTTTTTATTGTGGCAAAATATGTGCCATAAAGCTCACCATTTTAAATCATGCAATGCAGTGGCATTAAATATATTCATAATATTGTGCCACAATCACCATAAACAAGTTCCAGAACCTTTTCATCACCCCAAATGGAAACACTGTACCACTGAGTCACTCTCCAGCCTCCTCTTGCCCCACTTCCTGGCAACCACTCATGTGCTTTCTGTCTCTATGGATTTGCCTATTCTGGATACTTCATTGTAAACGACATCATACAAAACTCAACCTTTTGGGACTGGCTTCTGTGACTTAGTATAATGATGTCAAAGTTCACCCATGTGGTGGCAGTACTTTGTTCCTTTTTATTTTTAATTTTAATACTGGCCTGGTGCACAAATTCGTGCACACTGAAAGGAAATTAATTAGAAGTATTTTAATATCGCTATTCGCCCTTTCTCTATAATAGAAGTGTTAACCAAATTCACGATTGACAATGCCAGGTCGAAACACACTGTGCGATTGGCGCCAGTGAGAATTCTATATGTATTTCGCACGCGCCAGTCAACTTAGCTTTTTATAGAGAATAAACTTGCTTAATTAGACCTGCTTTCTGGAAAAAGCTAACCTTTTTCCAGCCCAGTGAAGCACCCCGATTTCTCTATCAGGGAATTGTCAGCAACACAGCAGGAAATGTCAACCTGAAGCAGATTGTTGTAGATTATGCAGGGAGAACAGTGTTTGACTATATCTGCGCAGTGAGAAAACATGAAGTCATTGTCAAGGTCCACCATTTCTTACTGCGTTTCAGTAAGGTCAAGTTTCTATGCTTTCTAAATCTCCGTTTTCTGGCTAATGAAAATAGGATTCCACTGAGTCTTCTATCTACCTACTCCAGGACTTCTGTGGGGATCAAATGAGATGAGGCACGTTGAACTGTGAAATGTTTACACCTGGGTATAAAGCAAGTCATGCTCCTGGGCTGAAGAAACTGCAAGGAGCTCCTACCGGTTTGGCCCCGAGATCCACCTGCAAAGAGGCCTTTTCTCCCCCTGACCTTGAGGTGCCAGACCAACAGGCCGGTCCTGATCAGGGACAATCCGTGGCTCCCCCAGGAACAGGCATCCCAGCCTCGCTCACCTCCCACCCTCGGGACCAGCCCGGACACCAGGCATGGGCAGGGGGACCCACAGGCTGCCAGAGAGGAGGCTCAGCACCCTGTTGAGAGGCTGGGAAGCAGCATCCTCCAGACACTGTCCCCCCCCACCCCCACAGAGCGTCGGCCTACAGACTGAAGGGTCTGGGTTTGATTCCAGTCAAGGGCATATGCCTTGGTTGCGGGCACATCCCCAGTAGGGGTTATGTAGGAGGCAACTGATCAATGTTTCTCTCTCATCAATGTTTTTTGCTCTCTATCCCTCTCCCTTCCTCTCCGTAAAAAAAAAAAAAAATCAATAAAATATATTAAAAAAAACAAACAAACAAAACATTGTAAGGAGGCTAGTCACTATGGAGAGAAGCCCGAAAAGAAGAATCTTTCCAAAAATCGGGACTTTTTTAAAATGCCGTGGGGTCGTGGGACAAATTGCTAAAAATCGGGACTGTCCCGCCAAAAGCGGGACGTCTGGTCACCTTAGGCTAGACCCCTGTACTAGTACTTCTCCATTCATCCATGACGGACATCGGGTTGTTTCCACCTTCTGGCAGTTGAGTCCTGCTTCTACAAACATTCGCACTTGCTTTGAGCGAGCACCTGTTCTCATTTCTTTCAGGTACCTGCCTGCCCAACAGCGAAACTGCTCAGTCACAAGGTGACTAACTTCCCGAGGCGCTGCCAGGCCGCTTCCCACCGCTCACTCCTGCTCCGGTTCCTCCCCATCTCAGCACTTTCCCTGCCTGCTTGGGGGCCGAGGCTGTTCGGTGGGTGTGCAGTGGTGTCTCACTGGGGCTCGGCTGGATTTCCCCAGTGACTGACGACCCCTGGCATCTTTCCCTGCGCTCGATGGCCAGTCACCCATCTACTTTGCAGAAATGCATTCAATCATTTGCCCTTTTAAAACTGGGCTGTTTGTACTTGTCACGCTGTAAAGAGTTCTTGATGTGTGTTCTAGATATTAGGCCCTTGTCAAATATATGCTTTGCAAATACTTCCTCCCATTTGTTATCTTTTCATTCTCCTGATAGTGTGCTTTGGTGCATAAAACTTTTCATTTCGATGAAGTCCCATCTATCTTTCCTTTTGTTTCTTGTGCTTTTGTTGTATTTAAGAAGCCACTGCAGACTGCAAGGTCAGGCAGATTTTTGGCATCAGTGGTTTCAGAAGCTTCTCAGCTGATACCAATGTGCTGCTCAGCGCGAGAACCACCAGCTGAGACAGACACTTCCGGGAAATGGAGGAAACCCTCCCGCCCTCTCAGCTGGTGGTGCAACAGTGCAATGGCCACCAGGCTGTGGGAGGACCCAGGCTTTGGACAGGAACCTGGCGGTGGGGAGCACTGTGTGAGGTCCCATGTCCCGCAGGACAGGTCAGCGCTGTGGGCACTCCCCTGTGGAGCGGAGCCGATGCTAAATCACCTGCCTGCCATCTGAGGGCCCGTGGACTGAGCTGGGACTCACCCACACCCTCTAGAACCAAGGACCTCAGTGTGGCCCCAGAACTGAGGCAGCAGCACACCTGGGCCGGTGCCCGTATCTACAGAAACAGGTGCTCTGGGGGCGGGGCCTGGAAAACACCGAGGGAACGAGTCTCCGAAGGGTCTGGGGCACGCCCCAGGCTGAAGGCCCAGCCAAAGAGGAGAGAGACCGCCCATCCTCATCCCTGAGCATCCACCTGCAAAGAGGCCTTTTCTCCCCCTGACCTTGAGGTGCCAGACCAACAGGCCGGTCCTGCTCAGGGACAATCCGTGGCTCCCCCAGGAACAGGCATCCCAGCCTCGCTCACCTCCCACCCTCGGGACCAGCCCGGACACCAGGCATGGGCAGGGGGAGCCACAGGCTGCCAGAGAGGAGGCTCAGCACCCTGTTGAGAGGCTGGGCAGCAGCATCCTCCAGACACTGTCCGCCCCCGAGGCCACGGACGCTCCCTCCCCCCCATTCCTCCATGCCCTGCCCCCTGGGATCACCTGAGGAGACTGGAGGAGCTGCCGGAGTGTGACCGGTCACACACTCGGCTGGCGACAATGGCCTTCCACATCTTGCCGCTGAGCTCGCTGGGGGTGACGCCGTGCCGGAAGTACACAGTCCGGTCCTCATAGCCGATGCCCCAGACCTGGAACAGAGGTGCTGCTGGGGGGAAGCCGGGCAGACCTGGGGGCTCTCCTCCCTTTGGGGGTGTGGGAGGAGGATGGGAGGAGGAGAGTGCCCCAAGACCAGAGGGCGTGTCTGTGCACACAGTGGGGTGTGTACACGTGTGTTGGGGTGGAAGGTGGATGGCGTGGAGTGAGTGCTGAGGTCAAGTTTAGGAGAAGCAGGGGCCTGTGCGGCTCTTCGGCCTTCAGGCAGACCCGGGCCAGAGGAGGTGGTGGTGCTGGTGGGCCTCGGCTGGGACACGAAGCCCCATGTCCTCATCTGTCTCTGTGGGAGGAAGCTGCTCCAGGGAACAGAGGTGCTCCTGGGCTTTCAGTAAAAGGACCTCCTTGACCCTGACCTCATTTCCCATGGAAAGGTGGCTCTTCCCTCTGCCTCTGGGCGCCGAGGAAGTGGTGCTGGGCAGCTGACGGGCCAAGGGGGCAACCATTTCGAGCCTAGACTTAGGGTGCCTGACAGGTCCCGGCCTTGGTCCCGGGAGGCCTTGCTGGGAGGGCTCCGTGCCTCTGCCAGGACGCTGGCCTCATGCTCCATCCTGTGTGCACCAGCTGGCGCCTGCCTGGCCCCTGACCGCTGTGCACACGGCTCACTGGGAGCTTCCATCCCTGTACAACAGGGGGGACCTGACACCTTCACACAAAAAGTCTTAAAAATCGCCAGACCTCCTTGTTTACGAGGAGGCTACATAGTACGAACTACGCGGTGACATTTAAGAGTGACTGCATCTAGGAAGCGGGGAAGATCAGCTTTGTCCTTCCCTCGTGTCTGATTTCCCCCAAATATTGCTCCACCGAACTCTTCTCCGGGATGCATGTCTCTCCCTAGATCTGTGCCCACTGCCCTGCTCTGGGGGTCCTGTTGGGGGGAGGTGGTAACCCAAGGCAGGCGGGCTCTGGGACAAAGGCTGGGAGAGTGTGGAAGTGCTGGGACCCCCTCCCCAACCATCCATGGGGCACGAGGAAGAGATGGGGAGGAAGCACAGGAGCCCCCACTGGAGACCCGCCCCCGGGAAGGAGGCTCGGAACACGGCTCACCTGGTCGTTGAGCCCCACATCCACCATCGTCATTTCTCCCACCATCTCGATCCAGCTGGTGCCGCAGGGGTTGTGTGAGTTGACGCCTCTGCGGAACCACACCTGGGAGAGTCAGACATAAACGCCTCCTGGAGTGCCACCGACACAGGGGGGGCGTTTTCTTTTTAAAAAATATATATTTTACTGATTTTTTACAGAGAGGAAGAGAGAGGGATAAAGAGTTAGAAACATGGATGAGAGAAACATCAACCAGCTGCCTCCTGCACACCCCCTACTGGGAATGTGCCTGCAACCAAGGTACATGCCCTTGACCGGAATCGAACCTGGGACTCTTCAGTCCGCAGGCCGATGCTCTATCCACCGAGCCAAACCGGTTTCAGCTAATTAAACCAAAAGAAGAACAAATGAATTATCTGACCCTCTGGTTCACGCCGCAAATGAGCACAGCACACCCTTTAGGAAGGAACCATTCACCCCACATCCCTCGGCTGAGGGCCACCTGTCTCCAGTCTCACTTGTCCTGGTGGCTTCCTGTCCATTCTCTGGCTCAGGGCATTGTCCCTCCAGGAGACAAGACTGCCTCAATCAATCCAGAACCTTCTCCCCACCAGTTCAGACACTAGCGGCACCTGTTGGCAGCAGGTAGCAGCAGGTGTTGGCTGACTGGTGCAGTGAGAGCTGGGAGGGGCTGGGAGAGGGGAGGGCACATACTCCATCTCAAATCCAGACTGTGACCTGTGAGCCTGACCAGTGACACCCCATCCCGTGGACCTCCGGGCAACCCCCACCTTAGCTCACATATAATCAAATGTTTGTCTTAAGATTAGGGGTGTCGAACTCAATCAGAGAAGGGGCCAAAATCTAAAATCCAGCCTAAATCGCGGGCCGAATGGTTTACTGAACAGTCATAAACTGTCATTGTGATGGAAACGCAGCAGAGTGCAGTGATGACAGCGCGGTGCGGGCCACATTGCAAGGCCTGGCGGGACGGATTTGGCCCGCGGGCCTTGTGTTTGACACATGTGCTTAAGATGGAGCAAACTGCTCCTATTAATCTAACCTGCTGCTCATTTATCTGTAGATCTGAGAGTAGGGTGCTTGGGAGGCCGGGGAGGAGAGCCCATCTGTACTTTCCCAGGGGCCGTGTGGCCTGAGGCCCTGGAGCTTCACTGGAGAGGGGCTGGATGCATGGGGGACCCATCCCCCTGGATGTTAGGGATGCCCTTGATGGGGGTGGGGTTAGAAAACGTGTAAGCAACCTGAAATCAGCCCATTTTAGTGGCCTTGCCTCAGATAAAATAAATATGATCAGCCTTGGCTGGTTTTGCTAAGTGGTTACAGCTTCGGCCCAGGGACTGAAGGGTCTCGGGTTCGATTCCTGATCAAGGGCATGTACCTCAGTTGCAGGTTTGTCCCTGGCCTTGGTCGGGGCACTTCGGGGAGGCAACCAATCAGTGTGTCTCTCTCACATCGATGTTTTGCTCTTATGGATATTTCTCTCTCTCCTCCCTCTCTTCCACTCTCTAAAAATCAATGGGGAAAAAAGAATAAATAAAAATGACCAACAGGAGCAGGGGGAGGCAACCAGTTAGGGGAGGGTTTTAGAAAACCAGCTTCTGATTCCTTGAGATGTTCCGGCCTATGGAGTGAGCACTGCTGCTGGCCCTCAGTTGGTTCAGGGTCCGAGCAGCGGGATTCTACAGGGGCTGGACATCTCGGAGGCGACACAGACAGTGCCCGGTGCTCGCTAATTGGTTCTCAAGGGTTCAGGACAGAACAAAACACACACCGCCCTCAACGTGACACAGAGTCCCGGGACCCAGCCCCGCTTCGACCCAGCCTTACTTTCCGGTCCTTGGTGACGGCCCAGACCACGCCCACTCCCACGGAGACGTGCATGATGCCGTTTTCAGAGGTGGGAGGCTCCACGAGGCACCAGGAACTTCCTGCTCGACCCCGGGAGAAAGCGCAGGGTCCCTGTCAGCAAGCGCGCCCGGGAGAAGCTGGGCACCCCCTCCCGGTACGGGTGTGTGTCTCCCACCTTTGGGGTTGTTCCTGTTGATTCCTTCCCGAACCAAGGCCTGCCCCTCCCAGAGCGTGACCCACAGGAGGTCGTGGGGCCCGCAGCTGATCTGGACCACCTCCCCCGGGGTGTCCACGTGGGACCACGACGAGCCTTCTGGGTTGGGGTGGCTGACGTCCTCTCTGTACCACACCTGAGGGTGAGAGAAACCACAGGAAGGGTCAGCGGGGTCAGGCCAGGACTCCGTGAAGAACCAGCTGCCCCAGCTGGGCTGCATCTGCTTTAGCACACGCACAGGCCGAGCATGGGGGGTCCTGGAGACCAGGGCCCAGAGGGCCAAAGGCGGCTACAAATGCCACACCTGGACTTCTGCTGTCCTAGGGGACAGCCCCCTCCTCACTCACCCATGTGCCCCGTGAGAACTCAGCCCCAGCTTGGGTGTCGTGCACACTCTAGTGGTGACACGCTCTCAAAACACCTGTCTCTAAGGGAAGCTGACCACTCCCCTTCGTAGGAATGTCTGAGCTGTCTAAGATGCCTGGCCAGTGTGGGACAGCGGCTGAGTGTCGGCCCACGGACTGGGAGGTCATGGTTCCATTCTGGTCAGGGTATGTGCCTGGGTTTCGGGCTTGGTCCCTGGTGGTGGGGGGGGGGGGGGGTGCAGGAGGCAGCTGATCAATGACTCTCTCTCCTCATTGATGTTTCTATCTCTCCCTCTCCCTTTCTCTCTGAAATAAAAACATAAATAAAACAAACACCCTTCTTTTTCTCTTTAACCTGGAGACAGTGAGCATAGCCAAATATGCCACCTGATCATATTGTGCGCACTGCCTGGCGTCTCATCTGGAGGGGCTGCACATTGCTGTGTGGGCTAGGAGGGCGGGGGCCTCCTCCTGGGACCTGTCTCCATATTGGGCACCATGGCCTCCCAACCCTGTCGCCTGCAGCCCGCACTGCAGAACCAGGCCTGGACAGCCTCCCTCTGCTACCTCTGGTTTAGGACCCTCTGCCTCCCAGCTTCTCCTGGGGCCCAGGGTACGGCCCTCAGGACTGGTGCAGGGCAGCGCTGGCTCACAGCCGGCAGCACAAACACTGTGATTCTCCCTTCTCTTTGCTTCCAGGTGGGCGTGGCCCCTCGGTGGGGGCTCTGTCCCAAGCCAGGTCCTGCAGCATGGCTCAGGAACACTGGTTAACTGAAGACAGGGCCAAATAGGACCCCAGAGGTAAGCCTGATAACAGCCTGCTGTGACTGTCCCCAAGCCAACCAGAGGATTTTGGTCAATTTGTGGAATGGAAGATTGAAGCGTCACGAGTAAGTGATAGGTCACCCCACGCAGGGCCATCTATGTTACTGCTGTAGTCAGTTGGTTTTATTACTTTAACTTACAACCTCCTTGAGAAAATGGTCTCCTCTCCTCTCCAAACATCCACCACCCACCCACATACCCATCCATCCATCCACATACCCACCCACCCATCCATCCACCCACCCATCCATCCACCTATCCATCTACCCACTCACCCACCCACCCACCTATCCTCCCATCCATCTACACACGCATCCCCACCTACCCATCCCCTTTTACCCACCCGCCAGCAATACTTCCAGAGACTGATGTGGAGGTGCCACAGGGAGTTGGCAGGGAACTCTAAGTCTGTCTGAGGAGACTACACTGATGGCATCTGAGCCCAGGGTGGGCACTGGTCAGTGCTTTGGGGGGTCACAGGAGGGACAGGCCAGGGCCAGGAGTAGGTGGGAGGTCAGAGGCTTCTGGGAGGAGTAGAATCCAGGGGGTCAACAGGACAGCAGGATTCACAGAACGGGCAATATGGGGACCCTGATAAATGCCACCTGCTGTGGGGACAGGAGGCGAGGAGGTCTCAGGGGCAGCCCTCCTTCTTCCTCCACCTCTGGGACAACAACAGAGGCCTATGTATCTCCTGTCCCTTCCTGACTGTGGCCACCCCCTCAGCCACCCCCTGCTCAAGGCACAGGGGCCAGCCTCACCTTTCCCTGCAGAGACACAGCCCACACGGACAGGTGGCCCACGGGCTCCTCTGTGATCTCCCAGCCCCCCACAGAGAGGTCGTTGAAGGGGTCGGGCAGTTGCTTGGGGTCATCCTTTGAAGGGATCTGAAACGTGGAGGCAGAGGCAGTCAGTCCTTGTGGACTCTTGGGCCAGCAGATGGCACTGTTCCCCTCCCGGTAGACAGCTGCCCCGCACCAGCCCTGCCACAGGCCCTTCGCACGCCGCCTTCTTTCTCCACCTCAGCGCACAGCTCCTGGCTTCACAGAGCAGGCACATCAGAACACCGGCTTCCGCCCCTGGGCACTCTCTGCCCTGTCCCCTCTCTGCCAGCCACCAGGCTCCAGCTGCCACCCCCGAGCGGTCACTGCTGCTCCAGCAAGGACGGCAGCTGCACTCAGGGCCTTGGCTCTGTGCTTTGCAGTGACCTGCACGCTGTGACTCCATCCCCCACCAAGAGGGGGCCGGTCGCAGAAGGTGGCCCTGCGGTGTAAGCCCTTGTTCTCTGGGCAGCTCTCAGCCCAACGGGCAGGCTGGCTGGGCTGGCAGACCCACCTCAAAGCGGGGGCCCTCTTGAGAGGTCTTCTGAGGGCTCCAGGCCTCCCCTCATTCGAGGGCCACATAGGACCCAGTCCAGGCCTCATGTCCCTAAGTTGGGAGGTTTGTGGCTCATATATATAAAAGGATAATATGCAAAGTGTCCCCACGGGAGTTCGAGCTGGGGTCCAATCGCTTGTTATGACGTGCACTGACCACCAGGGGGCAGTGGGGAATGAAGGAAGGCCCTGATGGGCTACTGGCAGCTGGGGAAGGGAGGCCTTGGCCGGCATGGAGAAGGCCCCAGTCAGCCCTGATCGCTGGCCAGGCTTAGGGACCTACCCATGCATGAATCCTGTGCACTGGGCCTCTCATTCAGGAATAAAGGAGGTAGATGTGCACCCCCTGAGCCTCATTCTCGGACAGGGCTGCTGGAGACCAGGGTCAGGACAGGTTCTGTGCTGTCCTGGGCCAATCTGGCCTGCCTCCCACTGGGCCTTCTCCCAGAGGAAGGGACACGTAGTGCCGCAGTGTTCCCAGGAGACAACCAAAGGCCCGGTCCCAATGTGGGGGTGGCACCCTCTGGGCACAGGCAGGAAGGCAGAAATGAGGGTCCATGTGATCCTCCCAGCAGTGGGGCCGCTGTGGGCCCTGCCCCAGCCCCCGGCCGCAGGCGGGCTCCGACCTTGGCCCAGGTGTCGCGGGACTTGTATCTCCTGTACCGGATCCACCTCCGCCGCCTCACGTAAGAATTCCACTTCTTGTCCCTCGTGTATGTGGCAGGGAAGTCCATGGCATATGTCCACCCCTGAAAGACAAGGTGGGGGCGCTCTGTAAGGCTCTGCGGGAAGGAAGTGATAGGGCTGGGGAAGGGGGAGCAGGCAGAAGGAGGAACAGCACTGCTCCCCACTGATCCTGTGCAGAAACGGGGGGCATGCAGGGCGAAGGCCGGGGTCGGCTGCCACAGGACACGGATCAGCACTGAGGGGACGGGTGAGCCCAAAGCACTCCCTCCCCACGGGGAGCCACACGGGGACCATGTTCACCTACCCCTTTCTCGGTGGGCTCCCCGCCGAAGTTCTCGTCCACGTACCAGTCGGACTCCCATTCCCAGTGTGGCGAGGGCAGCGCCACCCCGTCCAGCGGCCGGTGCTGGAGCCCGCTCACGTCGCTCCACGGCCAGCGGTCGCTCGGCAGGAGCTTCTCGCAGAAGCCCCCCACGGGGTTCCAGCGCTGAGGGGGGAGGCGGGCACGGGCTCTAGGCCTGAGCTGCCTGGGGAGGCCAGGCCCCCGCCAGCAGGGCACTCTGCTGTCTCCATGGTGGGTGTGAGCAGAGGGCCCGCCCGAAACTTGGGGATCAGCCAGCACATTATCATGGTCCCAAAGGACACGGTGCCCCCAGGGGCCAGCAGGGGAGGGCATGGCCTGTTCTGGAAACCCCTGGGCGTGAACCTGACCAGCCTGCCTCGGTGAGGACACAACAGGGGTTCTGGTCCCAAAGGCCCATGACACCACGCAACTTGGATCTTTAGCCGAACATGGGAACCGCCTGGAAGCCTGGTGAGTGGGGACTTTATTTCCCAGCCAGCCAGCCAGCCAGCCAACCCACTCAGCAACCCAGACACCTGCCCCACCTGGTTCTCGTAGGCCTCCTCCTGGCAGCGGATGGGGACGTCGCTGGCGCACACGTACACGTGGACCTGGTTGTCGCAGGCGATGCCCCAGCAGCCCCGTGTGGCCGCGCTGACCCGCTTGAACTCCAGCTGCGTGTCCCTGCACAGCTCCCAGCACTGCCCGGCCGTGGAGAGCGTGTACACCCTCCCAAAGAGGTCCACCGCCCACAGCGCCGAGCTGGGCATGGCGGCGAGGGCTGCGGGGAGAAAACCGGAGGTGACGGGCAAGGGTCGGTGCCAGTGTCATGTCCGCAGCCAGCTCTAGGCTCATGCCACCGATGGTCCTGAATGGTCGCCCCACAAATGAGAAGCAGGGCCCGGCTTCCAGTCTAGGGCCCTTTTTCATTCTTTGCCTTTCTGTCCCTCTCATTGTGGGGACTTCTTTCAAGCATCCGAAAGAACACAGAGGGGGAAAAACAAACAAACAAAACAAAAGAATCAAAGAAAAAAATGTGACCGCCACACCTCTCCCTCCCCAGATTAAGTGAATGTTATTCTGTCATGTTGCCTTCAGATCTTTCATGCCAAAAGAATCAATGAGTCCAGCCAGTGTGGCTCCGTGGCTGAGCACCGACCTATGAACCAGGAAGCCATGGTGATTCCCAGTCAGGGTACATGCCTGGATTTGGGGCTTGATCCCCAGTAGGGGGTGTGCAGGAGGCAGCCGATCCATGATTCTCATCATTGATGTTTCTATCTCTTCCTCTCCCTCCCTCTCTCTGAAGTCAATAAAAACTTATTTTTTAAAAATATATTTTATTGTGTTTTTACAGAGAGGAAGGGAGAGGGATAGAGAGCTAGAAACATCGATGAGAGAGAAACATCGATCAGCTGCCTCCTGCATGCCCCCTCCCACACCGGGAATGTGCCCGCAACCAAGGTACAGGCACACGTACACGTGGACCTGGGCTGGAATCGAACCTGGGACCCTTCAGTCCACAGGCTGGTGCTCTATCCACTAAGCCAAACCCGTTTCGGCAAAACGTATTTAAAAAAAAAAAAGAATCAATGAAAAGTTACAGATTTAGTTGAATTCCAAACCATGTCCTGCTGCCAGCCCAGGAAGCCTCTCCCCAAGGTGGGAGTCCCCTCCCTTGTGCTGGTCCCGCCTGGACCTTCCTTTATGGGTTTGACGGGGTCACCACGTGGGCCTGGCACCCTAGCCAGAGCCTTGCATGGCCCTGCAGGAGCCCGGCGGCTGCGTGGCAGGGCTGTGAGTCCTACTGACACTCTCCTCGCATGACCACTTCTCTCTTCCCCATGGTCTCCAGCCTTTCTCCACTCCTGTTCCTTTTTCTTTCTTCTTGGCAGAGGATGGGCGAGACAGCCACTGCACTCGGCCACTGGCCACGCCCCCCTCACCCTGGGAATGTCTGTGCTGCTGACACCGGGGCATGACTCCTACAGCCTCCCTCCACAGCAGGGCCATGTGGCCAGATCCATGGCGGCCAAACAGCAGCTGGATGAGGGCGGCAGGGGGAATGGCGGTGAGGACCTCTCCCACATCCAAGACTGAAGCCTGCCCAAGGGCTGGGACGAAGGGAAGAGCCGGGAGCTGAGGACACAGCCAGTCTGGTTTGGAAACTGGAGCCACGGGAGGCAGTCTGGGCACCCTGAGCTGGGCCAGGCTGCCTCTGTGAGTGCCAGGGGAGTGAGGGCACTTTGGAAGGCTGGCGACTGCAATGCCAACACGAGATGGACCGCGTCTGAACACAGGAGCATCTGCCATTGGCAAACGGCCTTTCTGGGGACAGATGGCCTTACAAACACCAGAAGTGACAAGTCAGAAAGGAAGTGAGAGGAGAATCAGGAACAGAAAGAAAGGAAGCAGAAGGGACAGGAGCCAAGCTTGGGAGATACTGGGACAGGAAGTGGAGGAAGGTGACAGGAGAGAGCCTGATCAGCAGCATGGAGCACACGTACCCCAGGAGGCTCTCTCTGAACCCCCATCTGTCTCCCAGGGCACTGGCGCCAGGTCAAACATAGGGGAAGTCAGAATACCAGCATTCTGGAGCCACCTGAGTCCAGGTGCCTGAGTTGGGACCCAGGAAGAACTGTGGCAACCCCCAGTGACCCCTTTGCTCCTCCTGGTCAGGCCTGAGGGTCCCCCCTGCCTGTGGCGTCTACACTGTGACTAAGTGCCCAGAGCCACCTCGGACCCGGACTGTTGGAATTCGGGTCCTGGTTACTCTTCTTTCCAGCACCACCAAAAGTCAACTAACCTCTGTGTCTGTTTCGTGATCTGTAAAAGGCAAAAAGGAATCATGGCCTACTTATGTGGTTCTGAGAATTAAATGATATAATACAGGGTCAGAGCTTTTCTTGTATTTATTTATTTATTCATTGCAGAGCTTTTAATAAGTAGTGCTCAGCACCCATCAAGAACGCAATGAATGTTACTGCTGTCATCTTATTACTTGGCATTTGCTACCACAAATTGCCACTTATCTTCTATCTCTTAAAAACAAAACCAAAAATCACGCCCCTTTCTGGTCAGCCTGAGAATTCAGCCTCTTCATTTCCAAGCACCTAGCAATGCTCTGCACACAGTGCGTCTTCAACCCAAGTTAGAGATAATTACCACCACCTCCAACCACCACACTGCCAACTCCCTGAGCTAAGACAGAAATATGGCGCCAGGAAAGCCAAAAATCACTAATTACTTCAGGTCAGCAGCCAGGTCAAAATAGGTGGATAGGTGTGTGATAAAGCAAATACAGCAAAACATTCACAGTAGAATCTAGGTGGTGGGCATGTTAGTGCTTACTGTTTAAGTCTTTCAGCTTGGTTGTATACTTGAAAATCTTCATCAATTGTTGGGGGAGAAAAGTAAGGTTTTTTTTGGAGGGGAAATGTTGGTTCTGATGGTGTTATCCTATATAATTAAGAGGTAATATGCAAATTGACCATCACACCCTCACACAAGATGGCTGCTCCCATGTGGTCATAAGATGGTTGCCACAAGATGGCCGGCAGGTGAGGGCAGTTGGGGGCAGTTGGGGGCAATCGGGACAGCAGGGGAGCAGTTAGGCATTATTCAGCCTGGGAGGGGAGTGGCTAGGGAGCAATTAGATAGGCAGGCAAGCAAGCAGTTGGGAGCCAGCAGTCCTGGATCGTTAAAGGGATGTCCGAGGGGTCCCAGATTTAAGAGGGTGCAGGCTGGTCTGAGGGACACGCCCCTCCAGTGCACAAATTGTGTGCGCCAGGCCTCTAGTTTTTAATATAACTCTAGTTTTCAAAGACATCTCTTAGCTGACAGTCCACTCTATATGTGACCAATTAAGTCAGGCTCAGTCTGCAGGTTGAACTCAATGAATGGGGACTTTGACTTGTATTTGATACACTTTCCCCGGGAGAAATGACTAAGCAGTAATTTCCACACAGACATTCTGGTAATTGAACCTTCGGGGCACCTAATGCAGAGAAAGGATGGGAGTGGGGTGGTGTTTGCAAACTGGGGCCTGGGCTCCAGTCCCTTCCCAGCTAAGGATGACAGGGCGTGAATGTCCTACCTAGGGCAGCTGCACCTCCTTCCCAGCTCTGCCAGGGTGCTGCCCCGGCTCCCTGCGGGCCACTTCCCGGTGTGAGGTGATCAGGTAACCTGTCTGGGACACTGGGTCAGAGGACTCTTGAATGGAGAGTTGGCGCTTTAATCCCGTGATTCTGGGGTCCTGGCATTTCTTTGTTTTGTAGGGGTGAAGGGATGGAAGGAACATCTTTCAAGAACGCCACTTCTGGTTCATCAAGAACTTGGGCACCGTGAATTCCAGCGGGGCCTTAGGTCCTTCTCAGAGCCCTCTGCCGGATCAGCACCGGTTTATCAACAGATCCCTTCAGGCCAAAGTGCCCAGGGGAGGTGGGGTGGGGCACGGGATCATTATGCCAAAGGAAGCGCCTGAAGCATTTACTTCCCGGGGTTGCCTATTGGTCTGTTTCCCTATTACACCCCGTCGATCCCACCCCCTTGGCAAACAGTCCTGGCAAACAAGGTGGACGACTGCCTGCCAATTGCGGGGGCTGCTGCAAGGCGACAGGAGGGTCCAAAGAGGCAGGAGGACACAGCGGGGCGTGCATGGGCGTAGGGCCCTTCCTTGGAGCAAGGTCTGCCCGGCGCCCGGGCAAGAGGGGCCCCAAGTCCCCATCACCGCGGGCAGGTCGGCCTCGGTGCGCTTCCATCCCACCACTCGGGCGACAGGTGGGCCCCCGGAGCGCCGGGCCGGACCATCTGCCCGCTAATCCCACCAGCAGATCTGCTCCCGCCGCTGCGCAGAGGGACAGCCGGGCTCCTCCGGCGCGATCCTCCAAACCGGCCGGTTCCAGCCCCCTGCTCCCGCGTCTCTCCGGGGCGAGGGCTGGGCTGCGGGCTCCCCTGACCGCGCGTCCCGGGGCGCGGGGGCGGCGCCCGAATCCCGGGCTGAGAAGAGCACGGGCGCAGCCCCGCCCTCCCTCCCCCCGTCCGCATCGCAGCCGCCGGGGGAGGAGGCGCCGCCGCCCCCACCGGCCCGGAGCGGCCGCGGAGCCCGGGCCGCCGCTGCACTCACCTGGGCCGCGCCGGGCGGGCAGGGTCGCCGCGATCGCTTCTCAGCCGCTCGGACAGCGGCGCGTAGGAAGCGGGGCCAGGCCCGCGCCCATTGGCCGGCCTCGCCGTGACGCAGCGGCGGGCGCGCGCCATTGGCCGGGGCGCATTGCGTCACGGGCCGGCCTCGGGGTCGCGGCGGGGTCGCGTTGAGGTCCGAGCCGCAGGGTCTGCGGAGCCAGTTCCCGCGCTCCCTGGAGCGAAGCAGCCGCGCAGCCCGCCCCGCCGCCGGACGCGGCCCGCCTCCACCAGGTCGCGACCCTTTTCCCCTCAGGTCCGTCCTCCTTCCCGGCCCGCTCCCCTCAGGTCCGTCCTCCTTCTCGGCCCGCTCCCCTCAGGTCCGTCCTCCTTCCCGGCCCGCTCCCCTCAGGTCCCTCATTCACCACCCGGCCCGCTCCCCTCAGGTCCGTCCTCCTTCCCGGCCCGCTCCCCTCAGGTCCCTCATTCACCACCCGGCCCGCTCCCCTCAGGTCCGTCCTCCTTCCCGGCCCGCTCCCCTCAGGTCCCTCCTCCTTCCCGGCCCGCTCCCCTCAGGTCCCTCCTTCCCGGCCCGCTCCCCTCAGGTCCCTCCTTCCCGGCCCGCTCCCCTCAGGTCCCTCCTCCCCCCCCCCCCCCCCCCCGCTCCCGTCAGGTCCCTCCTTCCTGGCCGCTCCCCTCAAATCCCTCCTTCTCCTTCCCGCCCGCTCCCCTCAGGTCCCTCATTCACCACCCGGCCCGCTCCCCTCAGGTCCCTCCTTCCCGCCCGCTCCCCTCAGGTCCCTCACCCCGCACCCGGCCAGACCGCTGGACCCGGCCCAGGAGCAGGCCAGGGAGGGAGGCTGGTGCGGGCCGAGGAGGGAGGAGAGCCGGCGTGAGTCAGGTGCGGGCGGGTGGGCTGCGGACGGCCCCTGGAGGGCGCCCTGGCGCTCCGCTGGGAGAGGGGCTCCCGGGGTGGCATGGCCGCTGGCGTGGCTGCAGGCGGCGTTGTCCCCTCACCTCCTCTAGGAAACGCCCCGCGGTATCCCCGGCCTCACCGCTTCCACCTCGCCGCCCTGGAGGCTGTCTCCTTGTGGGTTTAATCTGCGTTTCCTGCTTACTGCCGAGGTCGCTCTTTCATGAGTTTGTGGGCCATTTGTATTTCCTCCTTTTTTTTTAAGTGTCTCTTCACGTCCCCGCCCCACCCCCCCTTTGGTGTCTCTGTCTCCTGGTTCCCCGCTCCATGTTGGGATGGGTGTTGCACATGATCTCCTCCTGCCTCTTTACCCTCTTAATGAAATGGTGTCCTGATAAAGAGAAGTTTGTTATTTTAAAGTAGTTGAATTGTATCTTTCCTTTAAGGTTGGTGCTTTTAACTTTTTTTTTTTTTGGTGGAAATCCTTCTCAAGGTGTTAGGAACGGTGTATGTTCTAGAAGGTTTGTTTTGCTTCACACTTAGTCCTGTAATTAAAGTGGCCTTAGTACCTAGGTTTACGTCTCCTCTAGCATCTGAAGTGCCTGTACAGTTAGTTCTCTTATGCTTTTCTTCTAGGGGAAGAGTTAGCACTTCTTTGCTAGTTCCGATTCTGGCCCTTGTACTAGCAGACTGCTGGCTTCTGGTGTGGTGTGGAGACACATACAGAGGAGCCAGGTCTGGGCCCAGCTTTCACACCTACGGCCGGCCAGTGGCATCCATCCTCAGTGCCCTGTGCTCCGGTAGAGCTGTGGGGAGCCCATCGCAGCTGAGCTGGGGCCTGCTTCATTGGTTCCTACCCAGGGCAGATCCCGCTGTGGTGGCAGTCGGCGGGGCTCTGCTTCTGGGCTGGGAAGACAGCTGTGGGCTTTCGGATAGAAAACATCCCTTGGAAGCAGGGTAATAATAAGCTTCATGTGTGTAAATGACTGTAAAACACAAGGGAAGATATGTTAGGTACAATTGGTTTGTTTGACAAGTTACATTTCTGGAGTCAAAATATAGAGTTTGCAGCCAGTAGAAATGCCTCACACTGTTGTCAGCCAGTGGCCGGTACGTGATGAGTGCAGAGTAATGCACCAAGCAGTGGAAGGCAGGTCCCGTGTGAGAGGGTTCTGGTCCACCGGGTCCATACAGAGACCCATGTGCCTCCTGGTACAGACATGTCAGGGCTTAACGGAAGATCTGAGTGCAAGCATTACTTTTCTCCTGGGGCATAGTTTATGTTCAACAAATTAACCTGGGCTCTCTTATCTACTCTGACCCTTGTACTTTGCTGTTGACATCAGTTTATCCTCCTTCACCCCTAATAATCACACATAAACCCCAATGGGTTTCAGTCTCCCCTTCCCTCTAACTCTCCATCTCCCCCATTGAACCTTTTCCGCTCCAGGTGAGAAGGTCTCTTGGCCAATGAGAACTCCCAACAGTGCTAGCGTAGAACCCAGCACATGGCAAGCACTCTGTAAACATGTGTGGAATGAACTCTTACCTTGGCCATGTTTGCATGACTTTGTATAACCAGCGGGAGGGCAGACAGCCGAGTTTCTTAGTGATTATCATTGACTTCCAGGCTTAGCCCCTTGTTTGTGATTTAGGTGTTAGGGATTTTTTTTTTTTCTTAGAAACAAAAACACTAGTTCTCTTCAAGGTAGTATTGCCGCCTGTATTTAGATATGTGAATTAGGACGTGCACATGAACTTCTAGTTGTACTTTTCTACAGTTTCTGCAAGTTTTCCTTTGCCAAAGATCGAAGGGAGAGAGGGAATGATCACATTTTTAGCTGCTTCATCTACCTACCACCTTAGTATCACAAGGAGAAACAAGTGTTGAAATTAATGAGCAGAGTGTAAGGAAGGAGCTACGGACACAATGTGACCCTGGGAGCGGGACATACCTGGCTGAGTGGTGAGAGGAGGCAGCCAAGGGCAAGGGGCAAGGAGCACCAGACTCAGAGCACTGGAGGTTGGCTCATTGGCTTCGCAAAGGGAAGGATGACTGTAAGCAGAATCAAAGTGAAGATACCATGAATCACTTGTGATGAAGAGTTTACTCCCAGCAAATGATAGTTTCTACAGAAAAAGTTAAAAATGGACAGTGGTTAACAAAGATTACACCATCAGAAAGAGCTGAGGAACGACCTAACTGCCTCTGTTTAACTTGTGGCAGTGGGGGAGGAGGTGGAGACAGGCAGACACGGGTGCAGGCCAGCTCTGCGAATCTCTGCCCTCTTGGCTCAAGCTCTTCCAAATGCTTTCAGTGCGTGACTTTGCTGTTATTTGGGGAATTGAGGGAGACTTGTTCATTCTGCTAATAGAGACTGAGTACCTTTTATGTGTTAAGCAGTTATTAAACCCTGGAAATTCCAATGTGAGTAAGAAAGTGACTCCTTCAACGAGCTCACAGTGTGGTCAGGAAGACAACTGAGAAAACAGTGACAGTGCAGCATGTGTGGAGGGTTGGAGTGGAGAACCTAGAGGATGAGGGCAGGGCCTGGGCCATTCCCCTGGGGTTCGGGAAGAGTTACCTTTGATGTACGGCTGAATGAGAATGGACAGCGGAAGAAGGAAGGTCGCTAGGACATGTGGGACAGTGGGGCCTGGAGGGGAAGCCTAGGAGTCTGATGAAGTAGAGGAGGGCCTGCAGCAGTGAGTTCTGCCAAGGCGGAGGCTGAAGGTTCATGGGCGCTGTGGCAGAAACAAGGCTACCCGGGAGGCAGAGCCTGGTGAGGAAAAGCCAGAGCTCTTTCCTGTGGCTGACCCTGGACTCCAGCCCACCCAGCCTGGCATCAGTCTAGCCATCACTCTGTCCCAAACACTGGAGATATATACAGTAATGTCCGTTACCCTGAAAACAGCTATTCATTTGGAGTGGTGCTGAAGCCAGCGTTTCTGGAACTCTGATTAAGCAGTGATATACATGGCCAAGTATCCCAATCCCAGAGAAACAGAGGTCATAATATTAGTAATATGTGACTGCCCACTGGATGCCAGGCACCATTGGCAATGCTGGACATGTACTTTCTCACTTCACCCTCCCTTTGACCCAAAGAGGCAGGTGAGGTGTTAGTCCCATTTTACAGATGAGGACACAGGCTCAGAGGCTGAGTGACATAGTAAGTGTTGGAGCTGGGATTTGAATCCCCTGTACCTGGCCTGAAAGAGAAGTGGCAGGGTTAGGATGGAGAAAATGAAAACAAGAAATGAAAGTTTAAAAAAGCAGAAATTGGCCCTAGCTAGTTTTGCTCAGTGGATAGAGCGTTGGCCCACAGATGGAAGGGTCACAGATTGAAGGGTCCCAGGTTCAATTCTGGTCAAGGGTGTGTACCTCGGATGCAGGCTTGATCCCTGGCCCTGGTCAGGGCACATGTGGGAGGCAACCAATCAATGTGTCTCACCTGTCGATTTCTCTCTCTTTGTCTCTCTCACTTCCTTCCACTCTCTCTAAAAAAACCAATGGAAAAGTATCCTCAGATGAGGATTAAGAACAAAAAGGCTGAAATGAGAATGAGGATTATCAGTTGTAAAGGCAGAAAAACATAGAACTTCTGACAATTGCAGAAAGTCAACTCTGCAAAGTCTGAAAGGACTAGGGGTGGGGAGTGAAGCAGTGGGGGTGGGGGAAGGATCCCCAGGTCTGCTGTGCCAGACCCTGAAATCAGGAAAATTGGTATTGAACTTTGTCACACCACATGAGCACTGCAGGGACCTTGGAGAGCTAATTCAATGCCTCTAATGTGGAAATTGAGGCCAGAGAGGAAAAATGTCTACGAAGTGTCACAGCCAGAACAGAATCCAGGTCTTCCTACCTGCAGACTAACGTTTCTGCAGTTTGGCAGCCACTCATCCTCCTTCTAATACCCTGATTTTCCTCTAGGAATCACCCTTTGCCTCGCTGAGCCCTCACTCATACCATGGGTCTTGGTCTGCTCTGGCTGCTGAAACAAGAACGTCATAGGCTGGGTGGCTTACCCAACAAGCATTTCTCACTGTTCTGGAGACTGGGAAGCCCAAGATGAAGGCTGCAGTAGCTCTGCTGTCTGGTGACAGCCTACTTCCTGACTTGCTAGATTAGGGGTGTCGAACTCAATCAGAGAAGGGGCCAAAATCTAAAATCCAGCCTAAATCGCGGGCCGAATGGTTTACTGAACAGTCATAAACTGTCATTGTGATGGAAACGCAGCGGAGTGCAGTGATGACAGCGCGGTGCGGGCCACATTGCAAGGCCTGGCGGGACGGATTTGGCCCGCGGGCCTTGTGTTTGACACATGTGTGCTAGATCCTCACAGGGGAGGGGGCTGCAGCTGTCACATACCTCTTATAAGGGCAGTACTCTCATCATGACTTAATTACCTCCCAAAGGCCCCGTCTCCAAATAGCATCCATTGGGATTAGGATTTCAATTTAGGAATTTGAGAGGGGGGATGTAAATCTATAACTCATAACAACCCACATCTCCAGACTAAGCCGGTCCATGAATGCCATTCCCTCACAAGTTAGGTTCCAGGTTAGATGTAGGACTGCACAAAGCCATCAGGATGAATCAGAGGCTTCTGCCTTTTCTCCTACTAGTGCTGACCCACGTGAGGCCTCCCCAGTTATCACAATCAGGGAAAAGTCTGTCTGCATCCTTGGCAAGGAGCAAGATCCAGGGGGGAAGGAGGAGGAAAAGTGACAGTTCCAGCCTCTAGGAGCACTGTGCCCGGCCTTCCATCAGTCACCATCCTAACTTTAGGAACACCATCACCTGCCTACCTCTCTGGGATGTCTGAGAGATGAAGTGAGAAGGTGTGTGCACGGCCCTTACATCAGTGCCCGGCACCCAGCAAGCTCTCACATATTACTGGTATTCATATCAGTGACTTTGAATTAAGTTTCTTTCACACAAAGGGATCTGAACAAAACAGTGGTCTGTTACTGCGACCACACCACACTGTATTCACAAAATTGCACATTGAGGTAATTGAAAGGGAGGTTATCCTGGATGAACTTGGTTTAATTAGGTGAGAGCCCTTTTAAAGAGGGATGCAGCTCTTTTTGAGGCTAGAAACTCCTGCTGGCCTTGCAGAAGCAAATAGCTGTGTTGTGAGCAGCCTCTTGGGAGGGCCACAGGGCAGGGGACCACAGACCTTTAGGTTCAGAGGGCAGCCAACAGCGCACAAGAAGCCGGGGCCCGCCGAAACAGGTTTGCCTCAGTGGTAGAGCGGCGGTCTGTGGACTGAAAGGTCCCAGGTTCGATTCCGGTCAAGGGCACGTACCTTGGTTGCGGGTGTGCAAGAGGCAGCTGGTCAATGTTTCTCTCTCATCGACGTTTTTAGCTCTCTATCTCTCTCCCTTCCTCTCTGTAAAAAATCAATAAAATATATTTTTTTAAAAAAAAGAAGCTGGGGCCCTCAATCCTCAGCTGTAAGAAACTGAATCCTGCCAACAGGATTGAACGGGGCTGACAGCAGATTCCTCCCCACTCCTACTTTCAGGTGAGAACGCAGCCTGGCCGACTCCTTTGTGAGACCCTATGGGGAGGACTAGCTAAGTAAGCTGTGCTGACTCCTGACCCATGGAAACTGAGATAATAAATGAGCATTGTTTTAAGTTGCTAAATCTGTTGGTAATTTGTGGTATAGCTTAGAAAACTAATACAGCAGGAGATTGCTAATATTTGGGTATGTTGTTTTCCCAGATTATAAAGTGTTTCTGTCTGTGTAAGTATAAACGGGTGAATGCATGAGACCAATAAACAAAGTCAGTGGTGGCCCCAGAATGAGCAGGAACTGTTAGCACTGGTGGTTACTCCTGAGAACCACAGGTGCCTAGTCCAGTGCTCACACACAAATGAGCAGGTCAGAGTGAGTTACCAGGCAATGCACTACCCAGATGTCCTCAAGAGAAGACATACCACGAAGATGCAATCAATCCTTCATTTCTTGGTGACATATTCATAAATGGTCTTGCTCATTTTAATACAGTACTAAGAATGCAAACATACATTTTTAATAATGCTAATTAAATTACTATTTTGCAGTGACAAGACTAGGCTAGCCAATCATAAAATCCCAAAGGTGGGTTATGTAATACTACCAAGCAAGACTTTTTTTTTTTTTTTTTACAGAGAGAAAGGGAGAATGATAGAAACATCAATGAGCCGAAACTGGTTTGGCTCAGTGGATAGAGCGTCAGCCTGCGGACTGAAAGGTTCCGGGTTCGATTCCGGTCAAGGGCATGTACCTCGATTGCAGGCATATCCCCAATAGGAGGTGTGCAAGAGGCAGCTGATCGATGTTTCTCTCTCATCGATGTTTCTAACTCTCTATCCCTCTCTCTTCCTCTCTGTAAAAAATCAATAAAATATATTTTTTTAAAAAGGAAGAAAGTACTACTAGTCCGTGAACATAGGGAATGGCCTGGACAGAGTGGGTCTTGCTGGGCTCCTCCCGAAAGCCCGTGCTTTTCTGGACCTGCATACCTGTAGGCACAGCACCTGGTACCCCTTCCTCCTGGCAGAGGTATAGAACTGCATTTCCCTTTCTGTTAGGTCTACTTTGGAACAGCGGAAGGAACTTGTCCTAGGAAAGGAAGGAAAGTGACCCACAAAAGTGAACTAATGAATGATGGTCTCATTTGAGGGGGGCTTGGTTCCTGGAATCAAGGGGGCCATTCTTGCCTAGTCATGGGCATAGGAAATACCTTCCTATGGGACTTTGTCTTTGGTGCCTGTCATATTTTATTCTTGCCTCCTTGCCCCTACAGTCCCTCTCATGGTTATGATTTTTATCAGGAATTGCCTTGGCAGTGGAATTAAACAGGCAATTTCCTGAACCTCTCCAGCTCCCAGAGTGAAATGTGGTAAGTGGCACTGAGCCTCTTCCTAATAGCAGGACTCCAGGCTCAGAACCTGAGAATCTTCGTGGTAGGGCAGGATTGTGAGGCTGCATTCTGAACTGGCCCTGCCCAGTTCCTCCCCGGTCACCCCACCTGAGATGGCTCTTCCCCCGTGGCTTTCTCCTCCACCGCTCATTCATGTGGTTGGCCACAGCTTGCCTTCTGCTGGAGCATAAGGGGTCTTTTCCCAGCTCAGTCCTCCGGCTCCCTCTCCCCACCCAGGGGCAGCTCACTGACGTTAGCCATGACCACAGTGCAGGCAGAAGGTAGGAGCCAACACACGGCCAAGGAGGGAGGGCAGGGTGGGCCTGGCAAGGAGAGGATGGAGGGACCTGAGAGGAGGAGAAGGGACGGGGGAAGAGAAGAGGGGTCCTTGTAGCAGAGGTGGCTTCTCACCTTCCTGAGGACCCTTGCCCCGGGCTTCATGAAGCACCTCCTCACAGCCTTGGTTTCCTGCTTCCTCTGCACCTGCAGGAGAGCTGAGTTCTGGGTGTTGATGCAAAATAGAATAATGGCCGAGGGAAGGAGACCACGACCCCACGGGCCTGCAAGAGCCCTGTAAAAATCACCATTACTAGGAAATGCTGACCTACAGAGAGGCTTTCTAGGTTTCATTGCATGAGTAAGTGTGGTCCATGGGGCAGAATGACAGTGAGGAATACCTCTTAGAGCAGGGGTGGGGATCATAGAGGCCCGTGAAGCCATTTGGCCGTGCAAAGGCTTTCGAGTGGTTCACAAGTCCCTTACCCTAGGAAGTGACCTCTCCGTCTCAACGTGGCAGTGGTCATTTGCTTGCTCCAACCAAAGAAGGTGCCCAGATGTCACCACATTCAGTACTCCGTGACTGGTAACAAGTTCACGTTTACCTTGGTTTCTCTCTGTCGTCATAAGCACTGGTGACAGATCATAGGGAAATACCTCTGTAAATCTGAGTAACTCCTCTTGACAGAGGGCAGAAAAGTTTCAGTTATATCGTTTCCCCTGAGTGACACTCTAATCTCAGGAAGCCACTCAGGAAATTCCACAGACTATCAGTCATCTCCATGGGCATCTTCCCTATGAGCTGGGCACTCGAGATTTCTCAAAACCAGGAATGGCCTTATGGAATGATCCAGACCTATTGCTAGCCTGAGTAGGGGATGTACTTCACGGTCTAAGGGCCAGAGCTCAATTCTGGAGGTGGGAGACCTAGGTTGGAATCCTTACTTACTAGCTTCTTCCTTGAAATCCCATTTAGTGGGATTCTATCATTCCTGAAAGGCAATGAAATAAAAATGCCTCCACAGAGGAGACATCGTTACAATTCTGAAAGGGTATGGAAATCCTGGTGTAAGAAAGCAGGCTCAGAGGTGAAGCTCAAGTCACACAGGGAATTTGTGGAACAACCCAGATGGGAACCAGGTGGTTCTAACCACAGCCCACTTCCTCCTCGTGCCTCCCTCAACATCCAAATTTGGCTGAAGTCTGCTTGCATTCCCCCTGCCCCCAATCTCAGAAGAACCCTTGTACAGTTACTCTGAATATGACAGATAAAAGGTGCTAACCTAAATTTGTGTGTGGTTGCCACAAATGTGTTGATGACCGTGTCTGAGCCTCTTACTAGTCTGCATGTTAGTACATCTGTGAATTCTGCAAGGCTTTTCAGTGCAGCTGCTTAGAAACTTATTCAGCTAGAAACTGGCCCATTCTGAATTTACTCTGTTCTTGTGAGAATTGCTAGAAAATGCTGACTTACAGAGATGCTTTCTAAGTTTCACTGTACAAGTAAGTGTGGTCCATGGGGCAGAATTATAGTGAGGAATACCTCTTAGAGCAGGGGTGGGGACCGTCTGGCCTGTGGGTCGAAGAGGCCCGTGAAATCATTTGGTCCAGCCCTGCATTAGGAGTGAGTTAATTAAATGTTTGACGAAATATAGCAGCCTAATTTTAAGTTGATAATTTTGTATGACCTGAGAATGATGTTATAAATATCCAAATGGCCCTTGGCAGAAAAAAGGTTCTGCACCCACGTCTTAGAGAATGGAGGGAGTAGTATGGCTTTTAATACCTTAATATGTATATTACTTGTGATAAGGTTTATCACGTGACTTAGCATGAAGTTGTATGTCATTTAAAATTTTTGCACTTAATTTAGAAAATATTTAGAAATACTTGCCTGATAGAATTGTAGTAAGGCTTACCATAAAACTTAAAACTCAGTGTTTATCTAAGATAAACATTTAGCAAACATTCATCAAATATTTGGCGAGGGCCTTCTGTGAGCTGGGCACTTGTAATTGGTTACAGCGTTGGATTTTGAAATGAATTTGCTTCCCTTTTTTTTGTTCGTTTCTTGCCACAATCCCAACCATGTGAGGTCCTAGCTTAAATGTGCAAGAGGCTCATGTGATGGGTTATCAGCACTTCCCGAGGCATGCGGGAAGGTCTCACTTACCGTTTTGGTTTCCTCTGGCTCCACTGCCCACCAGTTCCCTTGCTGAGTGCTCCCAGCAAAAACCTACACACAGCAGTTAAAATCATACGTACTCACTTTTATGGAAATGGCAATACTACAATCTGTTTTAATGGAGGCATGGTATAAAAGTAGATCCCTAGCAGAATTTCAGCTGACTAAAAACATGCACAGAGGAAGGTATGTTCCAAATCTGCAATAGGAACGGATTCCTGTTAACATCGGCAAACAGTGGCTGGCTTTTCTTGTGCACCTTGTGTGGAGGCAGTGCGCTGTGACCCTTAGGGTCCCGTGGGCTGGTTCTGGGATCTGAAGAGCCATCTTTCCTGGCTCAGAGTCCTCCAAAAGGTTAGGAAGCCTCTCTGGGCCTCGGGCTCCTCACCAAGCCGTGGGGGCTGTTGATGCCTACCTTGGCCAGTGGTAAACTGAGATAGAAAGTATGTTGCAGGGAAGGTGGCACGTGGTCTCTGCAGTGTCACTGACTTCAGTCAGCTCTTCCCCTGCAGATCATGGCTCTTTAGCCTGGTCAAGCACCCATCCTCCTCTCTCCTCCGACCCCGGCACTCCCTCTCTGTCCCAGGTTTCAGCTGCTGAACTGCTTCCTGTTTATATAGAAAATAAGCCATCAGATGAAAGCAACTCCTCCTTCCAGCTGCCCACCTGCACCAGTGCCCATGTGCTGCACCTTCTCCCCAGGCCTGTGGTGACTGCCCCCCGGAGCACTAGACTCCATCCTCTGTGCCACCTCCTTCCCTCTTCCAGATCAGACTGTTCCCCTGGCTTATCAACACACTGTGACTTTCCCTCCCATTAAAACAAACGAGCAATCACACCGAAGCTGGTCCTCCTGGTCTCTTCATGGCTCTGCCCACCTCGACTCACCCACTCTGACCCCCATGTAAAATCACAGGCCACTGCACCTCCTGTCCACCTCACTTCATTTGCCCATGACTCTGCTCACTTTACACCCCCCTCTCCACCACAGCGCTTACCACTTTCCAACACTGCCCCTACCCCATTAGAGTGGACTCCACAAGGTAGACTACCACCTGTTTTACTGCATCCTGGGCAAAGTATGTGCTCCAAAATATTTGCCCAGTGGGTGGACAGCTGTTAGCCACTGAGATGGTCTCAGACCTTTTATCATAGGATAATGCTTCACAGACACCTTCCTGCATCTGCCCTCTGATTAGGGATCACTTTGGGATTTGCATGCACCAAGTAAGCAGGTGCCAGTGTGAGCTGGCCTCTTCCCCACTCCCTGAGCTGCTGCTTCTGATCCACATCCAAACTCTAGCACCACTGTCACCTGAGCTGGAAACCTGACCATCCTGTCTTCCACATCCACCCAGGTCATCAAGTCTTAATAGGCTCTTAATCTCTTTCACACCTTTCTTCTCTGTCTCCACAGCTGCCCTTCCTCCTGGATCCCTGTGCCTTTACGATTTACAGGGCTGCCGAAGTCATTGTTCTAATATGCAGATCTGATGGCCTTCTCCCAGTTTAAACTCTGTGCAGTTCCGCTATGAGCTCTTACAGGCTGCCATCCCACCTCCAATATCTGGGCCCGTCCCCTTCCTCCCTCCAGCCCCACCCTTGCCTCCTGGAGATCCTCCCTGGACTCCAGCCACACCAAGCGATTCAGTCTTGGCAGGTCGTGTGGCTCGCTCTTTGGGACTGGAGTTCACTCTGCCTGAATGCTCGTCCCCTGGTCCTGTCCTGCAGGCCAAGTCACCGCTGGCCTTCCAGGTGGGGCTTCCTCCTGCCTGAGAGGCACGCAGGGCTCCCCAGCACCCGTAACCCTCTCACCGCGCTGCTGCTGTGAATGTTGTCTGGCTCCCTAACCAGCTGTTCCTCTCCCCCCCCCCCTAATATATTTTATTGATTTTTTACAGAGAGGAAGAGAGAGGGATAGAGAGCTAGAAACATCAATGAGAGAGAATCATTGATCAGCTGCCTCTTGCACACCCCCTACCGGAGATGTGCCACAACCAAGGCACATGTCCTTGACCGGAATCGAACCTGGGACCTCTTAGTCCACAGGCTGATGCTCTATCCACAGAGCCAAACCGGTTTCGGCAGGCTGTTCCTTTTGTGTGTTCCCGGTCAGTCCAGGTTGCATGGTGGAACCTGGGATAGTGTGCCACACTCAGGTTGTTGGATGAATGGAGGAGAGGGACCTGCTGTGGGTCAGAGGGCAGCCTTCGGCACCATGATGCTGGGAAATTCCCAGCCACACCATGTCATTCACTAATGCGGCTCCCAGGATTGCCAAGCTGGGGCACTTCGGGGAGGAAGTCAGCTTTGGAAGAGAAGGAGCCAGAGGCTACATGTTTTGTGGAGTTTGATGAGCAAACATAGGCCTGGAAGAAGGGAAAATTAACCATGGAACTGAAGGGACAGCTGCCAACTCACATCTAGTCCAACAGGGAAGGACATTGCTGAGATGGCCGACGCTGCGCGCTGGCAGTTTGCACGGCAGGGATGGACAGGGACCCCGTGGGTGCCCGCAGCTGTCTAGGTGTTAGGAGGTCTGACTGGAGCCCACTTCTCCTCACTGGCTGATGGGGTTTGGCATGGGGTTGCACCAGTTTTTGCCAGCAGGGGCTTTCACTTTCAGCTGTCCCAATCCTATGGCTCACTTCTCAGCTGCTCCGAGGAGCCCAGGGCCTTGCCACTCCAGGCCAGGACCTTACCTGACCCCCTCAGCCAGGCTCCGTTCTTGACCTGGCTCTCCCCTAATGCTAGCCCAGGCCCTTCCCTGGCCTGCCCCTCAGTCCTCCCTGCAGGATAGGCAGGGTGATGGGAATGAGCTCTGGAGCTATCCCTGTGAGAAATAAGACGATGTTGATCCTGAGAAGAATATACCTGCCAAAAAGGACTCTTCATGGTTAATTAGGCTCAAGTTAATAACCAGAGCCTAGGGGCCATTGCTTACACAGGTCCCTCATGTACACCACATTTCCAGGGAAACTTCCAGGCTTTCTGCCTGTCTTCTAGCCCAGCTGAGCTGACTCTTGTGGGAGCGCCAAGGATCAAAATTGAACCAATGGGACTGAGGCTTTCCCCATCCAATCGGCTGCACAACTATATCATTAGCATTTTTACTGAACCATTAGAGGAACTCCATTCCAACCAATCAGGACAGTGGTGTTTAGACTATTTGCATGAAAGTGGGCCAATCAGGGATCAGGGGTGGGCACTTCTTTCTATATAAGTCTGCTTTGAGGCGCTCACTTCCAGTTTACACCAAAGACATTCTTGGTGGCTGGAATTACCGCACCAGTAGAGCTGTAACATCCCATTAGGGTTGCTTACTGTTGAGTTGAATTGCTACAGCAAGCGACCTTCAGTTGACATTGGTGTTTTAGGAGCAATTGAAGATCGGGCAGGGAGCTGCAGTTGCCCCTGACCTACGTCAAAATTCAGGCCACATGACAAAGGATGGGAGGTTCCGAGGAGCTGCAGACGTGAGGGGCCTCAGGCTTGCAGAGCTTTCTTTTCTCTTTTTGTGTTAAGCCTCACACAGGATACCCGCTCCCCCTCCCCCACACACACACACATTGATTTTTAAAGAGAGTGGAAGTGAGGGAGGGAGGGAAAGAAGGGAGGGGGGAGATGTGAGAGAGACACAATGGTTGGTTGCCTCCTGCACAGACCAGGGCTGGGGATGGGACTGAGACCCATTCCCTTTGTGCGAGGGACAATCTAACCACTGAGCCACACCGGTCAGGGCTGCCGGTCGTTCTTTTGGAAGTGTTGTTACAAACCCATTAAGCATTAGGTTGGACAACAAAAATGCTTCCGTGATGGAGCCTGACAGAGGGATCTCGGTCAGGTGTAGGTCACGTCCTCACTACCGAGCCTCAGTGTCTGGTCTGTAAATTAGGAATCAATACCTCCTGAGTTACTGTGACAGTTAGCCACGCCGAGGAACAGTGATTGGACAGTGCCTGTCACCCAGGAGGTGCCCAGGGTTTTTGTCCCTCTGGGGGAGTTATTGGTAGCCAGTACTATAAATCCCCTCATCTGATTTGTCAAGAAAACCCCAGCTGAGCGCAGCAGGCCGGGCTCAGACACGGGCTCAGACACGCTCCCTGCTTTTTCCCGTGGGAGTTGACTCTTCCACGGACCCTGGTTACGTGCTGATGGGGAGCCAGAGCCGCTCAGAATGCGGAGCCCCGTCCTTCTGCCCAGGGGCGGCGACGTCCAGGGGTGGCCCTCCTCCCGGCCCTCCGAGCCCCGTGGTGGGTGGTCTTGGGCCTTAGGATTCCCCGCCGGCAGAGTCTCCGCGTCCTTGGAGATGGGTGGCCAGCCCTAACGCTGGGTCGGGGGTCCAAGGGCCACGACTCTGGTGCAGCGTCTGCGGGTGGGGGTGCGGGTCGGGGTGTACGTGTGCGCGCGCGTTCTCCTCGAGATGGGAGATCTGGGAGCAGCGGGTGCCAGGCGGGGAGACCGGGCAGAAAGGCGCCTAGGTCACCGCCAACAGGTGGCTGGCGGTGGCTCCTTTAAGACGCCGCGCCGCCCCGCCCCGCGCCGCCCCCACCCCCGCCGGGAGCCGCGCCACGTGACCCGAGTCTTGTGACTGGCGGGAGGGGGGCGGAGGGGAAGCCCGCCCGCCGCCCGCCGGGAGCGGGACTCGCCTCTACGCCGCCCGGGTGTCCCCACGAGTCAGCGCCGGGGCCGGGGCCGGAGCCGGAGCGGGAGCTGAGCCGGGCGCGGTGGGCGCCGCCCGCCATGGACCACAAGCCCCTGCTGCAGGACCGGCCGCCCACCTACAACCTGGAGGCCGGCCAGGGCGACTTCGCGTGCGGCCCGCATGGCTACGGCGCCATCCCCACCGCGCCCCCGCCGCCGCCCTACCCCTACCTCGTCACAGGTGGGCCCGCGGGCGGGGGCGGCGTGGGGTCCCGGGGCGGGGGAGGGAGCTGGGGAACGGGCTTCGGGGGCGGGGCTGGGGGCGGGCCAAGCGGGCGGCGCCCCGGGAGCAAACTTGAGACCGAGTCCTCCGGCGACCTTTAACCCCAAACCAACTTTCCCCCGGCGCAGCCGGGCACCAGCGCGCCTTTCGGGAACGCGGGGCCCTAGTGTCCGCAGCCCCCGAGGAGGGGCCGGGGAACCTCCCGCACCAGGAAGCTGCTGGCGGGCCCTGGCGTCTGGGCGCTGCCCGAGCGCCCTCAGCACACCTGGGGGGTGGGGGTGAGGTGCCCGCCTTTCTCAGGAAGCCTCACAACCCAGTTTCAAATTAACTTTATTAACGAGGCTCTGCCTGCCCTTTAGCACCTCATAGAGCCCTTGGAGGCACTTGGTGAGGGCAGCTGTTGTCTTGATTTTGAAAAGGAGAGTTTGGTGGCGAGGAGGAAGGGCAGGGGCAGCAGTTCCCCCGCCCCTTTCTGATGTGCCTTCCTGTCCACAGGGATACCTACCAGCCACCCCAGGGTCTACAACATCCACAGTCGAAATGTCACCCGGTACCCTGCCAATTCCATCGTTGTCGTTGGTGGCTGCCCAGTCTGCAGGTATGTCACAGGTCTGGGGCTGGCTGGCCCCCAGAAGCCTCTGGGAACACACACACCCAGAATCTCACAAAGGCAGGGTCCTTGAGTTGGGTCAGTCTGGATTTGGGACAAGCTGCAGTGGGCAAGCATGGGTTCGGTGATCCTGGGTTGAACATGTTTCCTAGAGCAGCTGGGGTGGGTTCTGTTTCTTGGACAGTTGAGTGGTGTGGGCCATTGAGCCCCAAGTGACTGGGATGCAGTTGGACTGACAGTGTCACATCCTGGTTCCTGAGGCGGTGGTGGCTTCCTTTTCAGGGCACGGGCTATGTGAAGTGTGCGGGCAGGGGAGCCCTGACTCAGGTGGCCCGTGTGTTCTAGAAGGAGGAGGTCCTAGGAGCCAGGAGAGCTACAGCTGTGAGCGCTGTTAGTGGAAACCCATGGTTCCTCTCCCAGCGGGAGCGGTTTTTCTATCCTTGGACTGGAGCCTCCAGTCTTCTGATGCCTGTTGATCAGAAGGGCCTGAGCCGCTTGTTCTGTGTGTCCTGAGGATCCAAACCAGAGGAAGACTGGTCCCTGCCCTCGGTGGATTCAGTGCTTGGACGGCTTAGGGAGCACGGACTTGGCACGGACCTTTTTCCTGCCTGGAGGAGGAAGTTCACATTTCTGAGATGGGATTGAGAAACCCTGGTTTACACTTAGATTTAATTTCAAAAGTGCGTCTAGAAGGCCCCCAGTGGAGTCAAAGGGAAGTTAATGATTTCAGAGTCACAGGGGGAGCTAGGGCTCAGGAAGAGGGAGGGCATTGGGGGGGGGGGGCGCCCAAAAGACTGGCCTGCCAGAGCCAACCATGCGCTCAACAAAGGGCTGGGGGCAGGGAGAGTCCCGGAGCTGTGTGCCAGCGCACCCCATTTGCAAATCCAGGAAGGGTGTCTCTTCTGACAGCTGGTGAAAGGCCTTTGGAGAATGTGAAGGGGGAGGGAGAGGAGGGCAGACATGCGGCACTAGGGGGCGTCAGAGCTGTGGGTTTGAAGGTCTGTACATGGTGGATTGGGATTAGCTGCGGCATGGACTTGGGGGCTGGTCCCATGCTTCCGGACAGGGCAAGGCTCACGGCTTGGTCCCATGTGGAGGGAGCCACCCGGCCTCCTGGGAAGTTACAGGAAGAGGGAATGCCGGGAAAGCACTGTGTTAGCTGAGGCTGGCTCTGGGTGCTCAGCTCGGTGTGTGCATAGCCCTTCGGTCCCACTCGGCCTGGCTGGAGGGCTCCCAGGGCCTAGTTTTCGAAGCGGGGTCTTCAGATCATCTCCCATTTGAAGGAGGGGTGTTAGGCTGGCAAATTCAAGGAAGATCAGGAAGGCACCTGAAGCAGAGGAATCTGGCTGGGATTTCAGTGTCTCCCTGCCATACCTGCCACTTCATAGGAGTGCCCAGCCTGCCATAGGAGCTGGGTTCAGACCCTGGCCCTGGCAGCCACCAGCTGGGCCTATGTTCCCCTCTGGGTGGGATATCTATGGGATGGAGAGTCTGTGAGGCTCTTGTAGGCCCAGTCCCTGAGTTCAGAGGAGTGGACCCCAGCACCAAGCCCCCTGTGGCTGGTGGAGGCGGGGAGCCAAGGCTGAGATGTCTCCAGGGCTGTGAAGCTTCCGGCCACTGGCTGGGCTGCTGCCAGGTGGGGGAGCATTTCCCGACACCCCTTTTCCCTCCATCGGGAGCTGTGTCATTCCGGAGGCCAGTGGCCTCTGCCCCATGGCCCCCGGTCATTCGGAATCCGGACTAAGGTCGGGCTGTGTTCTCTGCTCTCGGAGTTTTCCGTGGGGCTGAGAGTAAGGGTGCCTGCATTTGGAACCAGGCTTCTTCCTTGGAATCACTCTCTTCCGCCTCTGGGTGGTGGGTGGCGGGTGGCAGGCAGTGAGGAGTGGGTGCTCTGAGAACAGGTTTGGGGGATCGAGTTGGGACCAGACACTCTTGACTCCCCCCGAGGCATGTCCTCCTGTGGGCCCTCTCGTCTGTGGTGTGAGAAGAACAGACGCCAGCAGTAACTTGGGTTTCTCACATGGGAGTGTCCCTGCCCTTCCTGGGGGGGGGGGGGGGCGGGGAGGGCCCTTAGCCCTCCGCCTCTGCAGTGGTGCGTGGTGTGGGCGTGGCTGGCCAGTGGGCTGAGGCTGGCCAAGAGCTGGGCAGCACTAAGGAGGGAGAGGCCCGGGCACTTTCCCGGGGAGCGCCACTGTGGTTTGGGGGTGGGGGTGGTAGGGGCCCTGGTTAGGGCCTCTCCGGGGAGGAGAGGTTTCCCCTGGGCGCAGTCCGGGGCAGCCGCTGTGTGTCTGGAGTCTTGGGGTTGGGAGACAGGCCACTTCTCAGTGACTGCACTGCTGCCTCCCTTTCCATCCCGCCCGCCAAACGCCGTCCCTGCCCTCCCGGGAGGCTTGGCAGGAATTCGCTGGTCACACGGCTGCGATTCCCTGAGTGAGGTCTGGTGTAAGAGGTCTGTCACTTGTCATTGTCATTGTCCGGCCTTCCCTTAAGCAGCCTGACTTTTAGCCAACTGTATGAATATTTCTTTTGACTCCAGCACATACTCTTCATCTCAGCCCCGCCGTGGCCTCTGAACCAGTCCTCCCTGCCCCTGGATGCAGGACGAGGCGGTAGCACTGTGGTCTGGGATCTGGGCCTGGCTGAGTTCACCTCGGCTGTGGTGAGAAGGCCCTGAACAGCAGGGGTCAAACCTGGAATGTGCAAGTAGTAGGCACAAGCAGTAGGCGCAGGGCCTGCCTGGCACTGAGCCCCCACCGACACTGGATAGGTATCGTTGGGTGTTTAGCTTTTAGGAGGAAATCCAGGAGCAAGTGGGGTCATGGAAGCCAAGACAGAGGCTGAAGGAAAAGTGTCAGTCCAGGGTGCGGCATGGGTGGTCAGCATGGGCACTGCTGGTGACCCTGGGAGAGTGCTGGGAGGGAGAGGCAGGGCTGAAGCGTGACACGGCTCTGGGTGACAAGAAGTGGACAGCTCAGAGAGGCCGGGGCCTGTGACACAACCTTGGGGAGCTGACTGCCTGGACATCCTGGGCTGGGGGTTGGGGATAGTGGAAGACTCCCAGGCCCCTGCTCTGGCCTATGCTTTGCTCAGAGGCCTGGTCCTCAGGCTTGTTCCCAACTGCCCTGGAGTGGCCGGTTTCTGCCCCAGAGAGGCAGGTGTGCCTCCCGCTGCTGAGGGTAGAGCCGGGACCTGGTCTCAGAAGGGAGCTGGCTGGGTGCTTTGGGCATCTACCCCCTAACCCCCCACCCCCCAGGCTCCAGGCCTTGGATGACCTGGAGGAAGTCCTCCCTGAGGCTGTCCTGTGAGGGCTGGGCTGGAATTGCTCTCTTGGGCCACTCTGTGCGGTGCAGTGAGTGAGTGGGGATGAGGAGTAAGGGCTGCCAGAGCTGGGCACTAACTGCCGGGCACAGGCATGGGGAGGCCCCGGATGGGTGGAGCTGGTTTGGTGCCAGAGCTCCGAGTGTCCGAGGCCCGAAGGCCACCTCTCTGCTCTGGAAGTGGCTGGATCAGCATCAGTAGTTGTAGCAGCTGTTGGCCATGACTGTGGGCAGAGCAGGTGTGCTCCCAGCCTATCACATCCACCTCCGTGCAGGGAAGCAGCTGGTGGCCCAGGGCCTTCCTGAGCCCCCATCCCCTCCTTTGGCAGCAGGGCCTCGGGTGCCTTTCAGCTGGACCTGACGCCGCCTGTCTGGACATGTGGTCTGAGGGCCCCGAGGGCCGAGGACCTGACCTTTGTAGTACTCAGAACACAGGAAGTGGTACCTGCCACACACACTCAGGCCTGCCGATCGCTGTCCCTCAGACCTGGCCTTGCCTGTGCTCTAGTCCAGCTGGTCACACACACACGAAGGGCGGCACCCATGAGCCTGGGAAATGGGGTGAGACAAAGGGAATGGGCATCTTTCCTACAGGAGCTCAGGTCCTTTTCTAAACTAACGCACGTGGTGACTCCAATGCAGTTTGACCAAACACCCCCTCCCTGCCTTTTCTGCAGAGCTCATGGGGAAACGTGTTTCAGGATGAGCACGTTTGGGAAATACTTCAGAATGTGCTGTCCCTTGTAGATGTTTTAGGCACTTCCCTCCTGAGTGGGTGGCGGCGGGTGGACATGGTGACTTTCTTAAAGCTGTTGAAAACCAGACTTCCTCTTATCCTGGTGTATTTTTCATGACTCCCAGTGGAGAGGGAGCCGGCTCGGCTCAGCTGGGCTGGGCTGGGGGTGTGCTGCACCGGCCCTCCTGCAGCTGATGGTTAGCAGCCGTCACATGGGCTCGTGACTTCCTGAGAAGGGGCTGCAGCAGTAGCAGCTCTGGCATTTTGAGGAGGAAGCCCTCTTGTTTATTCTTTCATTAAGCGGAACCTCCCTTCTCCTCCATGCGAAAGGGGGTAAAATAAGGAGCGAAACGTTGTGGGCATTCGGATCCTTAGCAGTGTTTGCTGACGAGGGGGCTGAGAAGTGGAGAGGCAGTGGCTTCAGAAAGACCAAGGAAGCTGGGCGGACATGCAGGGGCGTGGGAGAATGGGTGCAAAGGAATTAAAGCAGTGGGAAGGAATGCCAGGCCCTCCCCACCCGCAGGTACCCTCAGCTCACAGCGAGGTGGTCAGGGCTGCAGGTGCCCCGGTCCCCAGGGAGCAGCTGGTCCCTGTTGGCTTTCCTTGGCTCCCAGTCTGTCTGGTGGGAGTGGAACATCTCATTTGGGCTGAGCCGGCTCTTGTGTTCTCATTTTAATTTCAGCTGTGTCCAGAACTTTCCAGAAGTAGCCTAAGGACTAAAGGTGGAGCTCTTGCTCCTCACTTTGGGGGCCTTCAGTCTGGGTGGTGAGTCCAGGCCTCTGACCTATACTCACTGCCACCTGCTCGGTGACGTCCCCAGGTCTTAGGTAGTATAGATTGTGCACTAAAAGGTAAAAGTGTCTTTTCTCCCCTGAAGTTTGAGATGAAATTTCTGAAGTGGCCTTTTAGACACTGTGTGAACACGGCCGATTTGTCTTTCATTAGAAATCTGCTGCCCGTCCTCCCCCCGAAAATAGAAAAACCAAACAAAATTCTGAACTCTATTCCTGTTTGTAATATTGCCCTCTAGGGATAAAAAAACTTTTCAATTCTGGGGAAAAAATACTCAAATGATTGTTTTCTTGGCCTTGTATTTTCAGAGACGTAAAAATTTCATAAACTAGCATTTGTTCCTTGTTCTTCTGTAAAAGGAACTATGGTAGACGACATGGCCACTGAACGTGCCTTTATAAGTAAGCGAGGATAGCTTTCGAGCAGTTCCCCTTTCGTCATGGTCTGGGTCTGGTGACAGCAGCAGTTTGCCTTCCCTCCAAACACGGCAGACTGTTGGCGGATCTCCAGGTGGTATGGCTGGTCGCACTGACGCGCCAAAGGTCTGGTGGGACATCAGGCCGAGGGCCCTAACCTAAGCCCCCCTCTCTCTCTCCACAGAGTCGGGGTTCTGGAGGACTCCTTCACCTTCCTGGGCATCTTAATGGCCATCGTCTTCTTCCCCATCGGCTTCCTCTGCTGTTTTGCCTTGAGGAAGCGG
Organism: Pipistrellus kuhlii; assembly: GCF_014108245.1. Classification (NCBI taxonomy): domain Eukaryota; kingdom Metazoa; phylum Chordata; class Mammalia; order Chiroptera; family Vespertilionidae; genus Pipistrellus; species Pipistrellus kuhlii. Next base: position 2,216,888 of record NW_023425584.1, read on the forward strand.
AGATGTCCCAACTGTGGAGCAAACTTTTCCTAAGGGAACCGCACGCTGGCTTCCCTTCCTCCAGCTGTCTTTTTCTAAGGGGAACGTGTACAGTAGCTTTATTTGATTAAGCTTCGGGGCTGTTTTGTAAGGGAGGTGGGATAGATTGGGCATGTGTGAGCTGGGTTCAGGGTACAGGTCACGGAGTGTGGACACGTGACAACACTGCTCCCAGGGTTAATGACAACTCAGAAAAGCACTTTTATTTTTTGCAGTCTTCAATTTGAGAAAGGTGAGAAATTGTTTTAAATAAATGAGATTCATACCATTGTTTACCTGGATCTGCTTATTCAGTGTTTGCACACTGCCACTTGCAGAAATTAACTTCTGTTTGGAAAATCTCAAACGTGAAAAAGAAACTATAATTACGTACCCACCACCCAGCTTCAACACTGTTCAATTCTGTTATTTTTCTTGATAGGCATTTACAGCTCAAGAAAACGTTCTTGTTTTCACGTTCTTTTATTTTATAATAAAACATAATACCTTGACATTTTCAGAGCATGCCCCTCAGTGCCAAGGACAAGGCAAGCCCTCCCTTCCTGTGTGAGGCAGGTAAGTGACATGTCGTCCCCTCTATGAAGGTGGAGACGGCTGGGTGAGCCCAGTGGCCTGCGAATTACACCTGCTAACCCCAGGCCCACTTATCGCTAAAACAAAGCCAGAGGACCCTCACTCCTCCTCACAACTCTAAAACCACGGTTGAAAAATAAGGGGCTTCCGTGAACCCCACTCTTAAGTGGTGGGAGAGTGGCCACTTCGCCGACTGGTTTCTTGGCAGGTGCGTCTTCTTGCAGGACAGGTGCTGCTTGACACCTGCACTCTGTCTGACTCAGTCCTGGGGAGCCCTCACGTTCCCGTGTCATTAGCTCCCCACTGGCTGACACAGGAGAAGGAGGCTAGGACCATGAACCTGGAGTGTCATGCACTCACACTGCTTTTACCTGCAGTTGACTTTGGCCAATTTCAAGCTTACAGAAAAACGGTAATAATGGTAAAACCTAAGGAGCTGTATGAACAAAAAGCACCCCTTCCCTGCCCACACAGTGAATGGCCTGGGTGTGACATTTAACCACGACGCTCCACTCCGCCAACACAGGGCCTAATCCCCGACAGTCAGCGGTGAATCCCTCCCGGAGCCGCCCAGGTGCCTAGCGCATGACAGTGGGTCTCGGCTAGAGCGCAGCTCCTACAGCCACCACTCCCCGAGGTCCTGGCTCCGTGAGCACTGTCTGCGTCAGAGGAAATGAGGGGCAGATGGGCTTTGGTCAGCTAGCTTATTAGCAAGTCCCCTGGTTGGCGCATGCGGTGCCCCCTGACCAGGCCCACATGCAGCCTGGCCTGGTGGGTTTTCATTGGTGCCTAAGAGCTACCAAACCCAGAAGTTCTGGGGCATTCAAGTACGAAGTACCATGGCTGTGAGGGGGACAGGCAGGACGCCCCAGCATTTTACAGCTGGGCCTAATCACGGGAAGGCTGGGGTTTCTCCATCTTGGGTAGCTCTGCATTTGACTAAAATTTTAAGTTAAAAGTTGAAATTTACATAATATTTTCATAATTTATATTGCTTAAGATTTTCCTTTGGATAAACATTACATGCTACTTAAGAGCAGGTACTTTATAAAATACAAATGTGGTCTCGGCTACATGCAGGTACAGAAAGCCAGTCCTGAAAGCACAGACTATCCCTTATTCTGGCTATTTCGAAAATAATCAGAATATTTAAAAAATGATTCAGTAAGGATTAGAACCAAATTTACTGCTCTTCGAACAAAATAGGAAGAAAATACTTTAAATGATTGAGTTGGTCACTCAATTTATCTTCTTAAAGACAGAAATGTGCAAAACCAACTATGTGAAATTAAGAAAATGCATTGATTTGCTAAAGTAGAATACGTTTAAAATCAGGCACCCTCCGGTGAAGCGTCATGACAGTTACAGCTGCACCACACCTATGACTTCACATGTGAGAACATAAGAAGATCCAGGAGAAGTCTTTGGCCATCTTTTCATCGAATGATTGGTGCTGACCGATCGTTTGTCACTGTTGGTCGGAGTTTCACAGTAGCAAAAGGGTTTTCTCCACTGTGGGGGAAGGAAAAACAAAGTCTGCAGAAATACCTTAAGATGGGAATTTTATTTTTTTGATTAATGCTAACCTGATGATCTCCCCCCCCCCCCCCTTGATGTGGAATGGAGAGAGAAATGTCCAAGTGAGAGAGACACATTGATTAGTTGCCTCTGCCAGGATTGAGCCTGCAACCCAGGTATGTGCCCTTAACCAGAAATAGAACCCGAGACCCTTCGGTGCATCGACCGATGCTGTAAGCACTCGGCAACCTCTGCAGTCCTCTGTGGCAGGGGCAGGTGGACAGCCATCTGAGACTGGGCCTGGATCACTGTGTTGCCAAGCACAGCCTGTGACCAGGAGCCCCCTCCTGGGTCGGGCAAATGCCTCCTGGACTGTGAGGAGAGCAAGGTGGCTGCATTCTCTTGACCCCCCAGGTCTGAGGCTGCTTTCAGGATCGGGCCTCCTGGGCTGTGCTCGGGGCAAGGACCTCCCAGGGACACTGCAGGCCACTCGTCAACGAGGCAGTGCAGCTCAGAGGGCTTAGGGGAGAGTTCACGTACCTGAGGAAAGGATGCTTTGCAGTCCCGTTTGTATTACTCTGTGGAAAGATGAAGAAGTTTATGGAAGGCTCATGAAATTAAGACTTTTAAACCAGACCTGAAGGTAAAGGCATCTAAAACACAAGGGACTGTTGAAAGCTATGAATACTTAAAGGTGAAGTCTCCGTTCATTAGAGACTGACTAGCTATGTAAATTCTCTTAAAAGGTTAACAGGAAGAACAGACATTTTAAAAGACGGTGAGGGACCTGCACCGTGTTGGCCATCTCACACTCGGAGAGAACAGGCCTGCGGCTCCTTGCCCACAGCCTGTTTCCGGTGTAAAACTTGTGAGTACTGGTGGCTTTTTGGGAGCTCAGTCCTGAATGAAGCCATGAAAAAACTGTGAAAATGAAATGTCGGTGGGTTTTGGTGCCCAGACTGGTGCCCAGTGCTCCCCAGAGATCTTGCAGGAAGTTGCACAAAGGGAAGAGAAGGACGTGTAAACACTGTCTCGGTCTTCAGGAACCACCAGAGCCTGCAGGTGCCTTGGGGTCTCCCAGTGTGGCCTGGGGCCTCCTTTCCTTCATTCCATAAAGCTTACAGGCCAAGAATCTGCTTTGAACCTGCTCTGGCTGGTCTAGGAAAGCACTGCTGTGAGGTTCCTCAGTGCCGCCCAGGAGAGGGCAGTATGCCACTGTGTGACCAAGGGGCTGCCAGACCAGACCTGACCGGAAGCTCCCAGGACTCCCCGTGGTCAGGGCACCGCCCTCTGAACACTGCCTACAGCTCCTCGCACTTCCCGCTGCCAGTCAGCTGGGGTTTGAAGGCCATGCCTCGCTGAAGCCCACACCAGGGCTCCTCGGGAGGCCTCTCCTGGGTTTTGGTCCTACTGACACTCAAGGCAGAGGGTTAGGGACATGGGTTCAGACCAGTGCCTGCTGTCTCTGGGCCTCCGAGGACCCACATCTTGACCTTGAACCTCGGGACCAGCCAGCGCATCCTGATGGCGGCCCCAGCACCAGGAGGCAGAGTCCTGGCTCTCTTCTCACTGAAGCACAGCCCAGCAGGGCTTTAAATGGACTCTGCCCACAGGGCACGCAGGCCCAGAGCGGCCCTCCTGGTGCGGTGCTCACATTCTGTGATTTAGGGATAAAACTACACCAGGACGCAGGTCACGCGAGTGCTCAAACATACTGCCAAACAGAAAGCAAGCCTAGAACGGAGGGATAGGGTCCCCCGGGAAAAGGTCCCTGGGGTCAGGAGGAAGGGCAGCCGAGTCCTCCTGGCCTGGGAAGTACACTTCCTGCCAAACCAGAGTCCCCAGGCTCAGCCTCCACGCGACACACTGGAAACCACATCCTCCCGCCTTTCCTCAAGGTGGGACGGTGTCAGGACGGTGCTGCTCGGAACCGGAAACACCCTGGGGAGCAGCCCAACTGTCCCCAAGGCACACCCTCCGGGCTTGTTCCCAGAGGGCCTCACCCCCAGGGAGCTTCAGAACGAGTTCAGCCACTTTGTCACCTGGGGGGCTCAGCCACAACAGTGGAGAGAAATGGCACAGTCCATCCTGGGAAGAAAAGTGACAACAGTGCTGAGGGCACAATGACCTAAGGCAGTGGTCGGCAAACTGCGGTTTGCGAGCCACACACGGCTCTGTGGCCCCTTGAGCTTTTAGCAAAGGCCAGCTTAGGAGGACCCTAATTAAGTTCATAACAATGTACCTACCTATATAGTTGAAGTTTAAAAAATTTGGCTCTCCAAGGAAATTTCATTCGTTGTACTGTTGATATTTGGCTCTGTTGACTAATTAGTTTGCCGACCACTGCTCTGAGACGGCAGCCTGAAACCATCCAGTGCCGGGTCATGTCTGGTTCTGGATCTGGTGCTGCCTACACCTGCTGCTTTGTGAGAAGCCACTGTGCACTTTTCTTCCTATGGCATTCCTCAGTGTCTGCCATAAAAAGGACAGTTCCAAAGGTTTCCCCTTTAACATCTACCAAGTCTACCCTGTCCCCAAACGTGCCCCTCCTCCCTTCCCCCTGCAGTGGGAAGGCACAGCCAGGCCGGCCGTGGCGCTGCCCTCATTCCTCCATGAGGAGAGCTCACGCTAGGTCCCGAGTGTCTGCAGAGCCTCCTCCCCACCTCACACCTGAGCACAGCCCCATCCCTCTTACTGGCTGATGCTGGAGCGCCCGGCTCCCATCCAAGCGTGTCCCTCCACTGGCTCCCTGAGGCCGAGCAGTGGGGTTTGGGGTCTCCTGGCCTTTGCCCGCTTCCCTCCCCCAGTCACCCGGCAAACGCTGCCTTGCCCTGCAGGAACACCAAGGTCTCTCCTGGTGCCCTGTGCCCCTAGATCTGACCGGTCCTGCATGGCTCCTGCAAGCCTGTCCCCTCAGCACACGCAGAGTGCGGACACGTGGCGTGAGCTCAGACCAGGTCTGTGGACCTAAACCATTCAAGCTCCTGCATCAACGGGCAGCAGAGCCGCTCCTGTGCAGGGCATGTCCTCTGAGGCAGTGGTGTGCGTCCGATCATGCTTTCTCTCGGACTTCCAAAGCAAGGCCTGAGCTCCGACCAGTCCCCCTGGCCTTGTAGGCGCAGCCTGTTGGGTGTCTGTGCCCCCTCTTGGCAGCCAGGATGATGCCGGTCCAGAGTGCACTTGACAGATTACTGAGGCACGAAACCAGATGCCGACAGGTCAGACACGTCCTGAGGGGAGGGGAGGGGCTGTCCAGGGGACACAAGGACAGGGAAGATCTTGTGACTGCACAGCAAGACAATCCATACCAGCTGACCACAGCCATGCAGGAATCTGCAAAGTGGGGCACATTGTGATTTCCCCACAAAACACCCAAACCCAAGCCCACCTTGAGCGGGCTCTTGGTGACTCACATGGCATCCAGTCCTCCCAGATTTCTGCTGGAATGTCCCTCACAGGCCCACTGCCTTGGAGGGGACCAGCTGGCCCCAGCTTACAGGTGATCCTGGTCACCTCGGGCCACCAGCACAGCCGTTTCCCAGATGGGAGGCAGACACTCGGGCAAGGGATCCGAGTGGCCCCCGGGCAGGGCGAGGCAGCCCCTCACCGCGGAGGGCAGGGCTGGTGGTGAGAGACAGCCCTGAGGGCAGCATGGTGCCCGCCCTCTGTCCTGCTGCTCCCTGGACACGGCCTCCTTCATCTGAGGCCACGGGAGGTGAGCTGTCACCTGCACACAAGCACGCCTGACCCTGGTGTTAAATGTCACAGCGGATGCCAGTTCACAACCTCCAATCTAGTTCAACCCCTCTAGTCTTCAACTGGGGACACGGAAGGCTGGCCAGGGGGAAAGACAGCTGCCTGGGGTCACAGGCTCTTTCTGAAGCCAAGGGCCCGCTTCCTGGAGCGGAGGGCAAATGCTGGGCCAGCAAACGTGCGCTTTAAAACAAAGGCACGTCAAGGTGTTCCCCAGCCTTTTAAAGCCTAGTTATCTGATTATTTAAAACGGCTGCCACTACAGCCCCACCCCTGCCCCCTGGCAGCTGTCCAGGTTACGGTGCAGGAACGTCCCGCCCTCGGTACTGGTGCGCAGGGGACTTGGCCTAAATGTCCTGGTGTCACAACCACAGTGACTGACAGCAGCTGGCGGCTGCCTTATAGAAACTGCGAAGAACCATGTTTCCCCGCTCCTATGGACCCCAGCCTTGGCTGACAGAACATACTCCCCGCATCATCATCGGCTGGTAAGCCTTCTGGGTCAGGAAAGAAACCACTAGTCCAGCTGGGTAAGAAGTTTTGATACAAAATCCAGGACCATGTCCCCTGCCCTCAAGAGTCTGGGCAGGGGTCAGCTGTGGCATGTGCTTTTTGAGCACCGTGCTCTTAGGATTTTAACCGGAACACTGTCTGTTCTGTGCGATCCGTGCCTGACTGCTCAGCATGGTGGTCACTAGTCACATGTGACCAGATGAAAAGTAAACAAATTTAAAATGGAAAACCCCATTCCTTAGCTACACCACCCACTTTCCGGGTGCTTGGCTGCCCCGGGCCCCATGGCCACTATTCTGGGCAGTGCAGTTCTGGAATGTTCGTTGGTCTTTTCTGCTCGGACACACGGAAGATTGGGGCCTGTGCCTCCTGCTGTTGCTGAGAGGCTGTGAAGGCCAGGTGCTCCCACCTCTCCTGAGGCCGGCCATGTGGGAGCAGAACCGGTTTCGGCCGCCCCCAGCTGAGTTCCTGGAACTGCCACCGCCTGTGGAGGCTGTCTGACTGGCTGAAGGGTGTCAGCAGAGGCCATGGAGGGTGTGCAGAGTTTTGTTTTTATTCTTTTGCAGTTTGCAAGGATCATGAAGTATCTCTTCAGCGATGCTATGACAGAAACATGAGCCAGTCCTTGAACTTCACTGTGCACCTGTGACACGCCCTCTGCTTGCTCTCCATTCCGAGGTCAGAGGCACTGGGTCTGACATCGGGAACAGTGACCGTCCTGGAGTCACTGCCAGCAGTGCCTCAAGCCCCACGGCCTTGGCTGACGTTCTCTAAAGCCGACTCCTCTTTTCTTGTGACCACTGTGAAATGGAGTTTCCGATAACCCCCAGATCAGAAAAATAATATAGCAGCTTGTCAGCACCTCATAAACAGCACACACAACTTGTCTCACCGACAGTGTTCTGATGGGAGACACTGGTTAGAACTGCGTTTCCCAATCTGCTCTGGGGCCTCAGAAAGCTGCTGTCACTTTTCTGGGCCGTAATAAGGCCCCACAGTACCTCCTGGGATGCTAGAAAGGTGGCCCACGCCCAGGAGGCATTGAGGGCGGAGGGGGTGGAGGCGCTATCCACAGGCTGCCACCAGGGCACCATGTGGTCCCAGGCCAGCAGCTCGCTGGAGCCCGGGCAGTGCTGGGATCTCACCGTGTGTGGGTGCTGGGGAGGGAGAAAAATCTCCATCTCTAAATATACCTATGTCCATCTCACAGCAAATAAAGTGAAAAGTTAACAGTAGTTATCTAGTTATAACTAAAATTTTCAATACTTAGTGTATGTTTCCCAAACTTTCTACCCAAACAGAAATTCTATGGTTATTTTTATAAGCAGAAAAAGTGTTACTTTAAAAAGTATTTTAAATACGGAATAGTGATTAGACATTTTAATTTTTACAGACTTGGACTTGGCTCTTCAGCCACAACCGGCAGCTGTGACTGCCAGGCAGGTGTAAAAATGTTCAGCACGGTTTGCTGACTGAGAGCAGCAGGGGATGGACAAAGGTTAACTCAGGAGTTCACCCTTATCTGTCTCAGGAGTGGCATCACCCTCCGTTTATCTGTAGACTTCACACAAACTGCACCGTAAAGCCATTTCTATGTTGAACAGTTTGGCATCATAAACGATATAAATACCCATGAAAGAGAACATTTGCTTAGCAAATGTGGGAAGAGGGTCTCTCAAATTGCAGGCACTTGAAAAACCAGAGAAAGCTTTGTTTTTCCTGGATACAGTCATGCTTGCAGGGCCCTGATTATTTTTAATTATTCGGAACCTTGGTCCAAAACAGTTTTTTCTAGTTAAATGAGTACCTTAATTTCAGATAAGAATGTTTTTCCTTTACAACGTTAGCATGTTAAAGATCTGGAGCTCTAAATTACATAAAAATTTTTTTTTTTTAAAGCCTCCAAAATATGTAAATGTGAGTAAGCCAGACCTGCTCCCAGAGTTCTGACAAAACTGGTTTCTCTGTGTAGGCTACACGAGTTAGTCACCAGGCCTGCCAGTTATCACCTGTCACTACCTCTCACCCCCCCACCCTCTTCTGCACAGAGCCTCCTCTCCATGACCGCCTGCCTCCGGCCCCCTGCACTCTCGGTGCTCCTGGCTCGGGGCTCCCTTCCTGGCCTATCTTACCGCCTCTGGTCCAACGCCCCAGACAGCGCCCAGGCACCTAAGTCCCGGAATGCACGCCTGAAGGCCTCGTGTTTGGTCTGACTTCATCCTTTAAATGTGGCTCAAACGCCTGCTCCCAAGATGCTGCCTCTGATGCTTCCCAGGAGCCGGAGCCCTACCACCACCTGTCACCTCTCCACCTTCACCCACAATAAACACCTGTTCACTGGACTCAACTGCTGGGCTGGTCTCACTCCCGTTGTCTCCCCAGGGCCCAGCCCAGGGCCTGGACCACCGTAAGCCACCAGTGGCACCAGTGGATGAGCTCTCGGGCAGAGGTCCCTGCACGTGACCCAGAGCCCTCCCTACAGGGCGCCTTCCTTCTCCAATGGTCTGATGTTTAGAAAGAAGTCTGTCTGGGCATAGTAGTCAGCTGCTGTAGTAATTTTTGTTGCCCAAGTTGTAAATATGACCTCGCTGTAGGTATCGACTATACCGGCTTGCGTGATAAGCTCGCCTTTTTGTGGAAGGTTCCGTCATCATTAAGAGCCCAACAGCATTCAGTGTCCTAACAGCTGTAAAGTCAGTGACAACTGAGGTCACCACTGGAACCCTCACAAGCAGGGCTTTCTCTTGAGATAGCGGGGGCTTTAAAATGTTCTTTTTAAATGAAACCAAACTACAGGCTGCGAAATGAAAGACTGAAAAAGCCTCTAGCCTGCAAGACAGAGTCACCTGCCCGAGGGCTCAGGGAGGGCTGGCCTCAGCACCAGGAGGGGCAGCGCTTCCTCTCCAATTCCTGGGAGAGTGCAGAGGACCGCTGCCTGCTCCTCAAATGCGGGCCAGACCTCGGCCACGCCCCGGTGAGGGCTTTGGTGAGACCTCAGGTTTCTGGTGGGTTTGAAGGAAGCCGGGCTGGGAGCAGCAGGAAGGGTGAACTGAGGACCCTGCATGGGTCCCGGTGGGAAGGGCAGAGGCTTCCACGAGAATGACCCAGAGGAGGCGAGTGACCGCAGAGCACCAGGTCGCCTCTCGGAGCAGCCCCGCCCGGCCCTCAGGAGGAAGCTGTGAGCCTCCAGCTTGGCCGCTCAGGAGGGGCAGGCACCACAGGGTGGGCACTGCTCACAGCCCTCAGCTTACTGGGCAGTCTCGGCCCTTCCAAAGCAACATTCAGTGCGGATGGACAGTCAGTGCGGATGAGCCAATGAAGAGGTTTAAAAATAAGTTAGACCTCATCTGAAGTTGAAATGCTAAATAATGACTGTCATTATCGACTCTATTGGTATTTAAAAATGTGATCTTTCAATTTATCCAATTCAGTGTATTGGTAGTAAGAACTATATCAATGTTTTCTTCATCCACCTTTATCCACATGGTGAAAATGCTGAGAAGTAAAACATGCTACCATTTTCTAAAATTGGCAGCTGTCTGAGTTGGCAAAAATGCCAGTGTTTTTATTTGCAATTCCAGCACTACAATTTGGGGGCAAGATTCTTTTTACCTTAAAAGGCATCATACCTTAATAAAGTAACAGCAGGTGGTCATTATCAGTGGCTGCTAATAGCACAAGAAGAGGCACAATCGGGCACGGGCACATGTGCCTCTGAATGGGCTAGCCACGGCCAATGAAATGCTCTAGCAAAGCAAAACAGGCTAACAAGACAACAGCAGGCTCTGACCAAGGCTGGAAATACAGGAGGAAGGGGAACGTGGGCAAGGACACCACGTGGCGACAACGGGAAAACCTAGATTAGGACAGACACCTGCAAGACTACAACCTGCCTCTACCCGTGAGTTCCAGGAAGAACAGACAAACACTTGTCATGAGACTCAGTGACCAACTGTAACATATGGAGCTGACCTGGATCCAGATTCAAACAAATATATTGTCAAATTTTTCATGAGACAATCAGAAACTTGAAGTGACTGGTTGATGATACTCGGAAATTATTGTCAGTTTTTAAAAATATGACCATTGGTGCTGTGGTCATTTTTTAAAAAAAAGGACCTTTAAGATAGGTAAAATGATAGGGAGTTTGGCATTAGCTTCAGATTGATCTGGGAGCGAGAGGGGGAGAGATGAATACAAGCTAGGTAGATGGATTGGCTATTGGATTAGGTCGTTAGGTCATTGGGTTATTCTTTTCACTTTCACGTGTGCTTGAATTTTCCTTTAAGGAAAAGTTGGAAACCAAACACAACCGGAAGGTGCTAGAGACCCACCGGTCACACCGGACCAACCGGGACCCTGAGTTTTGGGACGTGCAGCTATAGAAGTTTTTTCTCTTTAAGCAAAAGGAATTTTTATGTTTAGGAATGCCTTAAGGTCATTTCCATATAGTTTGAATATTGTTTTAAAACGTACTAGAGCCTTTAATAAATAGCATTTGATATCTCTGCCCTTTCAAGCAATAGCGCCCTCCATGCCGACAGAATGGAATAGCTCCTTTTCAACAGCCACATGTCCTTCTTTTGAATAGCTTTTGGAGTTAGCTATTTGGGGTAATTTAGAAGGAAAAAGCTGCAAACAATATACATGCAGTGAGCTTATCAAAGAAGAGAAGCTAGACAAAGATGTTGTAGATGAATGAGCTTTCAAAGCCTTGCATTTCCTGGACCAGAACAGGTCACTGCAGCCTGGGAAGAGGCAGGCATGTTCCAGACACCTGAAGGCTCACACAAAACATGGCCATTTTTAGGAGGGATCCCAGTTCAGAGAGCCCACCTATGCACATTCACAGGTGAACAAGACCACCACCATTAGGGTTGTGATGGGGACAGAGAGGAGACCCCCGCCCCGCCCCCGGCCATGAGAAGCAGGGAGATGGCTTCACACGCACCCCAGGAAGGACCACACGCAGAACTAAAAGGCACCCACTGTGTGGGTCACCGGCAGCGCCCTGGGGGTGTTTCTGGGAGGAAGGCTGGGTGCCAGGCCACCTGCAACCTTGGGCACAAGCTCAGCCCACTGAGCGCCACACGCCCTCCCCGGCTCCTCCGCTTCCCTGGGCTTTAGCAGAGCAGCTGCCTATTGCTGGAGAAATAGCCACACTGACTGCTTCCAAGTTAAATCTTGGCCCCAAATTGTCACTGAGCCTAGCATTGGCCCTGCATGCCTACTGCTCTTCTAAAGCATGTTCCCGCGCTTACTCTTCAAAACAGAGATTCTTTTTCCAAACTTCCCACCCCACCTGCTTCGCCACTGAGCGCACGGACACCGTCACCCAGATGCTCCCAGCCTGCCCATCCAGCTGCACCTTCTCCATCCCTCCTCCTCCTCTGCTGTGTAATATACACTGAAAAGAGGGGAACAAGAAACCCCTCGATTCTCCAGCCCCCTGGACTTATTGCCTCCTTCTCTGCTCCTCAAAGATGCTGAGGAGGTGCCCTCCTCGGGGTTGTAAACTTTCTACTCCTGCCCGGGAAGCTCCTCCTCTTGATCCCTGTAGGGTGGGCTCCTGCTATTCATGTGGCTTAGATGTCACCCTCAGAAGTCCTCTGCTGTTGCTATTCACATGCCACTTAGATACCCCCTTCAGGGCTGAGGGACAGACTCCGGGCTGCAGGGTGCTGCTGGCACATGGTCCTCTGCTCATGACCTCCGGCCTGTCACTCAGAAGACACCACTGCCAAAGGAGTGACAGCTGTCTGCTGACTTTCTCAGCATTACAGATAACGCACACACCGTTTCTGCACGGCACCTCCGGAGGACGTAGGGAGTGGGTTGTCACTTTAACCTTAGCCTTCCTTCAGGAAACAATGTGGAAATGGAGGAAAACGCAGAAGACAGCGATTAAGAGATGCAGGGTCTGCAGCCACGACCAAAAGGAAGGAGAGACTAAACCTGAGACAGTCTGGCAAACTAGGGACTTGCAGGTCACTTACGGGTACATAAAAATGAAGAGACTGGAGCTAGCAGGCGGAAAGGCTGTGTGACAGAGAAGGGACCCAGAGGAGCGAGGAGAGGTCCTGCCCCCACCGCCCAGAGACTGTCACTTAGGACGTGGGCACACGAGACGTTATACACAGCCCTACTCACGAGAGAAGTGGTTTCTGGTCCGGACGCCAGGGCTTTAAAGGTAGAGGTGGGCTTGGGAACATCGGCTCCCTTGTCTGCGGCCGCTCGCGTGGACAGGCACTCCAGGTAATCCGGAGGGGGGATGGGGACGGCAGCACAGCTCTTCTCCGACAAGTCCATGGTGCTCATGCTCCTCACGGGCGCGGGGCTAACGGCCCGAGTTAGAGAACCAGTTAGATAAGGTCCTCTCACCAGATCCCAACACTCAGAATCGCCGTGATCAGACAGGCCTCGGCAGGAGGAGGTCACACACACACACACAGTATCACAGTTATTATCTGGATCGAAGTGCAGACTTAGGGGTTACTGGGATAGAGGTGCCAAGGGAAGCCCATCGGTGTAATAGAAACCATGGCAGTAGACACGGCCCAGGAAGGAGAGGAGAAAAAGGACTGAGGACGGCCCCTGAGGAACCCCTATGTTTACACGGTGATGGGGGTGGCCAGTGCGGAGAGGGAGAAGGCTGTGGTGAGGTGCAAGGACAATAGAGGGCCAGGTCCGGAGACCTGGGCAGGGAGCGTTACAGAAAAGGTGTCCCAAGTGTTGCAGGCTGCTCAGGAAGGTCAAGAGGGAAAGGTGGCCGTAGTGGGTTTGGCTCAATGGGTAAAGTATCCACCTTCAGACTGAAGGGTCCCAGGTTCGATTCCAGCCAAGGGCGCATACCTCAGTTGCAGGCCCTCATTCCTAGTCAAGGCTTGTGTGGGAGGCAACTAATCAATGTTTCTCTGTCTCTCCCCCTCCCTTTCACCTCTACAAATCAATGGAAAAATACCCTTGGATAAGGATTAACAAAAACAAGGAGGGAAAAGAGGAATGCAGCCAGTGTGGGAGAGGTGCTGGGAGTGGTCCTAGAGGGCTGAGGGGGTGGGCCTGGCGGGGAGACTTCATGCAGTCAGTCAGTGAAGCCCGCGGACACAGAAGTCACTAGGGAAGAGGGTGAGCAGCCGTCTCCCGCTCAGTCCCCACCACCTGGTTTCCCACAAATGCAGACAGAATTCTGACCACCCGAAAGCAGCAGGTTGAGTGCCCTGTCACTAGGCCACGTGAGCATGGCCAGTCCTACCTCGGTGAGGGCACACTCACTGCCTCCTGCGCGTTCTCTTCCAGCAGCCTCGTGTACGACGACGGGAACCAGCCCCTCCTGCACGGGCGGAGGAGAGAGAGACGCGGTGGGTGGGAGCGGACGCTGAACAAGAAACACTGAGGACCTCTCACCCATCACACAATGTGTGCTTCACACACAGTGTTCCTTTGTGTGGATCCCCTTTCAATCCCCCTGCTCCTTCCTGGTTTTGTTTAATAGATGAGTAACCTACACAGAAAACCATTTGTGTGCTGATACGCAGATTATCCTTGAGAAATCGAAAAAACAAGAGAATACTTAAACCTATTTTCAGAGGCGACACCTATGACCTAAAGATTATTCTTATGTCAAACTGATCTAGCCATGCACACATGCAGAAAACAGCCTGGGACAGAACAGCTCCGGTTAACTAACTAAACCAGCAGTCGCCAACTGGCGACCCGCGGACCACTGGCTGTGAGGTCCGGAAGGCTGGCGACTGCTGAACTAAACCACAGCTACAGCTGAGCTAGGACCGTAACATTGGCTCAAATGTGTGTCCACAGGACCGTGCGCTCACAGGAGAGACGGCGGCTCTCTGCGGCGCTGGGCCTGGCTCCGGGGCGGACGCTCCCACGGAGACTTACGCTTTGGAGGTGTCGTGCTCTCCGTAAAGCCAGCCGTCCTTCTCCTCGGCGACAAGCAGCGTGATGACGTCTCCCTGCGCGAAGCCGAGCTGGTTGGTGCCGGCGGTGTGGGGGAAGATGGTTTTCACTTTCTGCCTTTTCATCATGTTCAGTCCCGTTGCAACAGACACCGATCGCTGTAAACTGGGATCCTCCGAAGACGCTGAAGAGGACACAGTGGTGATGGCTTTTCCAAGAACGACAATCGGCCCACACCCTTCCCTTTGCCGGAGGGGCGGACTACAGGGCAAGGAGGCCCGACAGAGAGGGTCAAACAGGGCCTGCCGAGTCCCCACACCTCCCGAGTCAGGGCGGCTCTCAGAGGCAGGCCGCCCACCACATGTGCCGATGCTTCCCTTTTCTCCAGATGAACCACAGGAACCACAGGCCGTGGGAGGCCTCAGTGCCCCGGCCTGGGCCAAAGACAAGGAGAGCCGGGAAATGCTGCCAGAGGAGCGCCTTCACTGAGTCCGCACAGCCTCTGGGGTTGGTCCAGGCAGAGCCAGGAACCAGCTGCGGGCGGCCTGGCTCCACAGCCCAAACAGCACTCTGTGGAGCAGCACGCTGTGCAGTTTGTGTCTCAATTCAAATACTGCCTCATATTTACACTCAAAACAAAAATTGGAATGGAGATTTTTTTCTTTTTAGGTATTTTTTTCCAGTCAAATTTTGCTAGCCCACTATTTATAAAACAATGTAAGATCTCTCTCTGCTTTACTCCTTAGTCTTACTAATTACTCTGTAAACTCTACTAGCTTCTCACCACGCGCTCTCTAAGGACCTCAGTGGTGCTGAATCCACTAGCAATGTTATTTCCTTTTACCAAAAAGAATCAGAGAGTCATGTGAATGACTGGGATGCACACAGCATTACCTATTTTAACTTTACATGGCATATAATTGTAGTCCTTCCTTCAAAGGTAAATGGTTGCAGACCACTATGTCCCCAGATGCCATTTGGAAAATCTCATCTCTTCCCCATCAGCCTCATGTGAGCTAACCTGGGTCTCTAGCACACACTCGACTGCCACGACTTTCACACCCAGGGGCCCAGGAGTCACCCAGAGACGGGCTAGCCGCTGGGACAGTCTCCGGGGTGCTGGGCGCCAGACTGCTGTAGGCAGAGCTGAGTCTAACCAAAGCCTCCCGAAATGTCCGCAAACAACTTGTCCCAATTTACTGCAGTGCAGTCCACAGAGCTCAGTACTCTCAGCAGAACTACCTCTCCAGAGGCCTGGGCGAGGTTTGATGATGAAAATAACTGATTACAATTCAAACTGAGCCTCCGGGTAAGATCAACAACCATAATTTTGTTACGTGAACCTTTATAGTTTTATTGAAAAAAAGAAATTTTATTACAAATTGCCACTGAATATGGGACACAGTGGAGGCTCTCTGTACATCCTATCTTATTTTAAAAATAACTTTTCAATAGCATATTTACTCCTGCAAACATCAGTTGGTACACAGAATTAGTATGTGTCAGAAAAGGTGTCACGTATAACATGTCTCCTGGTTTTTCCATAAACCCAGACCTGTGTGTGCTCTGAGGTGTAAGTTCCTCAATGTTGGGCATGTGCCATATGCATGCTTATTCACCGCTACCTCAAGATGCATTTATCCAAAATATTTATTTTAAAAGTTTAGACAGGTATTTTAAAGAAATACCTTACCTGAATTCTGTGCAGCTGTCGCTGGGTTATTGAACATATCAATCAAAGGGCTGGCGATCACTCTGCCGGAAGGAGCCGGGGGCACCTTGGATGGGTACTTAGAAAGGGTGTCATAGTCTTTCCCAGCCTGTGGAAAAGTCTTCATTAGATTAATAATAGTTTAACAGAGCAGTGGAATTCCAGTTTTCCAGGGCTGTTTCATATTATATGCTCTACATTCCAAATTTCCCCAAAGTTCCCTTAGTTGTAGGGCAATACCCCATTTTGAATTATTTAAATATTTATTTATTTTTTTAAAAGATTTTATTAAAAAAACACACACAATATTTTTATTGATTTTTAACAGAGAGAAAGGGAGAGAGATAAGAGAGCTAGAAATGTCGATGAGAGAGAAACATCGACCAGCTAGCTGCCTCTTGCACACCCCCTACTGGGGATGTGCCCGCAATCAAGGTACACGCCATTCACCGGAATCGAACCTGGGACCTTTTAGTCCGCAGACCGACGCTCTACCACTGAGCCAAACCGGCTTTGGCTATTTAAATATTTTTTCATTTTTTGTCTTAAAAAAAATAAAACCATTATCTTTAAAAACAAAACAGAAACAGAGCAGGCACTTGCCATACTCTCGCCCCCTAGTGACCACCCCTCTACTTTCCTTCTGTGGATTCAGGCTCCCTTAGTGCTGCTTGGTCAGCGGAGTCTACATCTGAAACCATTTCCCTTAGAACTTTAAGTGCTTTGCTTAATTTCTTTTCTTTCTTTCTCTCTCTCTTTCTTTCTTTCTTTTTCTTTCTTTTTTTTTTTTTTTAATGTTTTTATTGATTTTTGAGAGAGAGGAAGGAAGAGAGAAACACTGAGAGAGAAACATCATGGACTAGCTGTCTCCTGCACACCCCCTACTGGGAATTGAGCCCAAAACCCATGTGCCCTGATCGGGAAATCTGGTCTGTAAAGAGGTTTCTCTTTACTTGGTAAATAATGTGTTTTCCCTCCTGAGAGGTTTTCTCTTTATCCCTAACATTCTGCAGTTTTATCGAGGTTTTGGTCATTCCTGCGTCCAGGATGGGCCTGGCTGCCACGTGAGACCAGGTGGGAGGCTGCTGCGGTCGGCTCCAAGGGGCTGCGGTCAGAGCAGCGCAGGGCTGAGGGGCTGGACTGGGGCAGGCTCTGAGGATGGAAACGTTAGGATTGGCCAAGGGACTGACAGTGGCATGAGGAACAAGAGAAAGGCGTCGCCGCACTCGGTCTGAGCCACTGGGAGGACAACACTGCCGTTCACGGGGTGGGGAAGGCTGTGGAGAGGCAGCTTTGGAATAAGGATGTCTGCCGAAACCGGTTTGGCTCCGTGGATAGAGCGTCGGCCTGCGGACTGAAGGGTCCCAAGGTTTGATTCTGGTCAAGGGCATGTACGTTGGTTGCGGGCACATCCCCAGTGGGAGATGTGCAGGAGGCAGCTGGTCGGTTTCTCTCTAATCAATGTTTCTAACTCTCTATCCCTCTCCCTCTCTGTAAAAAAAAAAAAAAAAAAAAATCAATAAAATACATTTTTAAAAAAAGTCAGTCTCTGGTTCTAGACAAGTTGAATTTGAGATCCCCATTAGACATTCAGTGGTGAGGCTGGGCAGGCAGAGGAGTGTACCTCCCATGTCTCAGCTGGCCTAACATGTTTCCCATTAAAAAGTCCTCTTTCTGTGTTTGCACTGTGTTTTGGAAGTGTTTCGGTTTAATTTTCCAAGCAGTTCCATCCTTCTAATGAGCCCATCAGTTGTTATTGTGTTTTGAGGGCAGAGAGAGAAATGGAAAAAAAATATATTTTAGAAAGATTTCAAACGTAAGAGAATAGCACCATACATCTCCATGTACCCAGCACCTAGCTTCAACAGTTATCACTTCCTGCACAGAAAGGTGGGTTGTTTGGTGTGGCTCAGTTGGCTGGCGTCATCCCTTGCACTGAGAGGTCTCTGGTTCGATTCCTGGTCAGGGCACATGCCTGGGTTTTGGCCTCAGTCCCCAAAAGGGGGAGTGCAGAAGGCAGGTGATCAACGATTCTCTTTCATCATTGATGTTTCTATCGCTCCCTCCCTATTCCTCTCTAAAATCAATAAAAACATTATTTTTAAAAAAAGCAAATACACAATTGAGATCTCAGAGGAAACCAGTTCCTACCATGCTGCTTCTCTCGACCATTGGCGAAGGCTGAGGTGTCCAGGTCGGGGGTGTGGAGGCAGGGGTCTTTATTTCTTCTATCATGTTGATGATTTCGTCTGGCACTTTGGTGGCATCACCGCAGGTTTTCTGCCACCTCAGCAGTTTGGAATTCAGTAATTCTGCCGACTGTAAACCCAAAGGAAACAAACCGCAGATAAATATGTATTGTCGGAAGAGCTGACGAAAATTACATCAAACGATTATCACTGACAACACATTGCCGGCTTGTCACCAGAAGTACGGGGGCTCAGAGTGAAATTCAGGGAGTAGTTTGAGCTTCTGTGAGTATTTGCTGTCTTATTTGCTGAGAAGGATGTAGGCTTCTGTTCTAAAAGAATTTATCTTCTGCCAAAACTGGTTTGGCTCAGTGGATGGAGCGTCGGCCTGCGGACTGAAAGGTCCCAGGTTCGATTCCGGTCAAGGGCATGTGCCTTGGTTGGGGGCGCATCCCTGGTGGGGGGTGTGCGGGAGGCGGCTGGTCAATGTCTCTCTCTCATCAGTGTTTCTAGCTCTCTGTCTCTCTCTCTTCCTCTCTGTAAAAAAATCAATAAAATATATATATTTTTTAAAAAGAATTTATCTTCTCCCTCCATGTGAATAATTAAGACTAATATAGGGTTGTAAAAGATTAAGAACAAGTTCAAAAACGAAAAGGGAAGGGTTGAGCAATCCGTATTAATCACCAGGAAATGCCAACCACCGCTTTGTTCTCCCACTCCTATGGAAAACACCTCTAAGACAGGCAGGGGATCCAGCGGGCTCAGCTTAGGGAAACCGGATTTACAGCCAGAGGAGTCAGATCTGTGCTCGGACTGAGGGGCCATAGCAGTGTGCGGTGGGCCCTGCGTCGGCGCCAGCGCTGAGGGGCGCTCTGGCCTCAGGCTGGCAGACCATGGGGCTGGACTGTGGAGCAGAGTCGCAGATGGACAGAGAGAAGTCCCACAGCCCCAGAGGCTCCCACAGCCTGGCTTTGCTTCTTGCAGCTGGAGGTCCCTGCAGGCCTGGGTACAGCTTCCAGGGACATGGGCCCTTGAGCTGAGCATCTCAGACCTCATGTAGAGTGGACCTGCTGGGCAGGGCCTCCCTCTGTGGCTCTGATGAAGGACTGAGGCCAAATATGCAGCCCTGGGAGTTGGACAAGAGCTGACTCACAAGGCGAGAAAAGGAAAAATGTGCTATTTCTCAATTAGTAAACATTACTTTATCCATGGTTTTAAATACGGACGAATTACTACACTAATGAAAAATATTATAGATGTCTAAAAGTTAAATATTCAAGTTGGCCAAAAACTATTTCTTTGAAATCTTCCCATTGGCAAATAGGTCCGCCGCTGTGTGCCGGGGCGTGTGTGGAACTGCATTGGAAAGCATCTCAGGGCATTTAAAGACGACGCGAAACCGGTACCGGCCGCCGCACCTGCTGGTGGTAGTGCTGCGTGAGGCTGGCGAAGCTGCAGTGCTTGTCCACCAGGAAGCAGAAGCGCCTCTTCTCCTCCAGGAGCGCCTCTCTGCAGCCCTCCGCAATGAACCTCTGGATCTCGCTCTGGCGAGAGGTGACCGTTTCTATGTACTAGGAAAGCAAGAACAGTTACGCAGCGTGGCAGGAGGAACCAAGCAGCTGCTCAGCCCAGCATTTATCTCCCGCCATCTTTACACTCGGTTTATTTGGATAATGGAGTTAACTGCTAAACACAGATAAACATTACACAAAATAACAGAGTTGTAACCTGGCCCAAGCAGATAGCATCGTTCTTATCAAGATCCCTGACTCCTCTGCGAGAGCAGCTGCCAAAGGCCTTACATTCCAGGGGGCAGTTGGCACAAAGTATGGCTTTGTACTGCAGGGAGAAGCGCCTGTTCCACTGGAAAACCATGGGCTTTAGAATCAGAAAGTCTGAGTTCAAACCACAGTTCCAAGAGTCAACCACATGATTTGACTGAAGCTCCCTCCCCATCTGTGAAATGGGGATAACAATGCCTACCCTCCCCCAGTGGGCAGAAAATGCCCATGTCTTTAGGAGGCCACTGACTAAGCATGCTTCACCCTGGAAAAGCCTGCAGCAGCTCACAATGCTGTCAGATGCTCACTTCTAACTTCAACAGCAGCTCAGCCGTAAGCAGATGAAGGGTTAACCGTGGTAAACAAACTATAAATCATCACCAACAAAACAAAGTCATGCTGAAGAGTTTACCTCAATTTCTTTGTGTTCATATTTGAGTGCATTTCGTCCTCCTTGACTTTTCCTTCTGATCTTCTTCAATTCAGCTTGAGATTTCTCCAAAGAATCTAATTTATTCCTGTGCTCTGCTTGGTATCTTTTGAGAGTGGCCTGCAAGTTAAACGTTGCATTTATTTCACAGCAGCAGCACCATACAAACCTGAAGGCAGGTTTTGCCAGCATTTTCACTGGGCATGGTTGGCCTGACTCTCACTTCACACCACCCTCCCCTGGTCGTGGTCCTGCACACCCCCACTTCACACCACCCTCCCCTGGCTGTGGTCCTATACACCCCCACTTCACACCACCCTCCCCAGGCCGTGGTCCTGCACACCCCCACTTCACACCACCCTCCCCAGGCCGTGGTCCTGCACACCCCCACTTCACACCACCCTCCCCGGGCCGTGGTCCTGCACACCCCCACTTCACACCACCCTCCCCAGGCCGTGGTCCTTGCACACCCCACTTCACACCACCCCTCCCCCAGGCCGTGGTCCTGCACACCCCCACTTCACACCACCCTCCCCGGGCCGTGGTCCTGCACACCCCCACTTCACACCACCCTCCCCGGGCTGTGGTCCTGCACACCCCCATTTCCTACTGCCCTCTCTTCAACTTTAAGGTTTAATGCTTTGATTTGTCCTAACGTTCTGTTTATATGAAAGGCTCTTAACC
The DNA here is from genome assembly GCF_014108245.1 of Pipistrellus kuhlii. Taxonomy (NCBI): domain Eukaryota; kingdom Metazoa; phylum Chordata; class Mammalia; order Chiroptera; family Vespertilionidae; genus Pipistrellus; species Pipistrellus kuhlii. Next base: position 2,237,999 of record NW_023425584.1, read on the forward strand.
AGAGGGCAGCTCTCAGAGGATAACGTCTTTTCTTTCTCTTGATCTTCTTTCCTCCAAGGTGTTTGGACACTGGGTGGTCAGTAATTTGGTGAGGATAAGTCAACAATATTAGATCTCAGGTTCCTGTTTTATGACTTACTAGAGGCCCTGCGCATGAAAATTCATGCACTGGAGGCGGGGGTCCCTCAGCCCAGCCTGCCCCCGCTCACAGCCCAGGAGCCCTCAGGGGCAGGAGGCAACCCAGCAATCAGTGGAAGGCAATGCCCCATCACACCTCCACTGCTGCCACTGCCGGCAGCACAAGCCTCAGCCAGCCCTGGTTACCTGAGCCTCGGGCGGCCCTGGGCGGCTGGGCAGCCACCATCTGAGGCTTGCCTGTGCCTCAGGCCAGCCCTGGCAGGCTGGGGGGCTGAGGGGCCTGGGGGACTCTGGAGGCAGGTGTGCTGAGCGGCCAGGCCCACCTGGGGGCGGACCCAGCCTTGCAGCGCCTGCAGCCCTGGCAGGGCTGGAGGAACTGGGCACCACCATCTTGTGGCTTTGGGTGCTGCCATCTTTGAGGGTGTAACAGTCAGCATATTCCCTCCTTATTGGCTGCGGGTACCACCATTTTTGTGATGGTGTGAGGGTCAATTAGCTTATTTCCTCTTTATTAGATATAATTATTAGATAGGATGATTTCAAGAGACTGAAGAACAACAATCAGCTCCAGTTATTTGGAAGCCATGCAACAGTTTTTTCTTGGAGCCTGACAGACCTGGGTTAGAATTTTGGGTTCCTCCCTCATTTCCCATGCGACTTCAGCAATTACTTAATTTCTCTCAGGTCCACTTCTGCCCTCTAATTGTACAGTGAGGATAGCATGAGTTCCTTCCCATATTTCGGAGTTTCTGTAGGGATGCAAAGTGCGTTGGCATCACACCCGCCTCCGCAGTCCCAGCCGGTCCTGTGCCTTCCTCTGAGCCCGGCTTACTGCGCCCGGGTCTTGGTGAGAAGAAAAGGGAGTCCGGGGGGCAGTCGGGGGAAATAAAGCCCTGTGTGCAGGGCAGGACCAGGCAGGAAGAAACTGCTGGAACTGACAATAGCAGGTGGCGGCAGGAGGTCCATGCAGGAGCGGTCTGATATCAGGCCTGGCGCCCAGTCAGTGCTCTCACTCACCCCCCATCCCATGGAGCCAGCTGGGAGAACCACAGCTGCCGGAACTCAGATGCAGCTGTCGCCAACACGTGTGTGGGCTTAGGGGCGAGGCTTTCAGAAGCAGCAGGATTCCTCGCAGCATTTTTTCTATGCTTTTTAGTAAGGATGCTGAGAGTTAGCAGAAACGAGCCCATTCAGCCCCAGGGACCTGTCCACAGCTCCATCCCTGTCTGCTGCTGAACCAGGCTCAGAGTCAGGTGAGTGCAGCCTCCTGGACAGCCAGGCCCCGTGCCCACGCCTGCCGCCACCAGGGAGACAGAGCAACACTGAGTACTCACGGTCATGTATTTTATGTCAAGTTCTGTCTTCTTCTCCAGCTCATGTATAATCTCTTTGTGGAATGTTTTGAACTGTTAACAAAAGGAAATAAAAATATTCATACAAGATTTGAGATGTTAAGCAAAATAAAATTTAAAAAGAAATACATATTGTAAAAATAGAAAAAAGAGTTCACATACATTTTCTCTAAAACTCTCGTCAAGTTTCTGGTGGGTACTTGAAATCTCTATGAGAACGTGGCCTGAGAACAAAACCAGACAAGTTAGGGGGGAAGCCACTGTGTGGTGTTGTAACGAGGGGAAGGGAAGTAAAATAGTGCCTCACAGTCCATCGATGTCCCCAGAACCCGCGGGCGTCAGTCCCAGACACTTAGCTGACCACGCCCCACAATGGGGTGGGTGCCAGGGAACACAGCTGGTCGGTCGCAAACTCACTCTACAATACCCTTCCTCAAAAGAATGCCAACTTGCCCTAGCTGGTTTGGCTCAGTGGATAGAGCGTTGGCCTGTAGACTAAAGGGTCCCAGGTTCGATTCTGGTCAAGGGCACATGCCTGGGTTGCGGGCTCGATCCCCAGTAGGGGGTGTGCAGGAGGCAGCTGATCAATGATTCTCTCTCATCATTGCTGTTTCTATCTCTCTCTCCCTCTCCTTTCTGAAATCAGTAAAAATATATTTTAAAAAAAGAAAGAAATTAAAAAAAAAGAAAAAAGGAACGCCAACTCTGTTTTAAAACTCAGCTTGTGGAGTTTTGGGGTCTATATTTGTTCATCTCCTGTGCTAAATTTATCTGGTTTAATTGTTACAGTCTCTTACAAAAGAGACTCTTGGTCATTATAGGAACTAACTATAGGAACAAAGGCCTTATTTTTATCTATCCCTAGAGCAGTCTGAGTTTCTGTCAGAAAAGATAAAGCTTTTTTTGTTCCTCACATTAGTTCTCGCATCATTCTGGAAGATGTTAATGCTGGGGAAACCCACGGCTGGGACGGTGCTCTGCCTCGATCTCCTGGGCCCAGTCAGTTCTAAGGGCCATCGCACTGACAGAGAGCACGCTCCAGGACAAGGGCCTTCCTCCAAAGAGCGGCTGGACGAGCCCGCCTGCACAGCACATCCCCTGCCGGCCACAGCCCTGCCGGCCACGGCCGGCGCACTCTCTGCTCCTGACTCTGATGAAGGTGAACAAGAGCCTCTCCCCGCCAACTTATCTACAGGAACCAAACAGTCTGATAGCTAAGAGCTGGAAAACCAAAACCACACAGAACAACCACCAGACTAGACCAAGCGATTTTCTGTGCTGGCAGGTCACCCACAGTTCTGTGGGCAGATAAAGGGGTCCTTTGGGGGAGATGACAGGCTGTGGGTGAGGGAGTATGTAGGGAAAGAGAAAAGGACACCGATTGGACCAGGACGTCGGCCACACTCCACACAATGACTCCCCCAGGCCCTGCTCTCAAAACGGTTTAGGACAGCAACTTTCAAAGGGCTAGCCCAGGATGTGAGGGCGATCTGGCTGCGACATCTGTCACCCCATTGATCGCCAGGGTTGATTCGGCTGATCTGGCTGGCTAGGCGGGTGTCCCCCTCCTCCCTCACCGATCCATGTGCGTCCCTCCCAAAGCTGCGCGCTTGGTCGAAGAGGACTTTCCCCCAAGAGGAGAGGACCGGTCTTCGGTCAAGGGTATACGAGTAGCTGCGCTCCCCTGCTAGAACCTCCAAACAAAGGGCTAGCCCAGCCTTTCCTTCATCTTCAGACCAGAAATTCAACCGCCGCCTGAGCATGTCCACTGGCCGTCCTATGAGGCACCTCACATTCGACATGTCTAAAAGTGAACTCAGCTCGTTCTCTAACCCCGGGTCTTGGCAGCCAGCCAGTCGCACTGTGTGATACCCAGGGACAAAGATGCATTCCCTTGTGCATGGGGTGCCATCATTTGCGCCACTTCTAGGGTGAAACCATGCCCCTTACTCGTCCTGCTACTTTGGGTAACAAGTGTGCCAGCCCTTCCTGCCCAGGAGAGAAGGCACGTGGGAAGAGCACGTGGAGTCTACATTCGCTCTCTATGTTCCACCAGAGGAGGGAGAGGAGTCCCCTGTCCAACCTGCCAGGTGGCCCTCTTGGGGTTCCTCGCCCCCCCCCCCCCGCCCCCAGCTCCTATCATTTCTCTGGCCTCCCAGCCTGCTCTCTTCGATCTTCTTCCTCACGGGGGTCAGGGGTCTTTCCAAATGCAAAGCTCACAGGTCCTCCCCATGGCGTCCCAGATGAGCCAACTCCTCAGCAGGAAGCCACCTGCCCAGCACTGACAATGACCGTGGTCCAACCATGGGGCAGAGGGTCCCCTGTGAGACAGGACCTGATGAGGTTACAGGTGCAGAACCTGTGGTCCCCAAGGAGCCTCCACCAGAACAGCCTGCTGAGAGCGAGGGCAGACTCACCCCCAGCGCCCATGGGCCCATCCCGCCAAGTAATCGAAGTGCCCGCTCTACACCCCTCATCTACCCCATAATTACCGTCTCCTGAGGCTCAGCACGGAACAAAGTTCTTCATAACGGAAGCCCTCACATGACCAGGAATATAAGTCCATCCATGTCACTTTATATCATTTGGTCATTTCAGATGGTGAAACAACCCATGTAACTTTCACATGTTAAACACTTAAGGAACTCCTGGCCGGAGATTAAAAAAACAAACAAAACAAACAACAGCAAAAGCCCACTCCATTGCTTAACAATCAAACACTCTACTCTTGGCAAATCAGATCTACTTAAAAAAAAAAATTAAAAAAAAAAATCTAAAAACAACTTTGCTTAAACAGAGTGATTTAGGCCAGAATCAAGGCATTCGTTTTGTTTGTACTGCCAGGAGCTTCATTTCTACAACCTTATTTATGTAATGTAGATCTCTGAGAAGCGAGCGCTAAAACTAAGTCTGCGCCAGCCTGGGCACTGCTGCACTGCGCTCTGGCGGAGGCCCCGCTCCCCGCACCCACCTCAGCACTCTGGGCCTCCTGCCCACAGTTCCTCCCAGCAGGCAGCGGGGTGGCGAAGGCTCCAAAGGTTTAGTGAAAAGCCCATTCACTGTGCGGGCAGGAACCGAACACCTGCCCCTGCCCTTGTTATTCCTGTCCCTTGCAGCTCCTGGAATTTCAATGCCAGCCTCATAGCAGCAGCCACCGAGTCCTCGGTCATAAAAAGGATCAGAAAACATCTTTATTGTGACCATGCATGCTGCCAACAGTGTATCTTGAAACAGAACATGAAAATGGCCTTTATGTTTCATCTACAGAAGTTTACTCTTAGGTACCACGTGTTGCTTTATGTCAGAAACGTGGTATCACACACATTTGTTTACTCTTAGCCCTGTAACCTACTTTTTCATAAATTACATTTAAGAAAAATATATTTTTGAAAAAAGAGGGTGGAGTTGAGAAAGCACAGCCCAGATTCTAATGGAACAGAACTAAACACACATACCCAAACAGGAATTAACGTGTTGATCCCAGAAATCACAGCACAGTGTGTAACAAATCAACCATTTACTTTTTTCCTTTTAGGTTTTGAGCCAACATTTTGGGAAGAAACTCATAGTAAGTACAGTCATGTGACTAAGTCTGAATATATTGTGTTCTTAATGTCAATTATTAAAGGAGTTTAAGTTATATAGCTATTTTAAATCCTGAACTTGACATAATTAAAAGTCAATGTCTACCACTCATTTTTCCCTAAAATTCATAGGATAGCAAATTTTAGGAACTATGAACAAATATGTCCAACATTTTGGGGACAATCTTGTCTAAAAATATATATTTTGACAATAGGCAGTATGAGCTTAAAATAAAGTTACATAAAAATTTAAACAAGTATTGATATAGGCCCTGGCCGGGTACTCAGTTGGTTAGAGCGTCGTCCCAATGCACCAAGGTTGCAGGTTCAATCCCCAGTCAGGGCACATATAAGAATCAACCAATGAATGCATAAATAAGTCGAACAACAAATCAAAGTCTCTCTCTCTCTCTCTCTCATATAATAATAATAAAAGAGTATTGGTATAGAATATAGTTGTCATCTAAATACAGATTAGTCATTGGACTATTAATATATCTTCAACTAGATAATTCTTCATCAAGTCACAGTAGAAATTTAGAGGAACAGAATGGGGACACTAATGGACCCGAGTAGCACAGAACATGTGAACATATAGCCATACATGTTATTTTCCATGTACTTTTGATCACGGGTAATCAAAGCACATTTACTATTTGAAGAAAGCACAGCCGAAGCCAGTTTGGCTCAGTGGTAGAGCGTTGGTCTGTGGACTGAAGGGTCCCAGGTTCGATTTCGGGCAAGGGCATGTACATTGGTTGTGGGCACATCCCTGGTAGGGGGTGTGCAAGAGGCAGCTGGTCAATGTTTCTCTCTCATCGACGTTTCTAGCTCTCTTTCTCTCTCTCCCTTCCTCTCTGTGAAAAATCAATAAAATATATTAAAGAAAAAAAAAAGAAAGAAAGCACAGAGCAATGACCGACTCACACACAAACATCTCCATGTGACTTCAAGTGGAATAAGACAATGAAATGACAGGGTAGCAGCCAGCCTGGCCTAAAGTTACACCGCATGGATTAACGCAGAATGACCAAAAGTGTTAGTGGAGAAAGGATATACTCTTCCTGACTATTTCCAAATCTCAAATGTGACGATGAGAAAACACAATGAAAGTAAAAGTAAACTACACAAGTAGGTAGAACAAGGATTAGTTACCCACCCAGGCTGAGAGGCGGATTATGTCAGGAACCTGTGGCCTCCCCTGAAAGGCTTTGCCAGCACCTAAGAATAGCTCCCAGGGCGATTTAAGCCCAGCCCCTGGTGCAGTGAGCAATGTGCCTTGGAGGGATAATGCCAAGAACAGAGGGCATCACTGAACGCTCCTCCAAAAGCGGGGCATCTGACTGACCTAATGCAGCACCACAGTTCTCACTGCCGCCCTGCAGAGACTCTACTCATTCTGCCACTGATCACCGTGTACCATCGTAGGAAGACAAATGGGACACACAGGAGTTACACAATAGGGTTATGTCTCCCAAAGTTCCCTCATTGGTGAAAGTACAGAGTCACTAACATCTGACTTTGACAAGAAAGGACACATGCTAAAAACCTCAAGTGCCTAATTACTAAGCTAGTTTCTTCCTGCCCATAAGAAGATGAGAAGAAATGAACAGGACAGAGAATAGAAAGCAAGAAAATGTAAGTAAATAAACAATATAGTCCAAATAAAAGACGATGATTGTTAGGATTAAAAAAAACAACACTCAACTCTATCCTGCTTAGACGAAGCCTTACATACAGGGACCCAGAAAGGCTGAGAGAAGAAGAATAAGATAGTATGGCAGGCAAATCACAGACTGGGGGAAATAGAGTATACACCTGATAAAGGACTTGTATCCAAAATATGTAAAGAACCCTTAAAACTTAGCAATAAGGAAGCAAGCCACTCAGTTAAAAAAGAGCAAAAGATCTGAACAGATATCTCACCAAAACAAGATATACAGATGGCAAATGAACATTTGAAAAGATACTCCGCATCCAATGCCAATGGGAACTGGGGATGAAAACAACAATGAAATGCCCCACTAACCTACCAGAAGGGCTAAAATCCGGAAAACAGGCAACACCAAATGGTGATGATGTGGAGTAATGGAACTGACTGTTCGTTGCTAGCAGGAATGCAAAACAGTGCAGCCACCTGGCAAAGCAGACCTGCAGGTTCTTAGGAAGGTAGTCTTACCATGATCTAAGTCACCTGAAATCTAATGTCCACAGAAAAACCTGCATATGAATGTTTATAGCATCTTTATTCATATTGCCAAAAACTGAAAGCAACCAAGATGAATGGATAACCAAACGGTGGTACATCCGTACAACTGAATATTATTCAGGAGTGAAAAGGAAACTATTATGTCACAAAAAAAGACATGGAGGAAGCTGAAGTGCTTGCGCATTGCTTAGTGGAAAACGCCAGTCTGAAAAGGCTACATATTATATAATTCCAACTAAATGACATTATTCTGGAAAAGGCAAAACTAGAGACAGTAAAAAGATCAGTAGTTGCCAAGGGTGGGGGAGGTGAGGACTAGCTATTATAATGGCAGATATGTCATTAAACATTTGTCACAATTCACAGAACACAGCCCTGGCTGGGGTGGCTCAGCTGGTTGAGTGTCTTCCCATGCACCAAAAGCTGCAGGCTTGATCCCTGGAGAGGAACATGCAAGAGGCAGCCGATCCATGTTTTGCTCTCACATCAATGTTTCTCTCAAAATCAGTCAACTATTAACAATTCACAGAACACCAAGAGTAAACCCTAATGCAAACTATGATTTCAGATGCCGATGTACCAAGATTGGTTCTTATTTGTAACAAATGTAACACAGCAATGCAAGATGTTACAAACAGAGGAAACTAGTGGGGAGAGAGCAGAGTGTGTGGAGACTCTGGCTAAGATCTGTTCAATTTTCTATAAATCTATGACTGCCCTAAAAAAATAAAGTCTATTAATTAACAATAACAAAAGAAACATTGCAGCAGCCATCTGCAACTAGAGTGAGTAGGAACCTGCACCTGCGTGGGGGACAGCACACGGGTGTCTGAGTGCTTCTGGAAGCTGCAATGAATAAGAACTCCATCTGATTCTTAGTGATCGTGTGCCCCTGTCTATTGAACAAATGAATGAAAGGGCCACTGCAGTGAAAAGAGACGTAAAGAACAAGGACAGAGCTGAAACCGGTTTGGCTCAGTGGATAGAGCATTGGCCTGTGAACTGAAAGGTCCCAGGTTTGATTCTGGACAAGGGCATGTACCTTGGTTGCAGGCACATCCCCAGTAGGGGGTGTGCAAGAGGCAGTTGATTGATGTTTCTCTCTCATCGATATTTCTAGCTCTCTACCCCTCTCCCTTCCTCTCCGTAAAAAATCAATAAAATATATTTAAAAAAAAGAAAAAAAAGAAAGAAAGAATAGGGACAAAGAGCAGGACAAGAGACTCCAGCAAAAGCCTGACCCATCCGAAGGTGGCGTCTGTTGTATTGGATTTTATTTCATAAGAAACATCACACTTTTATTATTTCTATAATAAAAACAATATTGATTGCAGAAACTCCTATGGGAAAATTATTTTTGTTGAACCTGAATGCCTGGCCATCACCTTGCCACCCTTTTCTCCTCCGCTGAAACACCTACTCTCAGATGGAGAGAGACTGGTGAGGCAGCCGCAAAGCGAGCCCCTCAGCCAGGACTGGCACCCGCACGGAGCTGTTTCCAACTCAGAGTTTTCAGGAGCAAATTCCTGGCAGCTTTCAGTTAACCAAGGTTTACTGACACAGAGGTCCGGTCTCAGAGGATCCTGAACCACAAACAAGATTTTTTTTTAAACAAGTGACATTTTTGTTTACAAAATTTTCATTTTGCCTAACAAGAAGCTACAATCCCAGACTATGTGGGCTCAGTGCGGACACTTGGCAGCCCAAGGTGAAAGGATTAAGTGTCCTAACACGGGAAAGGCGCCAAGAGCGAGGCACACACAGACTCAGTGTTAGTTCCTCCCAGCTTCCCGGTTCCTGGTAGACAGGGGCCCGGAAGGGAGGGATGGTGCAGAGCGGATACAGTCCTTACGAACCATTTATTGAGGAAGTCTGGCAATAAGAGAAAAGTGACATGAGGTAGCTAGAGATGGCAATGCGAAACACTCTTCCTTTTTCTTTTTTAAGAAAGGGAGGACTTCAGGTTTGAGGGAAGAATGCATGGAAACCAATACGCCCTGTATGACGGACATGTGAATTAATTCCTAATTTGCATGTAAGAAATGCTTTACAAGTAAACTATCCTGGCTATTTTAAACTCGAGTCTTCAGCGAGGCAGAGAGGTGAAGCAAGCAGAGGGTATCAGCAACCTAGTGCTCAGTGCGCCGGGTGATGTGGAGTAGAGGTCTTCCCTGAACACGGTCACTGAAGAGCTAACCGTCACTGCCAGGCAGACTGATAAGTCCACTGGGAGAGCAAACGGGATGTTTCTTACCATTCTTTTTGATTCACAATTAAACTAAGCTAACCTGCTTGCTGCACACTAGGACCATCCAGTTAAACGAAGGGCAGGAGTGGGCTGAAAGCCACTGCTTCCCACGCCGGATTTTCATGCGCTGCTCTTACTTAGTAGCTGAAGGGCTACGGCCGTTTATTCAAGGTTCTCAATTATATCTCACACAGAGATCAGATCAATTTCACATCCATATACAGATCACAAGTGGTTGTTTTATTTACCCCAAATGTAAAATACAGCATTAAAAAGATTAAATGTTTTCTACAAACTATTATATGAGGTAAGTAACATTAATTATTCATCTTCCTTTTTCTTTTTTTAAATATATTTTATTGATTTTGTACAGAGAGGAAGGGATAGAGATAGAGAGTTAGAAACATCGATGAGAGAGAGTCATCGATCAGTCGCCTCCTGCACACCCCCTACTGGGGATATGCCCGCAACCAAGGTACATGCCCTTGACCGGAATCGAACCCGGGTCCCTTCAGTCCCCAAGCCGACGCTCTATCCATTGAGCCAAACCGGTCCCGGCTCATCTTCCTTTTTCATTGATTAGTAGATTAAGGCTAAAATGCAACCATTTTGATTACTAGTGAAAATGAAAGCAGGAGTATTATCAATAATAAATGACGCTCACAACTAGTTACTCCTTATGGTATCACTAATTAACTGTAGGCATTTCCATTCAAGCTTTAAAAATGCCGGAATCTTTAAAAAAATTTTTTTAATGTTAAAACAGGACCCTGGCCCTGACTGGTTTTGCTCTGTGGTTACAGTGTTGGCCTTCAGACCAAAGGGTCTTGGGTTCAATTCCCAGTCAAGGGCACATACCTGGGTTGCAGGTTTGATTCCCAGCCCCCAGTAGGGGTGTGTGCCGGAGGCAACCAAATGATGTGTTTCTTACATTGATTTTTTTTCTCTCTCTCGCCTACTCCCCCCCCCCCCCCCATCTTAAAAATCAACAGAAAGCAAACCAGGCTCTGAATCACAAAGATTGGGCAATGCAGAGGTAAAAAGGTGCTAAGAGACAGTTTTCAGTTCAGTGTTACTGAGTAAAACCATCTTACACATTTTAAGTGAAGAATTTCTCAACAAGCTTAAAAACAAAATAAAACAGACTACAGACCCCAACTTTCAGTCAGTCATGTTTCCTTTGACCTACACCCACACCCCCGCCCCCCGGAGGTTTTGGGGGGTCCTACTATGATTGGATTTAAGGAAGATTCCACAAAACTAGTATCCGTTTTATTATCTCTTCCTCCACACTGACCATTGAACCACAGGAGAACAAACATGACTGTGCCATCACAGTTCAAACGTCCCCTCCCCTCCTCTACCTCAGGGGAAGGTGACAGGGCACACATTGTCGGACCCTCCCAGACAGCCATGGCTTCAGGGAACCCTGTGCCATGCGCTGTGCTAGCAAGCCCTGCGGCGATGGCCTCACTCAGTCCTCACAACCCAAGGGAGCACTGCTGTCACCGCATCACACAGGCGGCGACGGACAGGCTCGTAGGTGACTTCTCCGAGGCCACACGAAGAGGAGTGGGCTGTTCTTACTGCGTACCTCGGGGGGGGGGGGGGGGGAGCAGCGCCCGTCCCGTGAGAGTTCCGGAGAAGGAACGCCTGAATTGTCAGTGCTGTCTGAAAACGGGCCAGGCTGCCTGCGGGGCGGGCGGCCTCACAGAGGTCTGAACGCACTGGCTGAGGCTGGCCGGTCACCAAGCCGGTTCAGCTCAGATGTGTGGGTCAGGCAGGAAGCGGAACCAAAGTGGGGGGACTGGCTCCCCACAGCACCAGACCCATAAAGCCTCCCTCTCCCCCCACCTTGGCACGACCCCATGACACACAGAGAGAGGAACCAACCAAGACTAAGAGTAGCCGAAGGCCGAATGAACCAGAAATATGGAACCCTTAAGGGAACTAAGGAGGCATAAAAACATGGCCATCCATGACAAATGGCAGGGAACCCCACTGCTGCTGCACAGGCAACTCACGCTGGAAAAGGAGTGCAGGGAAAAGGGCTGGGGCGGGAGGCCTGCGGTGCCACCCCCACCGGCCCCTCATGCATCTGTAGGATGTCCTGTAACCATCAGCCCCTCCCAGGGGCAGTGAGGACCAGCTGAGAACTCAGAAGTGGAGCATCTGCCAGCTGTGAGCCTCGGTAATTGTTAGTTCGGGGCTGAGGGAAGCCACAGGGCAGGAGGGTAAGTACCACTGCCACTGGGCAAGCAAAACAGGGCCCGTCTTGTTCACCGGGATCTAGGAGGACACACACAGTGAGCTCTGGGCTCACGTTCCAGCTGCGCCGGCGACATTTCCACTTTGTCTGACAAGCATCCCAAACCTCACACATCTGAACTTTTAAAAATATTAGTACAGTCAGACCACAACCCTCCTGAGTTCACAACCTTCTGAGGCATCCACCCCCACCTCAGGCAACCTTACCAGGACCCCCGAGGCCCTACCTGACTGGCCCCACCTGGGAGCCTGCTCCACCTCCAGACCCCTCCCCTCCTACTCCTCCTTTCTTAACTGCACCTCACCCAGACTGGCTTCCAACTGTGGCCCAACCTGAGGCTGCCTCAGGGCCTTGGCACTGCCAGCACCAGTGGAACGGCCTCCCTCCCACTGCACGGCCTGAGCACTCTACCTAACCGGCCACTCCCCCTTTGGAGCAGGGACTTGGGAGCACTGACTTATCCTCAGGGACTAGATCAATGCCTCTCAGGTAGAGATGCTCATTGGAATGAGCACAGGGTCCTCTAAACCAGGAAAGAAAAACTAAAATAATCCCCTGATCACGAATACCTGCTTTTATGTGCTTTTCAGAATACCATAGAATGCCTCCTGCCCCCACACCCTCCCAAGGAACAATTTTTCAAAAAAGCAAATCAGAAACAAACCCCGTGTTGGTCCTGGTACCATAGTGCCACCCTCTTCACAGAACAGGGACTCCACCGCAGCACCAACAGAGGAAAATGTAAAGAAGGAAAATGTAGGCAGCGATTAAACATGACGAGTAAATGAATGACGTGTGAATTCAAAGAAATGTGTGTGAGATGCTAAATTTAAAAAAGCAGTGCACAAAAGTTTTTATATAGCCACAGGTTTTAATTATGTAAAAAACATATTTTAAAGTAATAAAGACAGAAACTGTTTATTAGTTTTATTTTTAGTAAGGTAATTTTTAAAAAATGAAGTACATTTTTATACTCCTTATAAAATCAAAGAGTAGTTCTAAACTTAAAGGACTCATATGCTAGTTTATTGGATTTACACGTTGCCCTGGCTGGGGTTACCCAGTGTTAGAATGTTAGCCCGCGCACCAAAGGGTCTTGAGTTCAATTCCTGATCAAGGGCACGCACCTTGGTTGCCTTCCACAGCCCAATTGATGTCTCTCTCTCACATAGATATTTCTTTCTCTCTCCCCTCCCTCCTACTCTAAAAATCAATGGAAAAAATATCCTCAGGTGAAGATTAGGTAGAGAATACAAGTGAGATGAGATTAAAATATTCAGTATCCATGCAGAGAGGAGACCTCAGTCAGTCACACATTTCTTTCATTGCAACAATGGAAGCTGCCGCCACCAGCTGAGGCCTGCGTCATGAGCACCACCTCCCATATATATCAGCTTCACTGCCTTCAGAACAGGAAGAGGCTCATCTGGACAGAGTCCAGCTCTTAGTTGTTAAGAGCTTGCCACGTAATTTGCCTCTGTGGTCACCTTGTAATTTTTATTTTATCTGTGAACCCATGCTCCTAAAATATTTTTAATATATTTTTATTGATTTCATAGAGGAAGGGGAAGGGGAAGGGAGAGGGAGAGGGAGAGAGAGAAACATCAGTGATGAGAGAGAATTACTGATTGGCCGCCTCCTGTATGCCCCACATTAGGGATTGAGCCTGCAATCCAGGCACGTGCCCTGAATGGGAATTGAACCTGCAACCTTGTTCTATCGGGACAATGGTCCATTCAACTGATACACCTGGTCAGGGCCGGACCAAGTTTATTCATGCTGTAAACGATAGCCATGGTTTTAAGAGAGCCAGAGAAACCTGGTTCACAGAGTTGGAATGGGAGAGCCCAACCTCCAGGTCTGATACACTCATTTAGTTGATCAACAAACATTGTAAGCACATCCTAGAGAAGAGGTCGCCAACTGGTGATGGTCCATGAGGTCCGAAGGGTGGTGACGGCTGTCCTAGAGTATATCAGCTCTCACAGCCTTGCCTCACCAAGTTTTGCTGAGCCGGGTAAGGGCTGGCACATTCCTTATAACTGCCACCTCCCCTCCAGGATGTCCCTACAACAGACACTGCTGAGGGACCGTACCCTCACCCCAAGGACTGCTGTGGGAATTAGTCGGACTCCTAGACTCTGCGTTTCCAGGCGTGCCAACAAAACCCACCTGCTGTGTTATTCACACTGTGCCGGGCCGGCCAACAACAGCTCTCGTGGGTCATGCAGTGGCTACGAGGCAGCACACAGGGACATGCTGCAAAGCACAGAGCGAACAGAACTGTCGGAAAGATTTCTGATGACCTGGGTTCTTCTTCAGAGTTTTAGTTTCTCCTCCGTGGAAAGCTGAGGAGAATGAGGCCATGAATGGATGCCAGGCTGCCTGCATGTTCCAGAGGAATGTAAAGTGGGTGCCACCACCTCTTGGTCATGACCGTCTATTACATTTAATGTGACTTAGTTAAGACACCCCACACTGGAAACGTCTCAGAAGCGGCACAGTTATGCTTTTTGGTTGTTTCTCCTCTTATTTTTGGTGACAGAATACACATAATTTACCCATAGTGACATTCAGCACATTCACAATATTGTACAACCATCACCATCATCCAGTTCAAAGCCCTCTCCCTGCCTGAGAAGAAAAGCCTGCAGCCGCTAAACCACTCATTCCCACCTCTCTGCCTCCCAGCCTTGGCAGCTGCCGTCCCCTGCCCATCTCTTCAGGATCTGCTGACGGGGCATTTCACACACATGGGATCATATACGTGTGGCCTTTCAGCCTGCCTGCTTGCACTGAGCATGCCGGAATGCAGGTCTGTGCGTCATTTTCTTATTACTGAACACAGTCCCATGTGTGGCTGGGCTGTGTGCTATTTGTCCACCAGCTGCTGGATGGGTGGGTGTGTCCACCTCTGGTCGCTGTGAATAGTGTTATCAAGGTTGTGTGTGGGCATGGGCGCCATAGCTCTGGAATAGTGTCTAAGAAATGGCATTGCTGGGTTCTGTGGGAAATTTACATGGAGAAACTGGCTCTTTTCTGAGGCGGCTATTCCATTTTGCATGCCCGCTAGCAATGCGTGAGGACTTGACTTACCTCTGCCCACACTGCTCCCATCTGCCTCTTTAATGACAGCCGCGGTGTTGGATGTGAACTGGCATCTCATTGTGGTTACGACGTGCATTTCCCTAGTGGCTGATGATGCTGAGCATCTTTTCACCGGCTTACTTTTTAATACTTTTACAGGAAAGAGCACCAGAGAAAGCGCAGTCACCCCCAAACTTTCAGAATGTCACCCAGCCATGGCTGTCACCACGGGCTTGGACACGTGCGCCAGGCCAGGCCAGGCCTCACTCATGTCATGATGCTACCCACACCCGTCTTCCGGGTCCCTTGCCCTTGTCCTCCTTCCTCTGCCTGTCACAGGGGCCGCCTCCCTTTGCGGTTTCCTGTGCATCAGCCCTGAGTCACCTTCCTGGTCTTCCCTGGTTTGTGTCAGAACTCGGTGGTTTTGTTTCTGACACACACTTGGAGGCCCAGCACAGAGCCAGAGTAGGAACCGCCCGACTGCAAGAGGATGCAAGTGAGTGGCTCTCGTGCACACTGGCAGTGGCGGTGGTGAGGCGGCACCTCCTGGGTCCCCTGGGCCACCACCCTCCCTGCGGCCTGGGTGGCTGCTCGGACCCCTGAGCGGCTGTTCCTGGCTATGCTGAGAGCGTGAGGACAAGCCGCTACATTCTCCCCAGCCTGAGTGGATAGGACACACGATACCCTTCAAGAAGACGACCAACCTGAATCATTGTGAAAATTGGGTTTAAATAAGACAATTTGCTCTGCACACACTTCAAAATTCAAAGCGTTACGAGAATGGGCAGGTACCATCAAGCGTAATGAAACCCGTGCAGCGATGTAGCAAGTTCCACTAGGAGGCACTAGATGTGAAACTGAGGCACCCTCATTGGACAGCTTAGCTTTTATATCTGTAGTTCCTTTTACTAAGCGTAGAGCATCATTTCCACATGCAGTTACTTCAACGTTGGGAGAAGGCATGCTTTTCCTAGCCCTCCTGACTATGTCTTAAGGAAACACAAAATGCAGACTTACACACCAGGTCAGTTTCAGACCTTACGGTGATGGCTCTTTAACACGGCCTTTACCTGCTGAGCCACACTGGTCAGGGGCCTCACTGCCTTATGTAAAGCACGGCAGAAGCAGCACATCTTTGGACATACACACAATTAAGTGGACGCGCTAGGCCACACCGCTGGCACACTGCCCGCATCTGATTAACTGGCCATTAACCAGCTGGTGACTTCAGCAGTTACTCCCTGTGAGCCCCCGTTTCCTCGCTGTAAAATGGAAACAACAGCAGGCACTTCAGAGGGCTGTGTGATGTGGTCTGCAAGGTGCTCAGAACAGTGCCTGGCACCTAGCAGGTGCTATGTTCAACAAATAAAATAAATTCCCTGTTAACTGTTTTCTATTTTTGTTGGATGGATTTTAATCTCTTTAAAGTGAGTCAAACTTGCAATGAAAAGATAAGTGGTTTGGGTCAATAATAACTGCTCTGGCTCAGCTTAGCTCTCTCATCAACTCTGGTATAAATTCGTATATCTAGCCCTAACCGGTTTGGCTCAATAGATAGTGTGTTGGCCTATGGACTGAAAGGTCCCAGGTTCGATTCCGGTCAAGGGCATGTACCCAGTAGGTCGGAGGTGTGCAGGAGGCAGCTGAATGATGTGTCTCTCATCAATGTTTCTAACTCTTTATCCTTCTCCCTTCCTCTCTGTAGAAAATCAACAAAACATATTAAAAAAATAAATTCCTGTATCTAAACCTTAGGAATATATTAATATTTTTTTGTGAATTCATAATACTTCTTTTAAAATATTTCAGATTTAGCCAAAACCGGTTTGGCTCAGTGGATAGAGCGTCAGCCTGCAGACTGAAGGGTCCCGGGTTCGATTCCGGTCAAGGGCATGTACCTTGGTTGTGGCACATCTCCAGTAAGGGGTGTGCAGGGGGCAGCTGATCAATGTTTCTCTCTCATCTATGTTTCTAACTCTCTATCCCTCTCTCTACCTCTCTGTACAAAATCAATAAAATATATTTTAAAAAATAAAATAAAAATAAAAAATATATATATTTTATTGATTTTTTACAGGGATAAAATAAAATATATTTTAAAAAATAAAATAAAAATAAAAAATATATATATTTTATTGATTTTTTACAGGGAGGTAGAGAGAGGGACAGAGAGTTAGAAACATAGATGAGAGAGAAACATTGATCAGCTGCCTCCTGCACACCCCCTACTGGAGATGTGCCCGCAACCAAGGTACATGCCCTTGACCGGAATCGAACCCGGGACCCTTCAGTCCCCAAGCCGACACTCTATCCATTGAGCCAAACCGGTCCCGGCTAAAATATATTAAAAAAAAATAATAAAATATTTCAGATTTTTCCCTGCTCTTATTTTTAAGATCTAAGATCATCAAGTTGAATTTTGAGTATCAACAAGGCAAAACTATAATAAATATATATTTTGAAACTGCAATACCTATAAACATTCTATCAATAATAACAAAAGAAGCCGAAACCGGTTTGGCTCAATGGATAGAGTGTCAGCTTGGGGACTGAAAGGACCCGGGTTTGATTCCAGTCAAGGGCATGTACCTTGGTTGCGGGCATATCCCCAGTAGGGGGTGTGCAAGAGGTAGCTGATCGATGACTCTCTCTCATCGATGTTTCTGGCTCTCTATCTCTCTCCCTTCCTCTCTGAACAAAATCAATAAAATATATTTAAAAACAAAACAAAACAAAAAAACAAAAGAAAACCTATGATTTTTTTTTTTTTTTTTTTTTTTATGTTCCCTGGTGGGGAGGGGACAAAAATCTTCTGTTTTGTGCCCAATTTAAGAAACTGGTCTAAACAATTTAATAAGCGATTCAAATTCAAAATAATGTAATAGCTGGCTAAACAGGAACAAAATAACAGTCTAAATTTATGTAATGGTGAGCTCCAAGGACCTCAAAGCAAACTCCCCAACTCCCCAAAGAAAGTCGCCTGTTATTCCTTGAGAAATAAATGAGAACAAGTTTTGTTTTTGTATGCTTTAAAGATGCTAAAACGGGTTGAAAGTTTCTTTTAAATATTTTGCCAAAACATTTCCCACTGACCATGTGTTTTTCCTCTCTACCTTTGCAATATTTTCTAAGTTTTTAAAAATAAGTATTGTTTAATCTAGAGACAAAACTGGAAGTTTTGCATGCATTTCAGTTTCCTTTTCTTATTATTATTTTATTTTTTGTTAATCCTCACCTGAGGATATTTTCCCATTAATTTTTACAGAGAGTGGGGGTGGGGGGTGGGAGGGGAGATAGATTTGGTTGCCTCCTATATGAGCCTTGCCTGGGCCAGGGATCGAGCCTGTAACTGAGGTATGTGCCCCTTGACCAGAATCGAACATGGGACCCTTCAGTCCGAGGGCTAACACTCTATCCGCTGAGCCAAACAGGCTAGGGCTCAACTTCCTCTTTTAAATGAGTCCAGTTCTTTGACTTATGTGACCGCAGGCACATGTAACCTGAGAACCCAAGTCACATGACTTGTTACATATCAATTAAACACAGGGGATTAAAATATTTTACCTGCCAAATCCTGACTACAGACCTCTGGTTTCTGGCTTTTGTTGTTTGCTCATTGCTCCTAACAAGGCAAGATGGCTAAGCTCTCGAGCTTCTTACAGGGCTGTGGTTGCTAGGATCATCATGCTCATGCCTGCTAAACCCAAGCGCTTAGATAGCAGGTGATAAAGAACTGCTTTTTCTTTGGGGAAAAGGATATCAACAAAATCTTCTTGAAAAGTGAGAAAAATACAATCTAACTGAGGTCTTTCTCTTTTTCCTATGAATTGTCCACTACACTTCCACACAGGGAATTCTAACAGATATAGGGTAGTAGTTTAGTCTAAACTAACAACAAAATAAACTAAGCAAATAAAAAATATTAGGCCTCCAAAAGCAGCTCTTACTAGGAAAAAACTTTACCATGGAGTTGATATAAATGAGTAGGAAATTAATAACTACATGAGATAAATATAAGCAGAAGGACAACTTAAAACAAAAATAACAACAAAAGTTACTTCCATCCCCTCTGAATAAAACACATATCCACATGAAACTCCACCAATGTAACATACTTTCCTTACTGGAATGGAGTTTTATGTAATTCCGTGTTCATAACAACACGGTTGCTGTGGAAATAGCTGATTCAACATTATGAACTCACAGCTGAATAAAACAAGGTGTGGAACAGAAGTCTTATTTAAACAGTGGCCAGAACCATAAAACAAAATCGGCAAACTGAGCGACAGTGAGTCAGAGCATCCTGAGTTTTAATGTGAGGGTCATGCATGTTTTCCCCCATATAGGATGTTTCTTTTTCCTTAGTCTTCTATTTTGGAATCCTATAAACACTGCAGGCATCCCTCCCGGTCCCAGTGTATAGTGGATTACACTGACCCTGCTCAAGACCTCGCCAGAACCTACAGAGCCAACAGAACCCACGTCAGGGAGGGTTTTGAAAATGTTCTGTGTGTAATTGATTCTGCTAAATACAGAGCTGACTTATTCACACAGCATCCCTTCAGGCGTAGGCTTCATCTCCAGTTTCGAAGATAATAAATGCTACAAGTACAGAACCTAATTTTTAAGTCAGAGGATGTTAATGCGCAACCAAAGCAACTTCACAGCCAGCAACCCTGTCACCACACCGCAGATTTGTCCCTCCACTTTTATGGTCTGCAATGCTGCAGACCCTGGAGACACCTGACGTAGAAATGGTGTGAGTTACGTGAACTTTAAAGTGTATGCTCTCTGCTTCCCTTCCCACCTTTAACGGGAGACAGCCCCCCTTTTCCTTCATCAGGCACACACTTGACCAATCGTTCCCTCTGGCTTTCTCAACCTTCCAAATTAGAGCATGAAGCCAAAAATTTTACCCTTTCAAAATAAAACATTTTTGACGAGTTTTAAAACTGGTGGTTATATGTGGGGCTAGTGACAAAAGAAAAAAAGGACCTTTCCCCCCTTAGGAGATGACCCAGGAAGAACTGGCTCTGTAAATAGAAACCCAGATAGATTCCCTTGGCAGCTGGCACCACCGAGGGTGTGGCTGCCCTCCGCGTGTGCACAGGAGACCAATTCATACCAGCAAGACCGGAAAAATCACAACTGAGAGCAACTGTGGAAGCAGCGAGAGCCAAGACCAGAACGCAAAGGGCTGACTCTCTGCTAGGTGAGTCACAGGAAACCCTCCCACCCCAGACCAGAACCCGCCCAGCTCCTGCAGTGGAGAATGCAGGTCAAAGCTCCCTGGGCTTTGGGCTTTGGGGGAAGGGCTGAGCCCAAGCCTCAGGGGCAGAAGCCCAATTCCCAAGGAGCAGGGAGGCAGGGCACCAGCTGTGGCCTGCCCTCTAACTAGGCCTCCACCTTCGACACACCACAGTGAACTTGATCATCCCAGAAGAGGCCGCACTGGGTGCTGGGCTAGCTCTCCTTTCTAGTCCCGGATTTCACCATTCATGCGTTCTGATCAGCACTCGCAGGATGAAGGGCCCCGAAACCGCTGCTCAAGCCAGGTTTACATATAATGACGATCAGCTCACCCAGCTCTGTCGACACAGGGGACCCCGTGGCAATCTCACCAATCTTGGCCACTCCATCGAAGTAGGCTTTCCCCGCCAGGATCATAGCTAGACAGGGAAGGTGACACACAAAAATCATCATTTTGACAGAAAAGGAGGAAGCGACACAGAGGTTTTCTCCCAAGCATCTCGCATCCCTTTGGCTCTGGGAAGGCAGTGTGTGCCGATAGCTGTGCCGATAGCTGTGCTGGGCAGAGGCCCCACCACTGACAGCACCATGGGAACATCCTTGCAGGCACTACAAGCAGCCCCAGAGAACATCCCATGCAGGCACTGAAGTCTAGAGGAGGCCTGCCTTCTCCTGATGCCAGTTCTAGGAACATAAACCCACGGACACAGACAGGCTTGGGGCGAGGAGGAGGGCTGGAGATCACTGGGAGGAGGGGGGAGAAGACATCTGTAATACTTTCAACAATAAAGATAAATAAAAAAAAGAAGTTGCAGCTTTACTATTTATGTATACGAGTTTAGAAGACATAATGGTATACCAGGCAGCTATTTCATAAGGCTGAGGATGACCTTGAAGTAGAATCATAAGGAAGAATAATAAGTCGCATTTGTGTAGACTTTCCAAGTTATTGCTTGAGCTGTTCTAGCCGACAACATTAACACATGCGCTGGTGATGTTATCGCCCTGTTTCATGAAGGGGAGTGGACTGGAGACATTCTGCTTCCTTCCCAAGGTCGATGGCAAGGCAGAGGGAGTGCACACAATGCCAACTAAGGTTCTTCACTTCCTCAGCTCTGCATTAAAGGTGTTTTTGATTCTTTGGCCTCAGAACTGAAAAGGGGATGACTCCACCTAAAAACAAGCTCGTAGCCAGCAAACTGTCAAGTTAATATACACAATATTTTAGCACAAAGATTTTAAATGGCAAGCTACTGATAAGCTGAAACGCAAATTTGTAGGAGAATGGTATACAGGATTATACAACACTTACCACAAAAATTTTTATCTGAACCACACATGGAAATGAAAATTTTCATCATCTGTTCACTTATGCTTAAAACTATTCTCCTTATTCTATTGTAGTAAAACATCCTTGATTTTATGATACAGTTGAATTAACTTTAAAAATTATATAGTTTACCCAGAATAAGGAATAAAATATTTTCATAATTTTGGTTTCCTCTGTGAACACATTAAGAGGTTTTCTACACCCTTATTGTTTTAAGGGTGAAGAATATTAGTTCTATTTTTTTTAAAATATATTTTATTGATTTTGTACAGAGAGGAAGGGAGAGAGATAGAGAGCTAGAAACGTCGATGAGAGAGAGTCATCGATCAGCTGCCGGTAGGGGGTGTGCACACAACCAAGGTACATGCCCTTGACCGGAATCGAACCCGGGACCCTTCAGTCTGCAGACCGACGCTCCACCGCTGAGCCAAACCGGTTTCGGCTATTAGTTCTATTTTATGTATTTAAACTTTAGGGGTTAATATTGATTAATAGCATTGTATAAATTGCAGGTCTACAACTTTTAATACTTTGTGCTCACCACCTGAAGTGACTGGCCTCCCTTATCCTACTTCCCTCTGGTAACCACCATTCTGTTGTATTTTCGAGTTTGTTTGTTGTTTTTGTTTACATTCCATATGAGTAACATCATATGGTTCTTCCCCTTTTCCATCTGACTTATTTTACTTAGCATAATATTCTCAAGACCCATCCATGTTTTTGCAAGAGGAAATATTTCACTTTTTTATGGCTGAGTAGTATTTCTCTGTATATATGTACCACAACTTCTTTATTCAATCATCTTCAAAAGATACTTAGGTTGATTCCATGTCTTAGCTATTATGAATAATGCTACAATAAATATAGAGGTACACACAACTTGACAAATAAGTGTTTTCAAATTTTGGGGAGTAGATACCTAGAAGAGGGGTTGCTGGTTCATATGGTAGTTCTATTCTTAATTTATGGTGGAACCTCTATTTTCCATAGTAGCTGCACCAATTTACATCCCCACCAGCAGTATACAAGGCTCCCTTTTCTCCATGTCCTCCCCAACACTTGTTTCTTATTTTATCGATAGTCACCATTCTAAAAGATATGAGATGGTATCTCATTGTATTTTAATTTCATTTCTCTTATAACTAGTAATGTTGAGTGTCTCTTCCTATATCTGTTGTCTTCCTTGGAAAAGTGTCTATTCAGATCCTCTGCCCACTTTTAAATTATTTTTTATTGTTGTTGAATTGCAGGAGTTCTTTATCTATTTTGGATATTGTTTGAAAAGATCTCCCAAACAGCTGGCTGCCTTTTAGTTTTGTTGCCTGTTTCTTTTGCTGTGCAGAAGCTTTTTAGTTTGATGTAATTCCACTCATTAATAGTTTTATTGTACTTCCCTTGTCTTTGGAGTCATGTTCACACACACACGGAAAAAAAAAAACCCTCTGAGACCAAGTTCCATAAATTTAGTGCCTAAGTTTTCTTCTATGTATTTTATGGTCTCAGGTCCTTTACTTTTAGTTAAAAATTTTTAATATAGTGTCATATAACAGCATAATTTCATTCATTTGCATGTGGCCTTCCAGTTTTTCCATTTGTTGAAGAAACTTTCCTTTTTTCCATGATATGTTTTGGGCTCTTTGGTTGAAAATTAATTGCTCATATATGCCTGGGTTTATTTCTGGGCTCTCAAGTCTGTTCCATTGGTCTGTGAGTCTGTGTTTTCTTGTTTGTTTGTTTGTTTGTTTGTTTTCCCAATACTAGAGTGTTTTGATCATTTTAGCTTTGTAGTATAGTTTGAAGTTAGGGAGGTTGGATGCCTCCAGCTTTGTTCTTTTTTCTCAGAATTGCTTTGGCTATTCATGAGTTGTTTTAAATATATTTTTAGTGATTTCAGAAAGAAAGGGAGAAGGAGAGAGATAGAAAGATCAATGATAAGAGATAATCATTGATTGGCTGCCCCCTGCACGGTTCCTACCGAAAGCTGGGCAATTACCCTTGACCGGAATGAAACCGGGACCCTTCAGTCTGCAGTCCGAACACTATCCACTGAGCCAAAACCAGTTAGAGTAATCTGAGTATTTTTTGTTCTATTTCTGAAAAAATGCCATTGGGATTTTGTTGGGGATTGCATTAAGTCTGTAGTTGGACTAGGTAATGTGGCCACTTTAACAATGTTAATCCTTTAACCAATGAACACGGATCATCTTTCCATTTCTTTGTGTCTTCTTCAATTTCTTTTAACAATGTATTGTACAGGTCCTTCACCTTTTCTGTTAAGTTTATTCCTAGGTATTTCATCCTTCTATTGCAGTTGTAAATGAGATTGTCTTCTTTATTTCTCTTTCTCATATTCTGTTGTGAGTATATAGAAATACAACAGATTTCTGATACTGATTTTAATCTTGCAACTTGAGCAGACTGTTCTCTTCTCCCTCTCCCCTCCTTGTGATACACCTATTATCCTTGGGATGCTCTGTCCAGTGAAGTCAGATAGTTCTCCTAGAGTTCTTTCCTTTTCTTAAACTCTTAGTTCTCTCTTTTTTCTCCTGGGTCACTTTTAGGTTTCTACCTTTGAGTTTGCTAAATCTCTCTTCCATCTAAACTGCTCTATTTCTAATGCTCTCTAATATATTCTTCATTTCATTTATTCAGCTCCAGAATTTCTGTATGGTTCTCTTTCATGATTTCAATCTCTTTGGTCAAGTACTCCTTTTGTTCATTAACTTTATTCCTGAGTTCAGTAAACTACCTTTCTGAATTTTCTTGTATATCCTTGGGTTTCTTTATAACTACAATCCTAGAATCTTTTTTTGTTTTGTTTTGTTTTGTTAATCCTCACCCAAGGAAATTTTTCCATTGATTTTTAGAGAGAGTAGAAGGGAGGGGGAGAAACAGAGAGAGAAACATTAATGTGAGAGAGACACATCGATTGGTTGCCTCCTGCACATACCCTGATCAGGGGCAGGAATTGAGCATGCAACCAAGGTACATGCCTTTGACTATAATCGAACTTGGGACTCTTCAGTCCACAAGCTGATGCTCTATCTATGGATCCAAACCAGCTAGACCCATAACTGCAATCTTGAATTCTTTGTTATTTACATCACTGTCTCCTATGACTTTGATTTGATTTCACTTTTCATTTTCTTTCTATGCTTCCATTACCTTGGTTGTTCGTGGTGCTTGATGGACTATTTCTCTGCCCATCAAGCAGTATGCAAGGATTCATACTACTTCATGAAGGAGAGTGGACTGGAGACATTTCTTTGTGGACCATTTCTTTGATGTAATGCTCTCGTTAGATATTGTTTTCTCTCAACAATTCAGCCAGTTGATAGGTAGGGTGCTTTCTTTGTTTCCCAGTAGGTGGTGCTACATTGCAAGTTTATGTTTTCTCTTGCACTGTTGCACCTCTGGGATTGTGAGTGTCCTCTCTGTGACCAGCTCATCTTGTTTATGAAGTACCTCCACTGTGATAGGGGAATGGTTTTGTGAACTCTCAGAGCTATTTCCTTTTTCTGCTGTGTTTTTTGCATTACTGGGCTTCACCAGGGTGTGTGGGGGAGAGGAGGCAAGTCTGTGATCTAGCAGTTCTGCTCCACCCGTCCAGTTAGGGCTGTTGACCGCCCCCCCCCCCCGCCCCCTTCCCAGATACCTTTACCTGGGTCTGCTATGATGAAGAACAGGGAACAGGGAAAGGAGATGCCTTTTCAGGGAGGAAAACTGCTTCTGTCCTTCTTAAACTGCAGCTCAGCTCCTCTCCTCGCTACCACACTAGCCTAAGCAGTGGAGGGTATCGAACTCTGTCTGAGGCTACCGTCCCTATCCTTCCTTCCTCCTGTCATGCCTCCAGAATACCCACCTGGAGATGTCCCAATATGTGGCTCTTTCTGTGTGTTGAACGGGGGATTCTTTGTGGAGTTATAGTTGTCTGTCTTGTAAATTGAAAGGGATAAATAATGGAGTCTTCTTACTCTGCCATGATACTGACTTCACTCTCATATTAGTGCTATTTTAGTGGTTGGCCAACTACTTCATCAATCTAATCTACATACTTCTACCAGATGATTTTTCCTTAAAATATGATTTCATTAGGTTACAGTTTTGCTCAAAAACCTAATTTATGGTCCTTCCACTGCTCAAGAGTTAAGCCCACAGTCCAGATTTCATCATAGATTTTTTAGTAATGGCCTTAAAAAAAAACCACACCTCACCAAAACCGGTTTGGCTCAGTGGATAGAACGTTGGCCTATGGACTGAAAGGTCCCAGGTTCGATTCTGGTCAAGGGCATGTGCCTTAGTTTGGGGCACATCCCCAGCGGGGGGTGTGCAGGAGGCAGCTGATCAATGTTTCTCTCTCATTGATGTTTCTAACTCTCTATTCCTCTCTGTAAAAATCAATAAAACATTAAAAAAAAATCACACCTCCCAGAATTCCCAGCCTGTGTAGTCCTCTACACACTGAGGAGTGTCTTGCTTTGGCCAATGGGGGACCAGCTGGTGTAACTCCCACAGGAGCCTGCACTCTTGCATGAGGGAGTGAGCACACAGACTAGTCCAGGTGACTGTAGCTGCAGGAGTGAGGGGCCCAGAGAATTGCCCTGCCTTTATAGGACCATGAGAAATAATAAACTATTGTCTTACCCAGGCCAGTGTGGACCCCAAGTCTGGCTTGGGTACTGTCTTTTCTGCCTAAAGTGCTCTATGCAGCCATCTGCCTACTAAAATCTAACATCTATCTGTTAGCTCCGCTCCCACAGGCCTCCTGCCTGCGCATCCTGTGCTTGTCCTGAGCTGTGCATGTTATCCCGAGTTATAACTGACCTGCTGACTGCACATTTGGCCTCTTCAATACAGTAAAAATTCTTACCGAAGACTTTACAAATTTATCTAAATATCTCAAGGACTTCAGCAAAGCCCAGATGGCCTGAATAAATTCTGGAAGCACCTTCGGAAGTGTGGAATAGTCTCCAGCAGGTGTTAAAGTGATGAGCCTTTTGGGGAGAAGCCTCTTTAGCAGGAGGCTAAGCTGCAGGTTATTCACTGAGTCACCTTGTAAAACTATCTGAGGCAGCAAATGCTGGAAGGAAAATCACTGCAGGTCCTGGTGATCCCCTTCACAGGGCCCCTCCAGCAATGACTTTGCAACCTTGTGACTTTGCAATCACCAAAGGAGAGCCAGCTGTGCAAGGCCCTGTTCTTTGAAGGAGGGAGGGGCACCCGCAGAAGTCACTAGAGTCACCCGTACTGCTGGAGGGGAGGGAACAAGTCCCAGGCCTGAGAACTTCCTGACACTGGGAACATCTGGCAAACAGCACAGAGATGCAGAAGTAAATAAGCAGCCTGCTTCTCCAGTGACTACAGCAACAGGGCACCCATCACCAAAAGTCTAGTCAGCACGCCCCATTACCTGGGGCATGTTCATGTAGAAAGTATGTGAGGCCACAGGTTTTTTTCAAAATACCAGCAGGAAGCACCCAAAGGTGGGGCATGGTGAAAGAGAAAAATAAGTGCTATATCTGAAGTCTTTTAAATCTAGAAATTAGAAAATGAGTGTTCTATTTATGCTTCTTGGAGGTCTTAATGCTAGGGGGTGAAACCGGGGTCTGAGTCTTTTGGGGGTGATGATTGCTCCTAAGGGAAAACTATTCTGACCAGGTTAGAATTTGGTGTTTGTTAGCACCTCCAGGTTTTAAGGTGATCGATCACTGGCAACATTCACCTTTTAGCAGGAAAATTATGTGTAGATGCATGCCAGTTTCCTCAAATGAAATCTCTTCAAACTAACAAACTGGTTCTCAGAGAGAGTGCTCACATTTGTTTTGAAGAAAGCACTCATCATAAACTGAGAATCTAAGTTCAATTTTTAATTTAGATGTTTTTCTATTTAGGCTAAACATTTAACTTCTCACATAATCATCAAAAGGAATATACCCAAAGGCAAGACATTCTTCTATATAAATAAAAGGAGAATAATTCCTTTGCTGCAGGATACTAACATCAATATTTTAAGTATACATTTTGAATGTTATTAGATCATAAATAATTTGGTTTAAAAAGTAGAAAACATGTTTTTGGCATTGACAAAGACTGAATCATGTGAAAAAGTATGATTTAATTATTAAACTACATAACAGCTCTGGCCAGTGTGACTAAGTGGTCAGAGCATGGCCAGAGCACCGAGGGTTGTGGGTTTGATTTCTGGTCAAATGTGGGTTGCAGGTTGGATCCCCAGCCCCAGATGCGGCTCGTGCAAGAGGTAACCAATCATGTGTCTTTCTCACATTGAAGTTTCTCTCTCTCTACCCTTCTCCCTCCCTTCCACTGTCCCTCTCTCTCTCTCTCTCTCTCTCTCTCAGGAAGGAAGGAAGGAAGGAAGGAAGGAAGGAAGGAAGGAAGGAAATCAATGGAAAAAATGTCTTTGGTGAGGATTAACAAGAAAAAATAAAAGAAATACATAACTCATAGTAGATTATTATTCAATGTACTCATTTCAAATATACTAATATCCTATTATTGCAAAGTTTTGTTGATTAAATTATTTGTAAATAATTTCTACCAATAAAGATATTTTTAAAATTTAATATCAAAATTTAATATCTAAAAATAATTAAGTAAAATATTTACTGAATGGCTTTTAAAAAAAATTTATTTATTTCAGAGAGGAAGTGAGAGGGAGAGAGAGAAACATCAATGATGAGAGAAAATCATTGATCGGCTGCCTCCTGCACCCCACACTCTGGGGATCAAGCCCACCTCCCAGGCATGTTCCCTGACCAGGAATCGAACTGTGACCTCCTGTTTCATAGGTCTATGCTCAACCACTGAGCCATGCTGGCCAGGCCTGAATGGCTTTTATATGTGCTCTATATTTATAAATTTAGAAAATAGATAGACTTACCATTAACAGCTTTTTCATAATTTTTTCCTAGGTTTATTAAATTTCGTAGCCGCGGATTGAACTGTTCCATAACATTCTGGAAAACAAACAGAACAAATAAATTAGTAAAATAAGTGAACAGCAGGCCCTGTCATCTTTAGATGCTGTTATCACACAGAGCCTGGGACACCTATATATGCGGACTGTCCAGCGACAGGACGGTCTACCAGTCGGGAATGTTGACTTGAAAAGACAGTGAAGGGCACTGATGAACAGGGCGCTGATACTTACACATGCTATTTCGGATATAAAGGTTCTCCAGTATGGTTAGAAGAGAGAGCACATAATTTTTTAAATTTATTTTTTAATGTTTATTCATTTTGAGAGAAAAAGGAAGGGAGAGGGATAGAAACATTGATGAAAGAGAGACATTGCTTGGCTGCCTCTTGCACACACCCCCACTGAGGACTGAGCCACAGCCTGGGCATGTGCCGTGATCAGGAATTGAACCGGAA
This sequence comes from Pipistrellus kuhlii, assembly GCF_014108245.1. NCBI lineage: Eukaryota > Metazoa > Chordata > Mammalia > Chiroptera > Vespertilionidae > Pipistrellus > Pipistrellus kuhlii. Next base: position 2,266,861 of record NW_023425584.1, read on the forward strand.
ACCTCTTGGTTCATGGGTCAATGTTCAACCACTGAACCACACCGGCTGGAACATAACTCATATTTTTAAATATTTAAACATTTTATTTATTGATTGATTTGAGAGAGAGACATCGATTTGTTGCTTCACTTTTTTATGCTGTCATTGGTTGCTTCTTGTATGTGCCCTGACTGGAGATCAAACCCACAACCTTGGTGTACTGGAACACTCTAACCAACTGAGTTACCTGGCCAGGGCTAAGAGAACACAACTTTTATTTTATCAAACAGTGATAAAGGTTTGTGAAAAACCACACCTGCCTCACCTATCCCCACCCCTGCCTGGCCTTACTTACTCCCAAGAGCTGTTATTCTGGTATTTACTGCTGTAGTTTTGAGTAATAGTCTTGATTTCTCAAATCTGGGCCACAACTATAGGCTCTCTGCTAGAGTAGATAAGGACATGGCTCTCCTTCCCCCAATCCATCCTACATAGTTCAATGGCAATTTCCTGTTAAGTCAATAGTCAGGGTTTTTTGTTACTTTGTAAATATTGGTCACTACAAAGCAAAAAATGTACCAAGGATTACATTTCAAAAGTCCTTTCCTGGAATGGACTTTTTATTTCTTGTGGGATTAGCAATTGTCTCACCTCCCCACTCCCATGCTTAATTTTTCTGTGTATCTACCTTAAATTTGTCCCCATGCTCCGTAGGATCTAGCAGAAGCCTATTAATAGTATTTTTCAAATGCGCAAAGTTGTCAGCTAATCTTCCCTTCACCCACTCCCCCACCCCCAGCCCAGAACTTCCTCCAAGGACTCTCCGTCCTCTCGCCCAGGCTGGCCAGAGTGTCCCTGCTATGCTGGTGCCCTTGCATGTCCTTCCTGGTCCTTCGTGTTAGACCTCTCACGAACAGGATCACAATCTTCCTCTTTCTTCATTTATTCCTACTTTCTGAAGATTATTCTCCAAGAATGACCTAAGAATGGATGTGTGAAAGGTAAATTTGAGGACCCATGTGTCTGAAACTATCTTTATCTTGACATCTGATAGATATTTTGCTAGCTAGAATATTATAGATCAAAAGTGATTTCCCTCTAGAACTTGTAAGATAATGCTCCACTATCTTTAATATCCAGTTTTGCTATAGAGAAGTTGGCTATCATTTCTTCTTCATTTCTACTAGTATATAACTTTCGGGGGAGGGGCAAAGAGAGGGGGCGCTTATTTCTGAAAGCCTAGCCTTATCCCTCCCTCCCTGTGTCCTGACACTCATAATGGTTTTTCTCAGTACCTTTTTCATTTATTTAACTGAGCACTCAAAAGGCCCTATCTAATCTATATAGGAAATTATATCCTTCAGGACTGAAAAGCATCCTGGAGTTATACTCTAAGAATTTGTCCTTTTTTAAATCTGATTTTCCGCTTTTTGTTCTGACAGATATCCTCAACTTTACATCCCTTCCAACTCTCCTGCTAGATTTAAAATTTTTTTTAAATATATTTTCAATTCGGGCTCGTCAAGTTTTTTTTATTATTCTTCTTTATGTATTTATTTTTTTTATAATTCCTATTTATTTTTATTATCTTTTTTAAAAGCATCCTGTTCTTGTATTATGGAGGCAATATTGTCTCTTATTTCAATAAACTGTAGTTTTGGGTATTTCCTTCAGTTCCCCATGTTATTTCCTGTTTATTTCTTCTCATTGCTTGGCATCCATCTGTCTTTTGTGTGGGAGGGTGTCCTCCGCTGTCTGGTGACCCCTGCTCAGTTCTTGGGGAGTAAACCCTAATGCGCCGGCTGGAAGCTGTGAATGTGGGATGCATGCAGGGCGGCTGTGGACCAGCAGGCTTCCTGTGGGGTGACTGACAGGTCGGCTGTAGACAAACTGGCCACAGGGTCATTCCAGACATGTTTCTAATTCCCTGTCCTTGGGTGGGGGAAGGGCCATCACCAGGAGGTCTGCCTTCCCAGTCAGGAAGGGGGTGGGGGGCGGGTGGGAATCCCAGTTTGCTGAGCTGATTTTTACTGAATTCCGGTTTTCAGCTCTGAGTTTTGCTCCCTGCACCTTGATGGGTATTTCCAAGTCACTATATTTTGAGATTATTCTCCAGTCTGGCAGGCAGAGGACACCACTGTTTGGAGTGGTGGTTGGGGTGGGGAAGGGAACCTGCAGTTTAACCAGCTTGTAGAATGCCTGTGCATCCCCGAATGTCCCCTCCCTTCTGCGAGGTCTGCTCCTCAGCGCTGGGGTGCTCCAGTGAATGGCTCAGCTCTCATCAACACTCCCCCTGCAGGTTGTTGAGGTTCTTGTAGGGCAGTTACTACTCCTCTGCCCATTTTCTTTTCTTTCTTTTTTTTATTTTATTGATTTTTTACAGAGAGGAAGGGAGAGAGATAGAGAGCTAGAAACGTCGATGAGAGAGAAACATCGACCAGCTGCCTCCTGCACACCCCCTACCGGGGATGTGCCCGCACCAATGTACATGCCCCTGACCGGAATCGAACCCGGGACCCCTCAGTCCGCAGACCGACACTCCACCACTGAGCCAAACCGGTTTCGGTTCCTCTGCCCATTTTCTATCAACACAAATTTCTTTAGGCTTTTTGTCAACTGACATTTCCTTTTTCAGGTCTCTACACTACAGATTTTTAAAAATATATATATTTTATATTGATTTTGTACAGAGAGGAAGGGAGAGAGATAAAGAGCTAGAAACATCGATGAGAGAGAGTCATCAATCAGCTGCCTCTTGCACAACCCCCACTGGGGATATGCCCGCAATCAAGATACATGCCCTTGACCGGAATCGAACCCCGGTCCCTTCAGTCCCCAAGCCGACGCTCTATCCATTGAGCCAAACCGGTTCCGGCTACACTACAGATTTTTAAAAAAATAATATATATTTATTTATTTCAGAGAAGGGAGAGGGAGAGAGAGATAGAAACATCAATGATTGGCTACTGCCTCCTGCACGCCCCTTATTGGGGATCAAGCCCGCAGCCCGGGCATGTGCCCTGACCAGGAATTGAACCGTGACCTCCTGTCTCATAGGTCGGTGCTCAACCACTGAACCACACCAGCTGGGCTATACTATGGATTTATAGGTGTTTTTTAAAAGTTCTTTTGCTCTCATTTTAATATATCCTCATAAAAAAAAAAAAAGAGTAGAAAAACACATGCTTCCCTGGAAGTCCACTACTCCTGTTTTATTTAAGCCAGCGGGCTGTTTAAGCCTCTTTCACAATCAGCAGCCAGAGGGCCCCAGCCAGGGCTGACTCCCTCACCAGTCTGTCTGCAAGATGGTAAACCTTCTACTGGAACACGGAACCTGTAGCCACAACTGCTACTTCTCTTTCCTCAATTCCCTTGGTTTGTTTTTAAGCTTTTTATTTTGAAAAAGCTTAAGATTCACAAGAAGTTGTGAAAATTGTACAGGGAATTCTTAAGTATGCTTCCCCCCAAAACAACTTATATAACCATAGTACCTTATCTAGCACATTATCAAAACCAGGAAACGGACATGGGCACAACACGATAAACTGAACTGTAGACATTATTTGGCTTGACCAGTTTTTATATCACTCATTTTTTTTTGAAAGCGTGAACTGATTCTATGAAATTGCACCACATGTACAGATTTGTATAAATCATCACCACAATAGTAATATAGATCTGTTACATCAACACAAAGATCTAGCTCATGCTACCCACTTCAGAGCCGCACCCTTCCCCAGTCCTAACCCCTGATCTCAATCACTAGTTTTGTCATTGTGAAAATGTTATGTAAATGGAATCATGTGACCTTTTGAGACTGGCTTTCGCACTTGGCACAAAGCCCTGAAGTACCATCCAAGTTGTTGGGCGTTATCGGTAGTTTACTCTTTTTTTTTTTTTGGCCAGTAGTATTCCACAGTATGGAAGTATCACAGTTCGCTCAGCCTTATACCCACTGATCACATGGGTTGGTTTCCAGTTTGGGGCAATTTCAACTAAACCTGACACAGACCATCACATACAGGTTTTGTGTAAATGTAAATGCCAAGTATCTCTTCAGATAAACACTTGGGCATCCAATTGCTGTGTTTTATGGTAGATGTATGTTTAACTTTATAAGAGTGGCCATACCACTTTACATTTCCATCAGCAATGCATGAAATTTCAATAATTTAAAAATCTAATAACTTCATTAGAAAATGGTTACTTTCTAATGAAAAGATAAAACAATTTTTCAAAGATCTCTCTTAAAATGCTTATAATAATCTTATGAGGCGGAGTGTGGAGGGTGAGAGTATAGGGAAGCTGAAACAGAGCCAAGCCTGTCCTCTGGCAAACAAGAAGTCACAAAAAAGAGGCCCGGACCTTCGTTCTTTCTCAAGACTATTCTTAGTGCAGCATATCAAAAGAAGGGGGAAATGTAACTTGATTTCTTTATATAATTCTTAAAATGTGTACATATAACTCCAATCTTAAAATGTCAAAAACAATGAATTAATTAGAACTTCCAAAGTTAGCATCAAGCATAAATCACTATCCAAATGATGCTACTAGGGAAAAAAAAGTTTAACTAAGACTTGAGAGTATAATCAACTTCACAGAAAACACGAGAGTTTTTAAGCTGGAAAGTTCAACATATACTCCAATTCTTTTTATTTAGGCTCAGCTACAGAAATCTCCCCTTGTAAATGTTGGCCTCTTTGAACAGTGGAAAATCCATTTCTACACTGGCTCTTGGCCATTAAAATTTAGCTATTTTAACTGAAGCACGTGTATTTTTAAACCCAGAAACAAAAAGGCAGTGCTTCCTTTGTGTCCCACGGGCTATAAAGTTTTCAGTGGCAGTGGGTGTCCTTGTGAATTGGATCGTCCCATATTTTGGGGGGAGGACAGCAGTTGGGTCAAAGGTCATGCTGTGTCAAGGCTTGTTAAGAATTGTGTACAGAGCTTAAAATTTATCAAGTATCACCAGTAGTAACAAACATAACCATTTTAATTTAAACTAAGAATAAAAGGCTTAAGATACCAAGTATGAAAAAGATAAATTATAAAAGGTATTAACCAGCTGAGAACCACTATTTTGTTGTAGTCAATAACAAAAGCTTAGTACATATCCCACCAGTTACTTCCTGGCAAAGAGAATAATTTGCCAAACTAGTTCCAACCAGAATGAGTTTCATTTCCATTCGGGTAAGAATATGGGTACCCATCTGAAATGACTGGCACTATCACTGCCCACCAGGCCGGGCCTCCTGTGAAGAGGGCTAGTTCTCCTGCACCAGCCCCCCGGGAAGTGGAGGCCCAGTGGGTAGTTACGCCAGCCACGAGAATGCCGAGGACAGGCCACTTGGAGCCCCCAGGCACTTTTCACCGGCTTTCTCGCTGGTCCACTTATTGCATGCATTTCCTCTACTCCTCGCAGTTACAGATCATGAGTTCAAAATGAACTATACAATCTTATGATGGTTTTAACTTCCGCACCATTTTAGATCTTTAAGTTTTGAAAAATGATTCCTTTTGCCAACTTAGAACTACAGACCATGAAGCATAAATTAATACAATTATGACTAGCTAGATGGTTAAACTGAGAAGACTTTAAAATTTTTAAGAATTGGCTTCTCTTTCTGTTTATTTTTCCAGTTCTCCCCACGACTAAAGACAAATTACTTGATATTTGAGGTCTTTATTTTTCTCAGCTGAAAAAATGTGGGTACTATTCACCCTGGACTAAGCTCTAAAAGTGATTTAAGAATCTCCAAGTAAATGGTAGTTTTAGAACTTGATTCAAGGTAGTGTATGTACCCTTGAAATTTTCCAGACTATTTTGTTCTATACAACCTCATACAAATTAGCTTAGCAATGTTGCCAATGCTTTAACTAATTTAGTGTCATGTGATAAGAACATCTGTTAATAAGGATTAAATATTTGAGAATACTTCTAGATAGACGTCATTCGTAGAAAACCTCACTTCCTCCTTCCTCATGTTCTTGGAAGCTGCTGTTCTGGATTAACATTGTCAATACTTGATTATGTCCTGCCTTTAGGGAAAATATCAGTGAGTAAATGTGGTAAAAAGGCAGCTGTTTGTGGCTAACATATGGTCAGAAGAGTTATGTTTTTCATAACCATCTTGAATAGGGGCACAAGCCAAGAAAAGGAAAATTAGACACTGAGATGCTTTTTGTTTGAAGTAGTATTAAACTAGGGCAGAAAAACTCAGACTCAAATATATAAACACACAAAAATGTTTCCCATCACTTAAATGTGAACAAAGTTCCCTTTTGGTCTATATTGTATATGTATGCTACTAGCTGTTAGTGTGCACTATAAACCAATTTGAAACAAGGCTTATAAATTAATTTGCTATAATTTGTAACATGCTATCCCCATGGCAATGAGCCTGAAAAAAACTTTAACCTGTCCTGGTCAGTGTGGCTCAGTTGGTTAAACATCATCCCATGCACCAAAAGGTCGCTGGTTTGATTCCCCATCAGGGCACTTGCCCGGGTTGCAGGCTCAATCCCCAGTAGGAGGCATGCAGGAGGCAGCTGATCTATGTTTCTCTCTCCACACTGATGTTTCTTTCTCTCCCCCCTTCCCCATCCCTCTCTCTCCTTATCCTTTCCTCTCTCTCTAAAACATAATTTAAAAAACAACTTGGCCTGGAGTCGTTGGGCAAAGCACCACCCTGTGCAGCCTCAGCCTCCTCCTCTATAAAATGGAAAGAAGGATCATTTCCACTTCGTGAGGTGTATGAAGAGTCAATGAGTAATAATTAATACTTACAGAGCACTTACTCTGTGCTCTTCCAAGCACTCTTTACTTAGTGCACACCAAATCAGTTGTGGCAGTTAACACTGCAAGACAGAGGCTTTCAAATATCAGTCAACTCTTCAAATGGAGGAACATTCCTATTGCCACAGATGTCTCCAGGTACCCCACTTCCACCCTGTAACATGCAAATAAATGATACTGGCTCTCCGGCTCAAAGTGTCGTGTTAGGAGGAGAGAGACCATGAATACAAAAACCTGGAGAGAGTGTGCAGTACAAAGGAAATCAAAAGTGTTATTACGTATTGCTTTATCCAGTTGAGAACATTTCTTTTTCCATCTGAGATACCTTTTGACATTTTTGGAGTGCTGCTATGTTGCATCAGGCTCTATGCCTGCTATTTTACATGGATTGTCTCATTAGATCCAAACAACATGATTATTATCACGCCCATTTTACAGGTGAGACAACACATCTTTGGAATGGTAAATTTAAACACCTTACTAAAGGTCCCACAGGCAGTAAGAAGGGGTCAGGCCGAAACCGGTTTGGCTCAGTGGATAGAGCATTGGCCTGCAGACTGGAAGGTCCCGGATTTGATTCCGGTCAAGGGCATGTACCTTGGTTGCGGGCGCATCCCCAGTAGGGGGTGTGCAAGAGGCAGCTGATAGATGATTCTCTCATCGATGTTTCTAACTCTCTATCCTTCTCTCTTCCTCTGTGTAAAAAAATCAATAAAAATATATTAAAAAAAAAAAAAAAGAAGGGGTCAGGCCTGGACAACCTCCCTACTAACCTTTGCACTCACCCCCCTGGCCTTGAAACAAGTTCCTTGAAGCAAATTGTGCAATAAGAGTGAGAGGAAAATGCTTTTATGGTATAGAACCCTTTTAGTGTGAGGAATTATAGGAATCTCTACAATATTTTGTTTTTAGAAGTTTTCTTATAATCTTACTCCTGATTTTTTTATGGATATAATGAATCTAATAGCATCCCAATATGGTGGACCAATTCTGCCCAGCAAACAAATATTTCTGACCTCCTTTTCTTTCCTAAAAATAAAGGAGAAAGAAGATTCCACCACTATCTCACAAGAATTAATAATGATTAACACTGTCATATTGATTTCCTTTGCAGAAAAGGAATTAAAAGTAAAACATTACAGAACTACATTACAAAACCACAGGATGCTTAATCACCTCATCCAAAGTCTCATATCTCATTTTTTTTCCTCCCTGGAGGAAACTGTTAATTAAGACTGTCAACTTCCTAACTTACTAAAAAGTGTTTTCTACTTTTATATACACCTGTATTTAATTATGATTAATAATTTTTGTGCATTTAATAAAAAATTGTATCATATAACACGGTTCACTTTCACACCTTACTTTTTTATTTAACATTATGCCTCTGAGACCTGTACACCTTGGTATACACTGACTGAGTTTATTCCTATTTAACTTCTCTATGGTATGGCAGAAACTGCAGAAGAAAAAAAAGAACCCCCTAGAGATTTCACAGTGAATGGTTTATCAGAAGCTTTTGCAGACCTCAACAAGCTCCTTAAAAAGTTTCAAACATGGGCCCAGCCAGTGTGGGTCATTGGTTGAGAGTGACCTGTGAACCAGGAGGTCACGGTTTGATTCCCAGTCAGGGCACATGTCTGAGTTGTGGGCTTGATCCCTGGTAGGGGATGCGTGGGAGGCAGCCAATCAATGACTCTCTCTCTCTCTCTCTCTCTCCCTCTCTCTCTCTCTCTCTCTCTCTCTCTCTCTCTCTCTCTCTCTCTCCAAGGAAGGGAATGGCATGTTACACATTTTCTGCTTATAAGCAAATGTGGTGAAAAACGAGACAAATCAAACCACCATGGACATATAGGGTGCCCCCTCCAAAGTATGTACAAACTTAGCTGGTAGATTTGGAGGTGGGGAACAGTAACAATGGCGATCCTGACCCTGTGTAGAGCTAGGCTACTGTGTGTGTGCCTTGATTTTTAACAAAAAAGTTAAAACAAAATTTAAATTAAAATAAGGCTTACAGAATAAAAAGAAAAAAATGTTTTTGTGCAGCTGTACAATGTGTGTTTTAAGCGAAGTGTTACGGGAGTAAAAAAATTAAAGACATTTAAAAGTTTTTAAGGTAAAAAAGTTACATGAAGCTAACGTTCATTATTGAAAACCCTATTTTTATAAAGTTAGTGTAGCCTAAGTGCACAGTTTTATAAAGCCTACACTCATGTGCAGTGCTGTCCTAGCCTTCACACTCACTCACTGGCCACTCACCCAGAAGAATGCCCAGTCCTGCAGGCTCCATTCCTGGCAGGTGCCCTATACTGGTGTATCTATTGTATCTTATCTTTCATACTGTGTTTTACTCTATCTTTTCTATGTTTAGCTATGCAAATGCTTGCCATTACAAGTGCCTATGGTGTTCAGTACAGATAACATGCAGCACAGGTTTGTACTAGGAGCAGTGGGCTATTCCTTTCTGCCTAGGTGTGTAGTAGGCTGTGCCATGTGGGCCTGTGTGGCTGATGTTCACACAGGGACTAAACTGCCTCGTAATGCCTTTCTCACCATGTTTCTTCACTAAGCAGCGCGTGGCTGTGTAAGTTACCCTCAGCTCTCAAGTCTATCACAGACTAATGTTACCAGAAACTTTTGTCATGGCAACAACAGGGTGGAAGAGGTACCAAAAGCCTGGATATTACCTGCAACCAAGCAGGTTTGGGCTGTTCCCACCCCTCCTCCATGCCCATCACTGTGCTCCAGGCACAATGGCTTCCGGGCTGTTGTCAGGCCAAACCCATTCCTACAGGGATTTTTTTACTCACTCTCCTTCTGCCAGAAGGCTCTTCTGGATCCCCACCCACTTGAGTCTCAGCTCTCAAAGACCTCCCTCCATCCTCCTCCCTCGGATGGTAGCAGCTCCAGACTCCCCCTCTCCAATGGTTCCTTGCTTCTCTTTCTATCAAAAAACTACTCACATGATGTTGCTGTCCTCTCTGTCTCTTTAGTAGGAACCATATGTAAACCAAGGCCAAGGACCACGGCACCTCCGGCACCAAGAACAGTGCCTGGACCACCTGACCCCAAAGTGCCCATCAGCAGCAGTACGCTAAGAAATTAAATACCGTATTTTTCGGACCATAAGACGCTCCGAACCATAAGATGCACCAGTTTTTAGAGAAGGGAAATGAAGAAAAAAAGATTCTGAAACAAATAGTGTCCTAAAATATTTTATGTGCATTAAAACCCAACATCACAGTCATAAACACATGTAATCAACCCTGTAAAGTAAACAGCAGCATTTAGAACCATTTTAGAGCCGGGCAAGCACACAGAGACCACACAGAGCCGGGCAAGTAAAAAAACTTTTTTTTTAAAGTATATGTGTAGGCTATATTTGGACCATAAGACGCAGGGACTTTTTCCCCCCACTTCTGGGGGGAAAAAAGTGCGTCTTATGGTCCGAAAAATACGGTATACATGCTCACAGATGAACCGGCCACCTGATGCTCATTCCTCTCATCTGAACACATTGCTGCAGACACAGTGACCCAGGGGGCCAATTAGCCTAGAAAATCGGGATGAGGTAATGGGGACACTGCTTTCAATGTCCTTAGTTCAAAGTAACAGCTTCAACCAAGGATCACAAAAGTCGCAAGGTTCTGCCTTCTACCTATGAAGGCATAATGGTCTGAAAAAAATAAAAGAATGCTAAGGCTTTCCTTGTGAATTTTGCTTCTTGACTCCATGTTTTTCCAAGTTGACTTTTAGATTATTTAGGCATTGGGCAGAAATATGGCCCTTAAAAAATACTTTGTTGGAAACAATTTAAATGTCTATCAACTGGTGAAAAGGTGAACAGATGTGGTACATTCATAAAGAAAATATTGCCAAAACCGATTTGGCTCAGTGGATAGAATGTCAGCCTGCAGAATGAAGGGTCCCAGGTTCGATTCCGGTCAAGGGCATGTACCTTGGTTGCGGGCACATCTCCAGTAGGGGGTGTGCAGGAGGCAGCTGATTGATGATTCTCTCACATAGTTGTTTCTAACTATCTCTCTCCCTTCCTCTCTGTAAAAAATCAATAAAATATATTTTTTTAAAAATAAAACATTATTCAGCCATGAAAAAGAATACAGTACTACACACTACAACACAGATGAACTCCATTATGCTAAGTGAAAGAAGCCAGTCACAAAAGACCATGCATGACTCCGTTTTTACAAAATGTCTACAAAAGCCAAATCTATAGAGACCAGAAATGTATTAGTGATTGCCTGGGGGTGAGAATGAGAAATGGCAGCTAACAGGTACAAAAGACCTTTTTGGGATGAAGGAAATGTTATAAAACTGGATGGTGGTGATGGTTATGCAATTCTGCAAATTTACTAAAAATGACTGACTTGTATATTTAAAATCAATGAATTTTAGTTTATAAATTACACCTCAATATAGCTATTTCTTTTATGTAAAAAAGGGAAAAAACCACACAGCAATAACAAAGATCCTTGACTCTGTTGAATGTTCAGGCTGCTGAGGATTAGGGCTCTACATCAGGGTTGGGGAATGTCCAGCCCACGGGCCCTATAAGGCCCCTGATATCATTTGGTTTGGCCCTACCAAGGCATTAAAGGTGAATTAATGAAATGTTTGTCCAAATATAGAAGACTAAGTTTTAAGTTGATAATTTTGTATGGCCCCAAAAGACATTATAAAATATCCAAATGGCCCTTGGCAGAAAAAAGGTTCCCCACCCCTGCTGTACATCCTTACTGCTATGGAATGCCACCGAGCATACTGTGTGCTTGCTCATTCCCGGGTTGCCTCTAACTAGTCTGCCCCCAGAAGAGCCAGACACACTGAGATGCAGGTCACCCAGTGTCCTCTGTGAACCCAGTCTGGCCCAGGACCTGCCTGAAAAGTGCTACTGGCCTGCAGAGCATTTATGCCCACGTAGCTGTCTGCAGCAACGTCCCCTCCTTCTGTGAAAATCAATTGGACCCATTAGTAGAAAAAGATAACCCAGCTATTTTGAGACAAATCTCTGCTGGATTAGCAGTTGGCTTTCCAGCTGTCACTGGGGAAAGAGCTTGGCAAATGTGTCTCCAGGCAATAAATAAAAAAGTGGGTAATTACTGTGTCCTTCTAAGGCAGTTTCATAGGAAATCTTCAGCCCCAGAGATAATGCTCCGTGAAACTTCCACTGCGCCTTAAACACTGTTCTGCCGTCATTCTTCCTTTCCTTTATCCATAACCCAGGCTTGGGTTTATAAAAAGTGATTTCTGCCAAAGTGGTCCTTTAGAGTGCAGAGAGCATGCTGGAGAGGAAGCCCACGGGGTGACCTGGCTCCTTCCATTGCATGGGACCCGAGCCTGAGAAGACATTGGGCTAGTGGTCAGCAAACTCAGGGCCACCTCTTGGGGCTTCTCCTCTCCTAGAATATTCTCAGAGAATTCTGAAAGCACCTTCTGGATCCTGAGTTCCTTAAGAACCAAGTGATGAGAGCCAGTGTGATTGTCCAGAAAGGCATGCGTCGCTACCTGTCAAGATACCTTACTAAAAGCACAGCTCATGACCTTTTATTTCATTGTTTAAAGAAAAAGATTTCTGCGACAAACTCCGCTTTCCCTATTCCCTATTCATTGAGGGAGCAAGAATTATTCTGAAGCAAAAGAATAATTAAGCAAAACAAAAAGGTACCAGCACGCTGGGGGGAAAAGTAAGGGTGTGTGTCTTATAATGGTTCAAACCTTTTCGATGAAATTACCAAGTGAATCTAGAAAAATTAAGTCCCAGAGCTGTCCCACCCAGTGAATTAGTGTAGAATACAGGTTTTCAATTTTTTTAAAATGTGGAGGGAGAACCAAATTACAGACAATCTGAATTCATGACCATCTGATAAAGTAACGTGAAGAAAAAATAATGGTCTGAACATAGTTTAACACTAGAATGTTTCATTCTAGACAAAAGTTTTATAGTTGTCTGAGGGTGGGACCATTTGAAACCACTTTTCCTCGTAGTTTAAATGCAGACAATCACACTGGGTCCAGGGTCCAGAATGTTCTCTAACGCCATGTAGTTTTATCTTGCAAGTGCCAAGAAAGCTTTTGGGGCTGAAAGCAGGCGCTCCTAGCCTTGGCAATTAGGAGGTTATCAGATACTGTACCAACGTCCAGGCCACACTGACTTTCATTGGCCAGGGGATTTGGGGACCCCGTCTCAGAATTCAAGCAATTTTTGGACTTTGAACTTCAGAAAGAGGGAGAAGTAAGATCGAAGTAAAAACCACTTCTTAAAATTCCAACTATGATCATACAAGTATCCATTTTTGCTTGGTGTGTAGAGGTACATGTTCTTATTTGAAAGAGTGGAAGCACAGTCCTTCCTATAGCTAGCTACAGACCAGGACAACTGCTATATAACTTTCAATCACAATCTGAAAATGTGCCTCTTTTCTGGTATTTTCCTGTGCGGTGTGGGTGTTTTGTGTGTGTGAGAGAGGGAGCGAGGGGGGAAAAGGGAGAGATGAATGGATGAGATTACAGCAAATACTAGATATTATGTGCACTTACATTTCACTCCACTAACTCTGTAAAACCCTTCTCACATTTGGGCCTTTGAAACAACATACACTTGTTCCATCTTTGCTGTATACCTACAGCGAGCCCGAGCCCAGCCCTATGCGGGATGGAGAGAACACAAGGATAAATGAGGAAAGGGTTCCAGCCCTTGAAAAATGCAATCTAATAGGGACACAGGCATGAAAAAGCCCAAGGCGATCCGGATTGACATAGCAAAAATAAGACATGCAAACACCTTTAATGTTACTTGAATATAATTTAGAAACATATAACTTTATCACAGACAGGTGTCTTATGCTAAGGACACAGTAACTGTTTAGTTCCTGGGTTTTAAATAGCTGTCGAAGGTTGCACACGCTGAAGGCTATGGAGCACACCAGACTGTCTGGCTAAGTGTTCCTGCCTGCCCAGCTGCTTTAAAAAGGTGTGCCCGGAACAGAGCAATGAATTTACAGGACAGAACGTCTCCTGTGCTCCACCGTTTGTTTAGAACGCCCTAAAATACTTATAAGGTAAGAGGAACTTTACTAGATCAAAGTAAATTGCTGATTTCATATAGCAAGTGACATTCTTTTTTCTTCTTTTTTAGTTCACTAGTTCTTTCAAAATAATAGTATCTGGAGTAATCCAGAAATTCTAGAACACTTCCCTTAATCAGACCCCAGGAGATGGCTCATTCTGCTTTATGTTACAATCACAGCCCTTACAGTCTGTTAAAAACTGCAATAATAATTTTAAAATAGTTCAAGTTCATTACTTATATGTCTCAAATACCAGTCAGGGGAATCAAAATTTCCAACATTCTTTTCTGGTATTGCCTCTCATCTACTTCTCTCATCATCCAACTTTCCAAAGACTTCTTACAAATTGCCTAAGACACTTCTCATGAACTTAACCCACGCATATATATTATAACTTCCCTTCTTTCTTTCCATACTTCCATTACAAGATGAACTAAAGTCCAAAGAACTCTGGGAGAGAGGGTGGGGAAGGATGATGCTGGGCAGGCCACAGTGGAGGGGAAAGGCAGGAGACACTGAAATCTGGCAGTGTTGTCCTGTCATAAGCTACAAACGCTAGAAAAGGACAGACTGTGACTCCAGCACTTGGCTCAGCTGTGACACAAAAGAGAACAGATGCAGAAAGAATGAGTATAGGTGGTAAGCTAGGCACATACATAACAGGTGCCCAAACATGGAAGCTATTATTGTGTTATCCTAGTCTCACCAGCAATGGAGTAGGTGAGGATTTTAGTCACAACTGTGTGATACACATAGCTCTTCAGAATTTACTAAACAAGTATTTCTGAGTTCTTTACTATGCAACAGCGCAATGAAGATTAAACACACACACACACACACACACACACACACACACACACACCCTAACCGGTTTGGCTCAGTGGATAGAGCGTCAGCCTGCGGACTGAAGGGTCCCAGGTTCGATTCCAGTCAGGGCCATGTACCTTGGTTGCGGGTACATCCCCAATAGGAGGTGTGCAGGAGGCAGCTGATTGGTGTTTCTCTCTCATTGATACTTTTAACTTTCTATCCCTCTCCCTTACTCTCTGTAAAAAAAAAAAATCAATATCTCACACACACACCCCTCAAGGAGTGGAGAACTCCCTGACAAGAGACAAAAATTTGTGCCAATAACTATTCAACACTGTTCCTTAATATCTACTCGGCTCCACCTCTGTGTCAGTCACCCTGGGGATAAGATACCAGGGATAAGCAGTAAACAGATGAAAATCAATGCTCTTGTGGTGGTTACAGTGTTGCAAACACAGGCCACACGCTGAAGGCTAGCACACCGTTCTAAGTGCTTTCATGTTTTATCACGTTCAATCTTCACAACCACCACATGAAGTGGGTACTGTTATCATCTTACTTACAGGTGAGAAAACTGAAGCACAGGGTCACATGGAGGAAGATATGGCATTACCAAGCTCATAAAAAAAAAAAATCTGGGCTAACACAAAGATCGGATTGATTAGCTGAAGAAGCTGTCTTATCAAAGGGCACAACCGGACTGGGTGTCAGGAACAATATTTAATATGGTTTTCACACTTTGAAATATTCTGTGCTGTCAGGTGTAGCTGGTGTCTGGCACCTAAGCTGCTCCAAGGGTACAATGAAGCCCATGTTGTGATAAAATATGCCACTGAGTCTATCATATTAACCCCATTAACGTTTTATTTAAAAAAAATCACAGCACATATCGATAAATAAGGAATTATCATTGTGATTTTCCTAATTTTCTCTTGTCACTTGAATTTTTGTGGCCAGAAATGAACAGGTCTGTTAGCTTAGGTGTTGGGTATCTGCACTTGATAGGCACACGGAGAAGACAAGGTTGTCTCCGGTACTCCCCTCCCCTCCCCCTACAAGCAGGGCCTCCCTTTCATAACCCAGAACACGGGAAGGCCAAAGAGCAGCCCTTCGGTGCCTGGCAGTCAACTCATCATCAGAAATCTGCTCTGACCCCCAAACCAACCTTCCTCATGTTTATTCTAGGCCACGTGTGCTAAGCACCTGAACTTTTACCCTTCTTACTTTTGACAGGCTGTTATTACTACTTTCGTACCTTTCAAGGAGGCAGCTGCTTGTAACGTCAGGAACAAGACTTTAAAAGATAACTGTAAGAAGTGGAATTTGGGTGTTCTCAGTTTAGAATTCTTTTTCTGCTCCATTCAGTCTCAGGTGAGTAAATGTACTCCCCACAAGTAGGAATTACAGGAAAACAGTTAAGATTTTAAACCTGGTTTATCTTTGAAAAGTTAATTTGCCAAACAGAAAGAAAAGGCACCTTTTAGTTTAGTGTTTAAAACTTTTATCCACTAAAATGGAATATATATATCTATATATATCTATATCAAATTCTGCTTTTAAAAAAACTTAAACATTATCAAAGTCATCCACTCACAAAAGAAAATGTAAACATTCCAAAAGATAGACTGAGAAGTAAAGTTGCCTTCAACCCTACCCAAGAGTAAACCACCACGATGTTTTGATATTTTTAGTGAAGGAATTGCTGCTGGTTAGGGACTTTTAAACCTCCGAAGTACCATATAAATATAAGAGGCAAACCTGAGGGTATTTTCACCGGCCTGCTGGTCTCTCTACAGCACAGATAGCTCTAGAACAGAAGGCACCAGTGAACTCTTGGTTAGGTCTCCAGGGGTGTCATTTATTTTGTTTCGGAAACACATTCTGGAATATTTTTCATTTAGTTTTGAATAAGCGCGAAACCAGCAACACTTTATCTCGTTTTATACCAGTCCAGCTTTATGCACAAAGGTTTGAGGCAGCGGTTACAATCAGAACACAGTCCCTAAAAAAAATGATAAACTATAAAGACACTCAAGGTCTGGGAAAACATAAATAGAAGTATAGAACCAAGGCTGAAGAAAATAATAAAAGTATAGAGGCCTGAAAGGTCACAGAGCTGTAATTACTCTGCACACATCTACAAGTGACAAAGTTTATGGAGGAAATGACATCCAATAGTGGTAGAAGATGTTATCCTGGCCAATGTTCACGAGTCACTATTTATATTGTAATATGCATGTTTTATTACTGTTTAAAAAAATAAGTCCTCTATGGGTTACAGGAAAGGAAGTGGTTTGAAAAGATCAATTCCATTGGTTTAGAAAAGGTTCATTTGCACTCAATCAGATTACAGCATAATTTGGGGCATGTTCTATGTAGAGATTTTTGTAACGTGTAGCAAATATGCGTTAAAACGCCCCTACCCTCTGACTCACATCCCCTGCTGCGAATTTAGCTTAAGGAAAATACCACTGATCTGTGCAAAGCTTTACCTGCAATGATGCTCACTGCAGTGCCTTAATAGAAAGCACTGGCAATGATCTTATGTCAAACAGAAGACGAGATCAATAAATGATGATGAAGAATGGAGTTCTGTGGTCACCAAAACAAGGCACAGAATACTGACTGACATGGAAAGATGTACTGAAAATATTGGGAAGAGGGACAAGTTCATATTGTTATCTCTGGGTTGTGGGTTTCCACTTGCGGTATAAATATTCATAGAAATTTTGGAAATTTTCTGGCAGCAGCTCTGGCCAGTAGTTTGCTTGGTTTGTGTCCTGATGCGCCAAGGTTGCAGGTTCAATCCCTGATCAGGGCACAAAAAGCAACCAATGAATGCATAAATAAGAGGAACAACAAATCGATGTTTCTCTCTTTTGCAAATCAATAAATTAAAAAAAAAATTTTAAGGAATTTTCTGGCCGCAGAGAAAAATATAGTTTAAAAAAACCTGAGATTAAAACCGAAACACATACATAAAAATATTAATGACTGTTGGAAATGCTAAGAAGTATAATTTGGTAGACTTGTTCTCAAGCATGTACAATCTAAGTGGGGAGAAGAGCCAATTAAAAGTAACATTTCTGCTCTGGCTGGTGTAGTTCAGTGGTTAGAGTGTCAGTTCATGAACTGAAGGGTCTCAGGTTCAATTTCCCATCAAGGGCATGTACCCAGGTTGCAGGTTCAATCTGGGTGCATGTGGGAGGTAACCAATCAATGTGTCTCTCTCACAATGATGTTTCACTCTCTCTTCTTCTTCCCATCTCTCTCTAAAAAAAAAAAAAAAATCAATGAGGAAAAAAATATCCTCGGGTGACAATCAACATACACACACACACAAATAACATTTCCTTCAGAAAGTACTAGCCTTAAAACCTCTTGATTCGACTGTAACTCACTGAAATTCTTTTTAAAAAAACAAATCATTCATTTGCAAGAAAAGTCCTATTAAAAAATATGACTTTCATTAATATTCAATTAACAATAAAATTCAATTAACCAGACCTAGCCAGTTTGGCTCGGTGGATAGAGATCTATGGACTGAAGGATCCCAGGTTTGATTCTGGTCAACGGCACATGCCCCAGTTGTGGGCTCAATTCCCAGTAGGGGGCGTGCAGGAGGCAGCTGATCAATGATTCTCATCATTGATGTTTCTATCTTTCTCCCTCTCCCTTCCTCTCTGAAATCAATAAAAATCTATTTTTAAAAATTCAAGTCGAGCCGGGACCTGTTTGGCTCAGTGGATAGAGCGTCGGCCTGCAGACTGAAAGGTCCCAGGTTCGATTCCGGTCAAGGGCATGTACCTTGGTTGCGGGCACATCCCCAGTAGGGGGTGTGCAAGAGGCAGCTGATCGATGATTCTCTCTCATCGATGTTTCTAACTCTCTATCCCTCTCTCTTCCTCTCTGTGAAAAATCAATAAAATAAAAAAAAATAAAAAAAATAAAATTCAAGCCAAAACTAGTTTGGCTCAGTGGATAGAGCATCAGTCTGAGGATTGAAGGGTCCCAGGTTCGATTCTGGTCAAGAGCATGTACATTGGTTGCGGGCACATCCCCTGTAGGGGGTGTGCCGGAGGCAGCTGGTCGATGTTTCTCTCTCATCAATGTTTCTAACTCTCTATCCCTCTCCCGTCCTCTCTGTAAAGAAATCAATAAAAATATTTTTAAAAATTCAATTAATCATAACTACACATGCTCCCAGCATTCCATTTTGTTTATATCTTTGCCCCCAACATCTCTTACACCAACCTTTTGATGTGTTCAGTTACGATAGTTTTAGAATCTAAGGAAGTTAAATGTACGATTTATTCCACTGAATACAACCACCAGTAGAAGGCCTCTCTCGGGCCCATGCTCCCAGGCCCGGCTCTGTCTCCGGACATTCGGTAATCCCATGGAGATCAGGCTCCTGCCAAGGTTGCAGATGTCCAACCAGTAAGCGTGGGGCAAACAGTTTTGTTTGCTTTGCGTTTAATTAAAAATGTTTACTTGCTTCCACCCATCAGAGAGGCCAAAATAAAAAGGAAGGAAAACACCGACCTTTGGTGAGGAGGTAAAACAACAGGAATTCTGATACACTGCTGGTGGGAATGTAAACGGATGCAATTGCTTTGGAAAACTGCCTGGCAGTTTCTACCCAAACTAAATATTCAAATGCCTTATAGCCCAGCCAATCCAATCTTCTTTATATGCCTAAGAGAGCACCTATGCCCGTCAGGATGTCCACAGCAGCACTATTCACAGTAGCCTGCAGTATTGTGAAAACTATCTGAAGGCCTCTCAGCAGTGTGATCTGTTCACATAGTGGGCTACCATACAGCAGAGAGAATGAGCTGACAACAATTATTCCAGTAATATGGGTGAATCGGACAAACATGTAGAGTGAAAGAAGGCAGATAAAACAGGCGGAACTAATTTTAGTGCTGTGAGAAGTTAAGAGAGTTATCTTGGAGGGGGTGTAGCAACTGGAAGAGCGTATGGGAAGGACTTCTAGGGGCTGGTCATGGTCTGCTTCTTGATCTGGGTGCTGGTTATACAGCTGTGTTCCGTTTGTGACAATTTAGTGACTATACACACCTAAGCACACCATTCTGTGTATATGTGTGTGTATGTGTATTTTAAAATCCTCATCCGAGGACATTTTCATTGATTTTTAGAGAATGGGAAAGGTAGGGAGGAAAAGAGGGAGGGAGGGATCAATGTGAGAGAGACACACCAATTGGTTACCTCCTGCATGCAACCCAACCAGGGCCGAGAATCAAACCTGGGTCCTTTCCGCAGGGGCCAGCACTCCTGCTGACTGAGCCACACCTACTCAGGGCTCCGTGTGTATATTATAGCTCAATAAAAAGGTTTTAGAAATAAATAAAGAACATTTTCAAATGACAACGAGGTTAAATTAATGTTTGCACTGTTTTTAGAACCATTTTTACTTTGGAACTGCAGAAGAAACAGCTATGTGGAAGGTGGTGGTCGGGGGACAAAATCTAATTTGTTGCAATTCCATGCACATCAGGACTCCCTTGCAAGTCTGCCTGTGGCTCGTTACAGCGGAAATGCAGGGCAAAAATTAATGCCCAATACTGGCATAATGTCACACACTCAGAAGCAACCTGAGACTTGTGAATGGTGTCCCCTGTCCAAGTGGTCCGTCTCCCAGCTTCACAATAAAGGCTGCTGCCCTATCTGCAGAGCACTCGTGTTATCCTAGCTCTAAAACCTCCTTCCAATCAAGAAAAAATGTTATGACTAAAAAAGACATCTATTGTTTGGCTTTTATTTCCATTTTCCCCAAACAAAAAGCTACAATACTGGGCTGTTCAGTTTGATATCGATACCTGGCAACCCTTCTGCCACTATCTGGCACATGAGTCTTTCCTAAACCCCTTCTTTCAGTCCCCATGGAGCCAAGAGCAAGTTGTCTGGGCTCTGACAAGCCCATTTTTATCTTCAGCATACCTGAAGAAAGTGCGAGGGGAACAGATGAAGATACCAAGCACTGTGTAAAGCTACGGCAAGAAACATAAAAGGCAATTTAGAGATTCAAAAGCTACACCCATACAGCACAGTCTACAGTCTGCACTGGACACCACCCAGGCAGGGACTTTCGCTTACCCCCCACCCCCATTAAATCCAAGTGGAGAAAATCAAACCAGCAAACAAGCAAACAAAATCTAGTATACATGCCGAGATTGCTTGCTTTACCCAGTGAAACATAAGTACCTCTTTTTCTCATAAAAAAAACACACAAAAAAAACATACATACAAAAAACATGCCGATGACAATGAATTACCAGAATGACAGAAAATGTTAGTGACATCTTAGCTCACCAAATTATAAAAGATATTTGTTTTGTGCGTTTGTTAGTCACTAAAACTAAATTACTATACAAAAATGGGAGAGGTAGAGGCTGTCATGTGGACATTGGTCACGCATAGGCTTTGGGACTCAGGTTCTTATATTAAAAAAATGTTTTAATTGGTTTTAGAGGAAGGGAAGGAGGGAGAAAAGAAGGAAGGGAGGGAGGGAAACAGGGACGTGAGAAATAGTGATCAGTTGCCTCCCACAAGCACACTGATGGGGATCAAACCTGAAACCTGACTGGCCCTGACGGGGAATTGAACCCACCACCTTTTGATGCACTGAATGACACTCCAACCAGGGCATGGGACTCAGTTTCTAAATGGTAAACAACAAAAAATCTATAGCCACCCTGAGGGCTGATATATATTTATAATGAATCAAACACTATCAAAAGTGTCAAGGCAGGGTGGGAGCCTAGAATAAGAGAGGTGCTTATTGAACGTCAATTTATTCAGCACACATGCACACCTACTATGTGCCAGGGCCTGTTGTACTATGTACAACAAAACAAAGCTCTTTTCCTTTGGGAGCTCACATTGGCACGGGAAGACAGACAAATGTAATAAGTAAACAGGCCCTAAGGCAGTAAGAGCTATGGGGGAAAGGCAGGTAGGTAGGGTTGCAAGATGGATATTGTTTTCTGCAATTTTAAAGAGTTGTTTGAGCAGGCCTCTCTGAGAAGGTGATATAAAAAAAAACAAAAAAAAAACAAAAAAACCCCGACTTCTGTGTCCCCTCTCCTCTCTTTTTTAAAATGTCATTTCCCTCTTCACTGCTGCTTTAGCAAGATTAATCCCTAATGATGTCACACCCACCTCTCCTCATCTTCCAGACTTTAACTGTTCTAACTTCTAAGAAGGTTGTGGTTACTCTCAATTAAGGGTTGCTTTTTTTAAACTTTACTTCTTCCACGTACCACTCAAGCATACACTCATCAGAAAACCATGCAAAGTCACTAGCAAACTACAAATTATGGGCATACTATAGATTGAAGTGTGGGGAAGGGGAGGGACCTTTGGTTTAATTCTTAATTAGCAACAGCAGCATTACTTGACATCTTGGGGCTTATTATCATGCCATTTGTTTGTGAAGTGGTAAAACACACAACCTTCTGGGATTTAGCATGGATCTCCAGCAATCATTTGTCTAAGTGTATATTTAGAAAACTCCTGCAGTGTGTACATATTTAAAGATATCTGACACTGCATACTTTATAATCCCCGTTTTCTCTAAAGGGTTTATTCCTCTATTTCAAAGTTGGAGAAATCTGAGTGTTAAAGAAAACACCTAAAACCCTTACAAGCAAGTCATAAAATCTCACTTGCAGGTGGCTTTTGTAATCGCACCTGCTTAAGTTATGGCTGGTTCTATTAGTAAAACACTGGAGATTGCTAGGTAACCTAGAAGGAAGTTTCCTTTTAAAAAGAACTAGCTAGACTCATCAACACCGCCAGTAGATTTTTTTTTTTTTTTTTACCATATTAGGCTTAAATTGTTTTCAGTGTTGGTAGTGGGGAGGCAGCACCAGGAGCAAGAGCCCAAGAGCAATAGGTGAAAAGATTTCAGGCTTTCAATGAGACCCTCGAATGCAAAATTTTACTGTGCATTTCCATCACGGCCACAGCGTGAGCTCGCAGCATTCACTTCAAAGATTACATATAAGCCTGTTGTCTAGAGCTGTGAATTTGTCTTCTACCATCCTGACGTAAAAAACAACAAAACAAAACAAAACAAAAAACACGATCCTACGACCTGAACGAGATGGTGATTAAAAGAAATCAACAGACATCTGTGAGCTTTTAGTGTGTGTGAAAACAACCTGGGAATGAAAAGCAAGGAGGCAGGTACTGCTCTCTGGTCTTCAGTGTTATAATCTTTCAAAATATGAAAATCATCTAACCTGCCTTACGTCCGCAAATACGTATAATCAAAACTGTGAAACCCACAGGTCGCCCCTCCTGCTGCAGTTCCCGGGGGAAGGCCAAAGCGGTTGGCTTGGCAGGCGCTGAAATTCACTGCAGGACCCGGCCCCTCCGACGGAGTCATCGCTAAAAGTGAAAGTCAGGAGGCAGGGAGGAAAGAGCAGAGCGATGTTCCTTCCCGGGCACCTGAGTGCCTGTCTCCAGTTATCTCCACTCAGACTGGGCGACGCTGCGCCTGGCTCTCCCAGGCAGGGGGAGGGGAGGTACGCTGCTCCCTTTTCAGAGCCTCCGCGGCCCTGCGGGAACCTAGACTCTGCCTCTAATTTGCAAGGTCCGCGTTCCTCAATCGCATCCAGTTTTCCCTTCCCCGACACTTAGAGCAGCTACTGCTCCCCCCAAGTCTAAGAGGACTGTTTCCTTTACACACTCGAAGAGACCCCACCGTCTTCAGGAATCTTTAGTAACCCCCACACACATGTTAAACTTTAACATTCTCATTTCTGGAATTTCGAAATGCCCTCTATTAAGGAAACACATGAATAAGGAACAGGTTTTGGTCCCAGTGACTTACTGAGCCCCCAAACGCTGTGTCTGTCTATAGATTATGTAATTCACGTTTGTATCCAGATGAAGGAAATAGTGTTTTTGAACTTCCAAAGACGGATTAAGAGTATACTGTCACGCTCTTTTAAAATTCTTATCCCACAACAGTCCACCAGCTCTTGTTTCGGGAATTCACACAGACCTTGCCAATCTAGTAGGCAACTTTTAGGGTTAAAAAAAAAATAAGTCTATAAAAATGACCATCCTGTGGGCCCTAAACATGAACTACAAATGGGATCTGGAAAACTAAAAGTCTCAGCGGCTTAAAACAAAAGTTGTTTTGTATCCTATTAAGAACAGATGATTAAACACGTATCTTATTTCCACTGGAATTCACCTATAAGTGCTCCGACTTACTCGGCCGGCCACTAATCCCCAGTCCGTGTGTTTCTGGAAAAATTCTCTCACCATCAAAGCCGGCGAAGAGCATGACCCTCCAAGCTTGCCTTAAGGCGGTGGTCGGCAAACCTAGGCTCGCGAGCCAGATGCTTCCATCAGGTTGAAGACTTTTTTAGCAAAGGCCAGCTTAGGAGTGCCCTGATTAAGTTAATAACAAAGTTTAAGTTTGAAAAACTTGGCTCTCAGAAGAAATTTCAATCGTTGAACTGCTGATACTTGGCTCTGCTGACAAATGAGTTTGCCGACCCCTGTCGGAGGGGTCTGTGTGAGTTCGCCGACCACTACCTCAAGGTCCGGTCCCTTTCATGGCACCCGGGCTGCCCGGGCCGCCAGGGGCCCACGGAACAGCCGGCGGCCGGGGCGGCGGAGCCGGGGCTGGGGAGCGGAGGGTCGGGGTGCGGGCCGCCGGGGAGGGGGGCGGTCCGGCCGGCACCCCGTTCCCTCCCCTCCCCCGGGTCCCCCGCCCCCGCTCACCTGGCGCCGCCCCGGGCCCGCGCAGCCTCCCTCCGAGGAGCCGCCGGGAGCGGGACGGGCCCCGCAGCGGCGCAGACCTGCCCCTCCCCAGCCCCCCAGAAACGCCGGGTGCCAGCCAGGAGCCCCGCGGGCGTGCCCGGCGCCCGGAGCGCGGGGCGGGGGAGGGGAGGCGATCCCCGCGGGGAGTCCCCTCCGCACCCCACGCCCGACCTCCGCCCGCCCGGCCTGCCGGCCCCTCAGCCTCGGACCCCGCCCCGCGCCGGGCCCCGGCTCGCCGCCCCTCGGCCCCCTCCCGGGCCCGCGTACCCGGTAGGTGTTCTCGGTGAGCCGGTTCACCTCCTCCGGCCCCTTCGACATGGCTGCAGCCGCCGGGCGGGCGCGGCCGGGCCTCGTGGCCGCCGGACCCCGGGCGGTGGGAGCGCGGGGGCGCGGCGGAGGGGCCCTCGAGAGGCGGCCGCCGCCACAGCCGTGGGCCCGCCGGAGCCCGCGCGCGTCTCCGGGCGCCCAAGTGTCAAAACTTGCCGCGCCGCCGCCTCCGCCGCGGGAAGACCGTGAGGAGTTGAGGAGACGCGGCCCGACGCCAGCTGGACGAGCGGGCCCGGCCGGGCGGCCCCACCTGAGGCGGCGGGGGCGGGGCCGGGGCGGGGCGAGGCTGTCCTACCTGAGGCGGTGGGGTGGGCGGACCCAGCCTTGGGGGCGGGGCGCGGCGGCCTGGGTGGGCGGGGCAGCCAGAGGGAGCGTGGCATGTGGGCGGGGCCTGATGTCCGGGTTGGGCGGGCCTAGCTTTGTGGGCGGTGCACAGGGGACCTGGTGGGCGTGGTCTACTTGCGTAAATGGGCGGGGCGGCCGGAGGGAGCGTGGCCTGTGGGCGGGGCTTAGCGGCAGGGCTGGGCGGGGAGGAGGTGAGTTGGGCCAAGTGGGCGGGGTGTCCCCACCTGTGTTGCACCAGCGGGGACAGCCAGCCTGTCCCCTTAGCTTCCGGCGGGGAACTCCTGGTGACTCAGAGACCCCGCAGGGCGTCGGTGGCTCAGGTTTCTCTTCTGCTTGGGCAGGACCTGTAGCGAACGTGGTCAGGCCTCCTAGAGCCCTCTTGTCTCTTGTCCGTCACGGAGCTGGTCTCATAGGTCCCAAGACCCACTGTCTCCCCACACCCAGCCCTCCCTTTTGTGGACCGCGGGAAGAGGGGCCCACGTCCCCAGTTGCAACTGATTTCCCTGCTAGACTCCTTCCCTTGCACCCTGCTCGCTGACCTCAAAGATCTGAGGAATACTGCCTCCCCCTGCCCCCTACCACCCACAGGCTCTCATAGATGAAGAAAGGAAGCCTGCCACTTGCACTTCGGGAAGCTCCACATGTATGAAAAATTAATAAATGCCAAGCTCTGGTGGCAGGAATGGCAGTATGTGTTTAAACTTTACATTAAGAATGGCCTTTAACTCAATGCATTTCACCATGCTGTTCACAAGACCGTTACTAGATCCATGATAGAATTCCATGCTGGGCTGAGGTGTGGAGGCAGCCCTTCCTTCCAGCACTCAGAGTCTGAGCAGGTGCAGTGGCTCCTGCACTTCCTGTTCTGCCCCCACAACTGGCACCAGCACCAGCCTAGACCCTGAGGACCCAGAACAGGCTCCTCCTACCTGGGATCACCGCTCAGCAGCCGAGACATTCACCCAAGCTTAGCGGGAAGTTCTATTTTGATTTTTAAAAACTTCTGACTGGCTGAGCCGTGGTGGCTCCGTGGATGAGTGTTGACCTGTGAACCAGGGGGTCACGGTTTGATTCCCCGTCGGGGCACATGCCTGGGTTGCGGGCTCAATCCCCAGTAGAGGTTGTGCAGGAAGCAGCCGATTCTCTCTCGATGATGTTTCTATCTCTCTCTCCCTTTCCAGTCCTTCTCTGAAATCAATAAAAATATAATTAAAAAACAACAACCAACCAACTTCTGTCTGGGCACAATTGCATCTTTTATGGGCTGTTGGATATGAGGCTCCGGTGATAAAGTTCACTGGGAAATGCGTACAAAGAAAGCACTTTGGGGCCCGAGTGGGGAAATCCAGGTGTATGAGATGCTGCTGGACTTAGAACAGAAACCAACGCTTGGACTCTGGGACAATGTTATCGGATTGGCAAGCCATAAAACATGGCATGCCTGGCAACCAAAAGGTTATGTGTTCTTACATGTTGAGGGGAATCACACATCAGTTGCAGCTGCCTCTCTTTTTAACAAGTTCCTTGCATTGGGCTCATAAGATTTGCCAGTTGGCTTTCCTTATATTGACATGTACTCGGGGCCTCATCATCACCGCTGTTACATAGTAGGCTTCTCCAGAATGTCTGCTGGTTTTTATTTAAACTTGAAAATCACTGCCTCGACTTTGAAGATCACCTCTTAGCACTTTCCTCTGTGCCCTCGGACGAGTGGGGTCACTTCACCTCAGCTGCAAGGCAATCAGCCAAGGAGCTGGAAAGAGAGCAGAGGCTTAACCTTCCGCACCCTGCAGCTCAGCAGTGTGATTTAGAGCTGGAAGAGACAGGCTAGTGACCCACCGTAGAACCAGCAAGCAGCTCCGATGGCCCGGTTGGATCGCCAAAGTTGGAATATGCTCGAAGGACCAGGTTCATAATCATATGCAAATCTTCAGTCAGATTATTTGGCTATTGTAACTCTCCTGTCACAGAAATAACTTCCCAGGCAGGACCGGTCTGCTCCTTTGAGGAGTCTTGGAGAATGGTCACTTCTTTGGTTGGTACTGGCGTTAAGAGTAGTGCCATTTAACCCCCAGCTCAGAGCTTGGCATATTGTCACTGGGAAACCCCCTGTTGGGCCTGTTGCTGTGTCCAATAACGAAGGCAAGGTTGAATCATAGTAGGCATTTATTGAGAAGGCTGGCTAACCAAGGGCGCTTACAAGCATGAAATCCTGCCTCCCAGCAAGACTCAAAGTATAGGGTTATAAAGGGGAAGGGCTGGGGTGAGGAACACAGCTATGTGTAGGCCTGGGGGTCTCCAGACCTCAGCTATTGCATCATAATTAGTCATCAGGTGATGAGATGAGGTTGATGGGATGATGTTTTGATTCCTGGTGGGTCATCTGACCATGCTAACTGGTTCTGCTTGCTGGATTCACAGCTGAGTCATCTCCTCAATCTCTTCACACAAGCCTTGAAAAGGAAACTTTTAGAAAAAGTTAACTCCCTGATCCTATATAATAAAGAGCTAATATGCTAATTAGACAGAACAGCAGAATGACTGCCTAGATCAGTGATCGGCAAATTGCGGCTTGCGAGCCACATACAGCTCTTTGGCCCCTTAAGTGTGTAGCTCTTCCACAAAATACCATGGCTTGGGTGAGTCTATTTTAAAGAAGTGGTGTTAGAAGAAGTTTAAGTTTAAAAAAAAAAAAAGAAGAAGTTTAAGTTTAAAAAATTTGGCTCTCCAAAGAAATTTCAATCTTTGTCCTGTTGATATTTGGCTCTGTGGACTGATGAGTTTGCTGACCACTGGCCTAGACAACCTTTCGGATGAAGCAGGGGCTGTGAGGACCGAGCTCCTTGCATGAATTTCATGCGTCGGGCCTCTAGTTCTCACACAAGAAACTTAACCCCCTATTCACATAGGAATATGTGTTCTAAGATTTAAAATAATATGATTGCTTTTCAGATTAATTCAGGTGCTCTATCTATTAGATTATAAGTCCCCCCTATCAGTATGGGTGCCTGGCAGGTGTTTGTTGAACAAAAGAACAGGTGAGTATTGATTATCTATCTGCTCTGCCAGGGGCTCTGCTGGGGCTGCAGAGTATAGAGTGACCTGAGCTTGACCCAGGCCTTTCACATGGGTGCAGGTGGTAGAATCTGAGGAGCAGGATCATGAAAGCTGTAACAGAGGTGCAATCCTAGGTGCTGCAGGTGTGAAAGGGTGGGGTGTCAAACGGTCTCAAAAGGCCGTTTGCAGTAGGTGCTTCGAGTATGTCTGTGAGTTGCACTGAACTTGAAAATCCACAGTCTTGGTTGCCCCAAGACTCCATGATGCTCCAAGTGAAGGGAAGTGAACCAATGGAAAGGAATGAATGACTCAAGAGAAACCGAGCAGCCGCCGCTGGCTTTAATGGTTCTCCACTAGAGTCTAGATCGATGTGGTGACATCACAGTTCCCTTTTAGGCCAGGCCGGACAAGGGGAAAAAACAAAGACACAGACATGCCAACAAAAAACAGTTCTCTGCGCGTTGAGGAAGCCATGAGCCACTCTCCAGCTGCCCAGAGCAGAAGAGGTGGCCTGCCTCCTGGGAGATAGTACCATAGCCCATGAGGGGCAGGCCACCAAGGCTGCTTTCCTCTCTTCGCTCCGGTCTGAGTTTAAGTAATGGAAGATCCTCTTTATGTTAACAAAAGTTGTAAGAGGCCATTGCCTGTGATGACGTCGATGACGTTTTGAAAGCCATGCCCCAACAGGCTCTGCCTTGGAGATGGATGTCTTTTTCTGAACTAACTGTGGGGCCTGGGAGGGGCTGGCTGCCTGGATGGGTGCTCTGGGGTGTCCATGTGAAAGCTACTGTTCTGTGACAAACGAGGTACCTGCTGATGACAGCAGTTTTAGGCCAATTCCTGTATAAAATACCAAGAGGAAGGGTGTGAACTGGGTGTGGTTTCTACACATAGCTAAGTGATCAGTCCATAGTTTGCGTTTTTTTCTGACATAGCAAATGTGCATTGAACACTCCTTTACTTTCCTGTAACTTTCTCCCAATCCAGGAAGCATTAACTTTTCAAGCATGCTCAGTTCATTTTTGCTGCATAGTTTTTCATTTAACGGTTAGCCTTTGTCTAGAACGTTCTCCCCTTGCATTTTTCCTTAATTTAGATTTCAGCCTCATGCAGCCTCAGTGAGGCCTTCTGTAACCACCCTGATTCAATAAAAATCCTCATCAGAAGTCTTCTGATCCATGAGTATAAATGTCCTTCCATTTATTTAGGTCTCCTTACATTTTTAAAGCCATGTTTTGTAGTTTTTAGAGTACAGGTTTTACACTTCTTTTGTTCGATTTATTCCTACGTGGGTTTTTTTCCCATGCTATTATAAATGGAATTATTTTTTATTTTCATCTTCAGATGGTTGATTATGAGTGTATAGAAATAGAACTCACTTGTTTATATTGATCTTACAACCCGCCACCTTGCTAAACTTGTTTATTAGTTCTAACAGTTATCAGAGACTGAGGAAATTCCCTTCAATTCTTAGTTTATTCAAAGGGTGTTGGATTTTGTCAAATGCTTTTTCTGTGTCTATTGAGATGATCTTGGGGTTTTTGTCCTCCAGTCTGTTGATTTGGTGTATTACAATGATTGATTTTTGTATGTTGAATCAACCTTGCATTTCTGGATTCAATTCCACTTAGTCATGGTGTTTAAGCCTTTATATATCTCTGGATTCAGCTTGCTAATATTTTGTTGATGACACTTGTGTCTATATTCATTAGGGATATTAATTCATTGTTCTCTTTGGTTTTAATACTAGAGTGATACTGGCCCCATGGAAGGGATTGGGAAGTGTCCCCTCATCCTCTGTTTTTGAAAAGAGTTTATGAAGAATTGGTCTTTATTTTTCTTTAAAAGTTTGAACTTTGCTTTATGGAATGTGTTAAAATTGCTAATCCACTCTTTTATTACAGGTTTCTTTTTGAAACTGTTACTTTCTTATGGTTTCTATTCCTTTATCTCTTTAATTATTTATACTATTTGTTTATGGTCTCTACCAGATAGCTGGTTTCTGTTTCATTTTGTTTGGTTGTTTATGGTGTCATTCAGCCCCGGTGTGCCTGCTGATTCTCTACGATGGTGGGTCACATCCTTCCATTATTTTGATTTTTCATGCTGAAGTCCTCTTTAGGGGCCGTCCATTTTGTCTGTAAGAACCCCATGGACCTGGGGTAAAGTATTCCTCCGGAGAAGCTTTGCATTTGTCCCTGGTAGGCATTCCACGCAGGAGTGTAAAATTCAGATGGAGCCCCAGGATGTGGGCTCGAGGGACTCATTTCTCTTAGGGTATCATTTTCTTCTTCTACTAAAGGTCTCAGTTAAATCAGACTCCTCTGTCCGTCCGCCCCCTCACGCCCTCTCACTGGCTCATAGGCGTCTGAGGACCCCACCAGCACCAATGGGCCTTCGCATCTGCCCCCATCCCGCACCGGCCTCGCATCCTCACACGGGGAAACATGCAACCTTTGAGATGCCTGACCCTTGGGGCCCAGGCCCAGCCCCACTCCTCCCATCCACGCCCATAAGGCCAAGGCCTCTTGGTCCAGGGCTTGGTTTCCTTTTGAGACAGGAGATGTTTCCTCTTTTCTTGCCAACTCAGCTGTGCGTTAGAATGGTCTTGTCACATCTCACCCACAACGTTAACCATTCATAACTGGAGGAATTCTGGGTCTTCCGTCCAGCAGACGCCTGAAAGGGCCTTCGTAGCTGGCCTGGGACACCGCCCCTGGGATAAGGGCCAGGCTGGGAGGCCAGGATCGCATTCCTGCCGGCCTGGCTCGGAATGTGGGACCGGACAAGGTCCTTTTCACATCCTAGTCTCCGTTTTCTCACCTCTGAGGGAGGGTGGTTGATCTTCCAGTTACTTTCAGCTCTAAAATCATCTGAAAAATAATTTCTCCTGGCGTCTAGTCCCCGCACTGATTCGGAACTCTCTCTCTCTTATCTCTGGGTGCCGATGGCCTCTGGGAAGGGAGGCTGTTTGCCGGAGGCAGAGATAACCTGAACATTCTTTCCTTTTCCAAAGGCTGTCCTGAGAACTCTCAGAGATACGGCCTCCCGGGCCAGATGGGTGGAAGTGGGTCTGGCTAATGTCCACTGGCCTTGTCTTGATTGCTCCCTGGGAAAACATCAGCAGAGAAAGTTCCAGACTTTCTTTCCCTAAGCAGATTTTATTTATTTTTCTAGAGTTAGCAAATTCCAAACATCGATCACCTCTGCAAATTTCCTCTTCCCTGGAGGAAATCTTTGTACTTTTCCTTGACTTACCTGCAGTAAGTTCTGGAACACGCTTACCTCCGTTGGGCTTTTTCTGAGCGGGAAGACTTGGGAAAAGGTGCCTGAAGTGCTTTTACAGAAATCTACGGAGCCAGAGAAACAATTCTCATTTTCTTCCCTATTGCCGCTGTCACGGGTGAAGGCAGACACTGGATTGTTAAGCAGTTCACCAAAGTGAACAGCAGGGGGTGCTCAGGGATGGGATAGAATAGAATTTTTTTTAATTTTTCCATTAAAGGATTTGACTTTCAACACTTTCTCTTCCAGGGAGAGCAAGGCCTGCCTCTGAACTGTGTTTTTGTCTGACCCTGCCCCACCGCCCACCTTATCACACACCGTGTTTGTGTCCCTGCACCTGCCAGGTGCCACCTTGCCACGTGGGCCCTTCAACGTTGGCCTCTGGCATTTCCAGCACATTTTTTTCCCCCCCAGAACAGCTCAGACCTTCTGTAACCTTCCCCTGTGTCTATACCTGGGCCTCCGTGCTGACTGACTCGGAATTTCCACGGACCTATGGGAGCAGCGCACGAGGAGAGAATGCTAAAAGGGGAAGGATGAGCCCCGGGGATCTTGAAATTCAGCATAAAACGAACATTTTCATTAGGCAAATGCATGCAATGATAAATAATTAAGCAAACAACCTTGAACGGTAATTTGTTTCTTTAAAAATGCCCCCAATATATTGACATTGACCAAGAAGCACGAGATGGCCTAGGGATCAATGGGAACTCTGCTGAGCACGGAAGGCAGCCCTCGCCACTTAAGCTGGGTGTAATGGCCATTAGGATGCGATCAGCAGATTTGGAAAACTTTTAGCGAGCATTTAGCTATGAAGTCAGGGGGTGCTCTCGGTCCTGCAGTAGGAATGATAAATTCCTGGTGGACAGTGCTTCGCCACCTTAAAGTCTCCCACAGCATGCCCTCACCATCCGTGCGTTCTTCGTTGTATGGAGAGACATTTAAAGTCTATAGTTGCGGTGGTCTTGGGAAGGCGACCAGCAGAATAGGACCCAGATACTCCATGCCCGTTCCTTGTAGAGGGGCGGGAGGGCACACATCTTGGTTTTGCTGGGTTTCCTTGCAGAGGAATGGCGGAATAGATGCAGTTCTGGCCAAAGAGGGCAAGTAGACAAAGATCTGCTGAGAGGGTAGAAAGTGAAACAGTTGGGGTTCAGGCAGCCCCCTGATTACTTCCTAGAAAGCAGATGTGATGCCTGTGCAAGAAGTAGCCACCGTCTTGCAAGCTCGAAGCAGCGAATGAGGCTGGAATCAACGCTTTGAGGTTAGCAGGTGGAGAGGGAGAGAATGGACAGTACCCAGAGCACTGAATTTTGTGTTATTTTTTTAAAATATATTTTTATTAAATACTAAAATTCATGCACTGGAGGTGGAGGGGGGAAGGGTCCCTCAGTCTGGCCTGCACCCTCTCACAGTCTGGGAGCCCTCAGGAGCAGGAGGTGACCTGGCGATCAGGGGAAGGCGATGCTCCCATCACACTCCTGCTGCCACCACTGCCGGCAGTGCAAGCCTTGGCTGGCTCTGGTTACCTGAGCCTCAGGCCGGCCTTGGGTGGCTGGGAGGCTAAGAGTCTGGGGGACTCCAGAGGCAGGCGCCTGGGCAGGGCTGAGGGGACTGGGCGCCACCATTTTGTGGCTGTGGGCACCACCATCTTTGAAGGCATGGCAGTCAATTAGCATATTCCCACCTTATTAGATAGGATTTCAGAGAAGAAGACATCAATGATGAGAATCATTGATTAGTTGCTTTCTGCACACCCCATACAGGGAACTGAGCCCACAACCCAGGCATGTGCCCTGACAGGGAATCAAACCGTGACCTCTTGGTTCATATCAATAGGTCGATGCTCAGCCACCGAGCCAGGCTGGCAGGGCTGGGTTCTGTGTTCTTTGCAGCTGAAAGCCTTCCCAAGCGACCTCTTTTGTTATTAAATTTGGGAGGAATTTGAAATCCACACACAAAAATGTAATGAATCTCCAAGTAAAAAATCCGAATAGTGAGAAAGGGCTTTTTGAAATTTTAATACGTTTACATTTCTTTATTTGGGGAGTGGCCATACTTTGGAAACCCATGGACTGCCAAATAAGGGTAGGATTATAGAGACAAAGGGGGAATATTATGAAAACTGGGACTCTCTGGGGGAAATCCCCTATTATCTGTGAGTTTATGTCCTTGGGCTACTTTGTAAAAGTACTTTTATTTTACTTTCACCGAAGAACATAATTTTACACCCACTTTTCCAAGAAAAAGATTTCTGAATCGTTTTTTCAACTTGTAAAGACTAATCACCCGTTTTGCTTTTGAGTCAGTTATTGTTCCCACAAAACAGCATCAGCAACAACGGCCGTGTCCCCAGAGGTGCTGGGGGGGAAAAGCGTTCTGCATTATTATTAGCCAAAATGCTGATCTATCTCGGGGCTGTAATTGAACTCATAATTCCTGGAGGATTTCTCCCTGTGCAGTGGCTTTCTTCTAAACGCGAGAGGAGAGAGAATTTACCACGCAGTCACTCAGAGCTCCTCAGCTGGTTTGGGTCTTTAATACCAAGCAGACCAGATATTTGTGTGCCTGCATTTCCTCTCGGTCTGATTGAGCTAGATGCTGGGTTATGGAGTAGACGCTTGAGTGCAGGCTCATGGATTCTTCCTCTGAGTAGAATCAGCAACTGGGAGAAAGCAATATTTGGGGCCCAGCCAGTATGGCTCAATGGTTGAGCATTAAAC
Organism: Pipistrellus kuhlii; assembly: GCF_014108245.1. Taxonomy (NCBI): domain Eukaryota; kingdom Metazoa; phylum Chordata; class Mammalia; order Chiroptera; family Vespertilionidae; genus Pipistrellus; species Pipistrellus kuhlii. The sequence continues at coordinate 2,301,078 of NW_023425584.1, forward strand.
TATGGGCCAGGACAAACATGTCAAACTCAAGGCCTGCCAGTCACAAGTCTGACATGTTTGGACCAGGAAATAACGGTTCGATTCCTAGTCAGGGCCCATGCCTGGGTTGTGGGCTCCATCTCCAGTGTGGGGGATGCAGGAGGCAGCCAATCAATGATATTCTCTCTCTCTCTCTCTCTCTCTCTCTCTCTCTCTCTTCCCAATGATTCTCTCTTATCTTTGATGTTTCTTTCTCTCCCTTCCTCTCTGAAATCAATAAAAATTATCCTATATAATAAAAATCTAATAGGCTGTCGGACCATTTATTCGACTGTTCGACCAGTTGCTGTGATGCACACTGACCACCAGGAGGCAGATGCTCCAACTGGTAGGTTAGCTGGCTGCTGGGGTCTGGCCAATTGGGACTGAGCAAGATGGGCTGGACATGCCCTGGAGCCCTCCTACAGTCCCTCCCTAGCCCTGATCTTGCACCATGGGTCCCCTGGCCTAGCCTGCACCCTCTTGTAATCCAGGACCCCTGGGGAGTGACAGAGAGCCAGGCCTTTAGTATATCTATAAAATAAAAGTGTAATATGCTATTTAGACCAGACAGCTGAATGGTCTTCTGGATGTCATTCCAGATGAAGCTGCAGTAGCAGAAGCCAAAGCAGAGGCGGTTAGGGGTGATCAGGTAGGCAGGAGAGCAGTTAGGGGCAATCAGGCAGGCAGGCAGAGGTGGGTAGGGGTGATGAGGCAGGCAGGCAGAGTGATTAGGGGCGATCAGGCAGTCAGACAGAATGGTTAGGGGTGATTGGGCAGGCTGGCAGACCAGTAGTTAGGAGCCACTGGTCCGGGACTGTAAGAGGGACGTCTGACTGCTGGCTTAGGCCCAATCCCACAGATATCCCACGAGGGGTCTCTGATTTCGAGAGGGTGCAGGCTGGGCTGAGCGACCCTCCCCCTGCCCCATGCACAAATTTTGTGCACTGGGACTCTAATATATATTTAAAAGTATTTGGAGCTAGGCCATCATAAGCCTGGCATTGATATCAGGGTAGCCCCACTCTCTGGGGTCTGTCCCCTTTGTGACTTGCTGACAGGGGTCTCCTCTGCCACTGACATGAGAGAGGGCATGAGGACAGGGTGCCTGCCATGGTGGGAAACACAAAGGTCATGTGAATTTAGTTTCTATGTCAGCGATGACGATCCCTGGGTGACCTGGAGCCAGTCATGTCCTGCCCCTGGGTGACCTGGAGCCAATCATGTCCTGCCCCTGGGCCTCCTGTCCTGATCAATAGGAGTGGGGGTGGACCAGACTCCAGATGACCCTGAGGGCAGCAAGGGGCCCCGCTCTCCCTTGTGCACGTGTCTAGAGATGCCGCTGCCCAGCCAGGCCCCCCCCCCCCCCCCATAATACACGGAGTGAGGAGCCGCTGCGCAGGCTGCCAGCCACCCTGCCCCTGGGGCTGCTGGCAGGAGGAGGCCGGGGCGGCTGGGCTGCCTTCCTGGAGGCGGAGGGGAGACCATGGGTCCCCGTTCCGAGGCCACAGCCTGCTCCTCCTCTCCCCTTTCGTGTCTGCCTTTGATCGCCAGATCACTGTAACAGAGATCGCAGCTCACGCCGAGACTGGCTGGCCTGCTCCTTCACCCCACCTTCCGGCTCCAGCCTGGTGGGCAAAGTCACGTGGGATTTCCACAGGCCTCACAGGTTGTGCCGCTATCGTGTCGATGCATTTCAAGTGATGATCACCACCATCTTCACCACATTTTGCAGAGTTAACCCCTCTAGTTGTATGTGTGTGTGTGTGTGTGTGTGTGTGTGTGTGTGTGTGTGTTTCCTGGCTCACGTGGATCTAGCCATTTCTGCAGCCATTCTTTCCCCCCTAAGGTATTTATTTACTTCTCATTCCTCCACCCCCCGCCCTTCTGGAACCTGATTCATTATTTTTCTGGTCATCCACCCGGTCTGAGTCCCTGACCTTTGGCAGCTGTGATGGTGGAGAGGGGGACGGCCACAGATGGACCGGGTGACAGGCCGAAAGCCACGGTTCCTGGGCCACCCAGGGCTCCGGGCCGCTCATGGGAGAAGCCGGCTTTGCAGGGAGCCGGGGACGTGCCGTTGGGACTTAGGCCCACACTTCAGAGTGGGCTAGATTTTCTCCAACCTGGCGCCGCCTTCTCTGCTCTCTGCCGGCCGCAGTCCTTGCTCTGGGCCCGACGGTGCTGCCCTAGTCTCACCAGAGAAATGGCAGTGAGAGGCCGTGAGGTTTCCGCCCAGGACCTCGAAGGAGGCCGAGGCCCGGGGTTCCACCCCAGCTTCGCCCTCCGGCGACGGGGTCCCTCCCCGGAGGCAGGTTCTCCCCCATTTGGGTGGGTCAAGGTGTGACTCACCTTGGCCAGCAGCCTGAGTCACACAGATCAGCTGGCCCCAGGGAGGGAGCCAGGAAACACAACCAGTCATGGGGAGGGAGGCCTCTGTTTGCCTGGGAGGTAAACGCCCCTCCCGCCCCTCTGCCTCAGCCAGGAGGGAGGACACGGAGCCTGTGGGTGTTAGCTCTGGACAATGACGGGCGCCTGGTGACCTGAGAACCTCAGGGACTCTGCTCCGGTCACTGAGGAGGCGGGTGGCGGGTCCTTGGCTGCCGCAGGGAGAGGACGCCAGGGGGCAGCTGTTCCTGTGGGTGCTGTCTCCCGCAGGTCCCTGTGTTTTTCAAAGCCCAGCCAGAGAGGCCCCTAACGCTGCTCCTGTCTATACGTGTCTCAGCAAAAAGATGGTGGGCCCTGGGGGAAGGGGAAGGACGAGGCCCCTCACCCCCCAGGAAGCAAGGCCCCGGGCGGCGTTTCTTCAGGGCCGGGTGCTTCTGGGTTCTGTGTGGAATGCGCAGGACCCCGGCTCTGCAGGGGGGGGGGGGCGGGGGGGGCAGGGGGTGAGGCATAGGACCTGTCACCTGCCCCGAGAGCCCTACCCTGGCCTGAGGCAGACGGAAAGATCTGAATCTTTGTTCACCATTATGTATTTTTTGCGCTACTCTTGATTTTTCCAAAAGGTTGCCTCTTTCTTTCTTTCTTTCTTTTTATTTTTTAAGATTTCTTTATTGGTTAAGATATCACATATTTGTCCTCAACCCCCCATTCCAACCCCCCCTCCCCCCACTCATGCCTCCACCCCACTATTGTCCTCGACCACTGTTTAGGCTCCTACGTATGCACATAAGTCCTTTGGTTGATCTCTCCCTTTTTTCCCCACCCTCCCTCTGAGGTCCAACAGTCTGGCCCATGGCTCCTTATCTCTGGGCCTGTTCTTGTTCATCAGTCTTTTTTGTTAATATTTTTATTGATTTCAGAGTGGAAGGGAGGGGAGAGAGATAGAAACATCAATGATGAGAGAGAATCCTTCAGATCATCTGCCTCCTGCATTTCCCCCTACAGAGGATGGAGCCTGCAACCCAGGGAATCAAACTTCGACCTCCTGGTTCATAGGTTGATGCTCAACCACTGAGCCGCACTGGTCAGGCATCTTAAGGTATCTTTAAAACAAATTTTTAATTTATTTCAGAGAGGATAGGAGAGGGAGAGAGAGATAGAAACATCAATAATGAGAGAGAATTATTGATCAGCTATCTCCTGCACACCTTCTACTGGGGATTGAGCCCACAGTATTGAGCATGTGCCCTGACGGGGAATAGCCCTATGACCCACTGGTTCATAGGTCAATGCTCAACCAGCGGTTTTAATTTTAAATATATTTTTATTGATTTTTTACTGAGAAGAAGGGAAAGGGATAGAGAGCTAGAAACATCGACGATGAGAGAGAAACACTGACTAGCCACCTCCTGCACACTCCCCACCGGGGACGTGCCCGAAACAAAGGTACATGCCCTTGACCGGAATCGAACCTGGGACCCTTCAGTCCGCAGACCCACGCTCTATCCACTGAGCCAAACCGGTTTTGGCTTAAGCGCTCTTGATGACTGAGTCATTTGGTGCTCCCTTCAGTCTTGTGCCGAGTTAGCTGCTGCGGTCACCTCACTTGTCCAGCCCTGTTCCCAGCTGCTGTCTGAGGGTCAGAGAGGTTAGCTGGACAGAGGAGACCACCTCCAGGCCGCTCCCAGCCGGGAGCTCCACCCTGCCCTGCAGGGAAGACGGAAACTCCTATCTTGCTTCCTGGTTTGCACAGACTTGGAATTCCTGGTATGCTGGCCCCCCAGGCTGACTTCTGTGGCCACTAGATGGCGCACTGGCCGCACAGGTGCAGGTGGCACCCTCCCCTAGGAGATTCCAGCTTTGGAGTTACTTGCCAGCCTGGACAGCACCTGTTCATTTGATCCCTGCAGGCAGCCCAATTCTCCCCCTCCCTACCCTTCTCTCTCTCGCTCGCTTGCTCTCTCTCTCTCCCCCTCCCTTTCTTTCCTCTCCCTCTCCCTTCCTCTCTCTCTAAAAATCAATAGAAACAACAACAACATACCTTCAGGTGAGGATTTAAAAAGAAAAAAAGAAAAGAGACATTAAAAAAAAAATGGGTTAGAGCCCAAGAGGAGATGTGTGTGAGGCATTGAACACATTAATTAGTTTGGAGTTGGGAGAACATAAACTTGGGAGTCATTGGCGGGAGGGTGGTGCCAGCCGTTAGATGTCTTAAAGCACTTGGGTTGGTTGTGAAGAAGACTCAGGCAGCACTGACGCCGGACTCCGGATGGGTGGCATGGGAGGCGACGCGGCTCAGGGAAGTGAGTCTGTCCTCTCTGCCTGGGGAATGCCAAGGCCTCGGTCCCTTACGTCACACGATGCTCCCTCTGTCGTAGGAAATCGCATCTCTTGAAAAGTCCTGGGAAACAGCTCTGCTTTCCCAGGAGGCGACAGGCTTCCCCTCCCCCCAAAGTGGATGGCCCTGAAAGATTGGGTCTCAATTATCAGGGGGAAAGGGGTGTGGGGGTGCAGGAAGAGACTGGATTAAAATCGTACACCTATGGATGAGGACAATGGAGGGGAGGAGGTAAGGGCAGAGGGTGGGGCGGGAACCGGGTGGAAGGGAGCTATGGGGGGGGGGGGGAGAAACAATTGTAATAATCTGAGCAATAAAGATTTATTTAAAAAATAAAATAAATAAAAGATTGGGCCTCTTCCCCCTTCAGCTGCAGGGAGCTTGGAGCCAAACATAAAGCTCAGCTGTAATACATTAACCACTTGGGTCTGTCAGCCCGCATATCTGTGTGTTTGCTTTCCTTCGCCTGGGTGTCCTACTTTGAATACCTGGGTTTGGTTTCTAATTTTTACTTCTTCACACGTGTTCTTTCTAGAGTCACTTAAAACTTACATGGAATGAGAAAGTATAAACTAAAGGAGCTGAAACCGGTTTGGCTCAGTGGATAGAGCATCGGTCTGCAGACTGAAAGGTCCTGGGTTCGATTCCGGTCAAGGGCACATACCTTGGTTGTGGGCACATCCCCAGTGGGGAGTGTGCAGGAGGCATCTGATCGATGTCTCTCTCTCATCGATGTTTCTAACTCTCTATCCCTCTCCCTTTCTCTCTGTGAAAAATCAATAAAATATATTTAAAAAAATAAAAATAAAATAAAGAAGGAAATAAGCATAATTGAATAAAGTTGCTTTTTAATAACAATCCGTTTTTTTAAAAGTAAAAAAGATATTGAACGTTTGTCTCTAAAGTAATTTTCTGTATGCAGTCTTCTCTTCCCACTGACTTTCATTAAGCTATTGAAAATGTGTCCCTCAAGGACACAGAATGCTACTCTCCAAATGTTATAAAAAAAAAAACCCGCGTTCACATGGCAGCAGATATGTCCATGCACACGTTTTAAAGAACTATGCTATCCTAAGATCCTGGGAACAATGTGCAGAAGGAGCCACAAAGTACACATGTGAACACGCACCGTGGTTCTGACGTCTGGAGCAGGAGAAAGAACGTGACTTTTCTCCCCGGCCACGTGGCTCTGTGTGGCTCGGAGGCACAGCCTGTCCTGGGACCCACCGACACCCGGTGTCCCAGCCTCAGCCGGCCTCCCGGGCCTTCCTCCCCTTTGCCACTCACCTCAAGCTCCTGCCTTGTTAGTCTGTCCATCTTGGTTCTTCGAGTCAATTCTGTAGCCAGTGAGCTATGGTGTAAGGCCAGTTTGCTCCGAGCCTCAGTTTCCTCGTCTGTCACCGGAGGAAGGCCGGAGCCCAGGCGGCTCCCAGCCCTGCCGGCCCATCGGAACCACCCGGGCGGCTTCCTGCAGCCAGATGCTGCTGCACCCAAGAGTCCACGCTGTTAGCTCCAGGTAAATGAAGTTCTAGAACGGGCAAACCCTCGTCTCCGACGGGAACAATCAGGAGAGTGGTTGCCTGGGGAACAGGAGAGGGTGGATCGACCAGGAAGGGGCAGGAAGGAACGTCCTGGGGTGACGGTGCTGTTGTCTTGGTGGGAATATGGGGTACACCGGTGTGTGCGTTTGTCAAAAGATGTGTGCCTTTCATTGTATGCATACTGACGTCAAAAGAAAAGGAAGACTGTAACCCAACAGTGGACTCTGGTTAGTAATCTCTGTGCTGAAGTGGTTAGGGGTGAGACGCGTTGATGTCACAGCTCATTTAAAAAAAATATGTTTTGTTGATATTTTAAGAAGAAAGGAGAGGGATAGAGAGCTAGAAACATTGATGAGAGAGAAACATTGACCAGCTGCCTCCTGCACACCCCCCACCAGGGATGTGCCTGCAACCAATGTACATGCCCTTCACCAGAATCGAACCTGGGACCTTTCAGTCTGCAGACCGACGCTCCATCCACTGAGCCAAACCGGCTTTGGCCACAACTCATTTTGAAATGCACCAAACACACAAACACACAACAACAACACGGCTTGTCGGGTGGGTAGAGGGAGGGAGAGCTGGGTAGACACGTGATCAGGTGGGTACAGTAAAATGTTAACTGGGGAATCCAGGTGGTGGGTAAATGGGAATGGACTATCCAATTCTTTCCCATTTTTATTGAGGTTGGTAAGTTTTTATAATGAAATGTGGAAGGGAAATTCGGATGCTGGCAGCATGCCCATATTTATTACACCGGGGTCTTTCCTGAAATTGAAAAATGAGAAATCCTGCCGCATGGAGGGAGACACATTTCTTTCTCAAGGGTCACCGGTGTTAAGCCGTTCGTGGACAGAGATGCTGGGGAGAAATGACGCGTCCGGCGAGTGCTGGTTTTTATTCCTGATGATGGTTTATTGGGCTGGAATCTTCCCACAGGTAACGATAATGGGAAAGACCTGGGCTTGGGGCTCCTGGGCTTCGTTGTCATGGCGCTTGTTGCTATGGCCGCCCGGGCCCATAGTGACAGACACCTGGAGTGTGGGGCTGGCGACTGCAGAACTTCCACTTGCACAGCCACCAGGGGGAGCTGTCACCCCAGCAGTTGGCCTGAAACTCCCACTGCTCAACCCCCACAGCTTGAAACCATGTTTTCCTCTGGGGGCCATACAGGGATATTCCCATCATGCCTTGCTTGCCTTCTTAATTCGGCCACCTCCAAAGGATCAAAGCTCCAAGACATGGACCCTTTTCCTCTCTAATCTGACAACCCACCTCCCCACCCCAGCATCCTTCTCACCTTCTCAGCCTGGACTGATGGCCCCACTAGACCTGTGGCCAGAAAGCCCCCTCTAGGCGTGGCCTCTTCTGGGCAGGTGCTGCTCCCTCTTACCTGGCTCATCACTTCTCCCCTGTGGGGACCTTTCCTCTCCTCCCCCCACACCAACCTGCAGAATCTGAGTTGGGGCAGTATCCTTCATGCTGCTTCTAAGACAGTTCCCTTGCTTTCTCACTCAAAAGCCAGCCACTCACCTGTTGTCCCTCTGGGTGGGGTGATCAGACAGGCAAGTGAGTGGTTAGGGACAATCAGGCTGGCAGGCAGGCCAGTGGTTAGGAGCCTGCAATCCCAGATTTCGAGAGGGATGTCCGACGGCTGGTTTAGGCCTGATCCTGCAGACATCCCCCGAGGGGTCCCATATTGTGAGAGGGTACATTTTATTTTATTTTATTTTATTTATTTTTTAAAATATATTTTATTGATATTTTACAGAGAGGAAGGGAGAGAGATAGAGAGCTAGAAACGTCGATGAGAGAGAAACATCGACCAGCTGCCTCTTGCACACCCCCTACCGGGGATGTGCCCGCAACCAATGTACATGCCCTTGACCGGAATCGAACCTGGGACCCTTCAGTCCGCAGACCGACGCTCTACTGCTGAGCCAAACCAGTTTCGGCTCTTTTTATTTTATTTTTAAAAATATTTTTAAATTGATTTCAGAGAGGAAAGGAGAGGGAGAGAGAGAGATGGAAACATCAATGATGAGAGAGCATCATTGATCGGCTGCCTCCTACCCGCCCCCCACCGGGGATCAAGCCCAGGTATGTGCTCTTGACCAGAATCAAACCCAGGACCCTTCAGTTCACAGGCTGACACTCTACCCACTGAGCCAAACCAGCCAGGGCGAGAGGGTGCATTTCAATGACCCACGTGGGTGGCCATCCCACCCACTGGTCTATGGGTACCTTGACGTCCTCACCTCCAGTGATCTTCCCAACACTCCCACCCAGCCACCCTTCCCATGGTCACACCCGGGTCCCGCCATGTTCTAGAAAAGAGACTCAAGCAACCCCCACCCCCACCCTGCTCCACGTCACCCCCACCCGCTCGCTGGCCTCCCAGAGCGCCCATCAGCTCCTCACTGTACCCCTTCCTTACTCATGGCCCCTGATTTAGCCAACTCCCTCGCCCCTCTCCCACCAGCGCCCCCGCGGAGCACACCCAGCACGAATGACACACGCTGGCTGGCTCTCTTCCCACATGCCGGCCGCCCCGCACTCGGGGGACATGGCACCGCCAGCCGGGCTCCCTGCGCTGTACATTCACATCGGGGACTCAGAGCAGTGGGCGCCCCGGGCTGCCTGCAAGCCAGCCCCCCACTTTCCGCAGGTGCTCCCACTTTCTGCTCCCCTCTCCGCCAGCCCCCGGCCTCCATCTGCTCCTCGGAAGCCCGAATTGCTACCTCCATCCAGAAACGAGAAGCCGGCAGCCTGAGCTCTCTCTTTCCATCCTGACAGCCAAGGGGAGAATCCGGCCTTCTCTCCGAGGCCCACTGCCTCTCCCCGCTCCCCCCAGCTCTGGGTCCCACCCCTCTGCTCACTAGAGCTTGTCACTCTCACGTGTACCCCTGTATTCTTGTCAACAGGAAGCTCTCACCAGAGGGCAGAGAACTAACGTTTTGGTTGGAGACCGAAATGCCACTCAGTTTTCCATAAAAAGGAATTTTTCTAATTGCCACCTGATGGGGGCAGGATAAATATGGGGGGTGGTAGAGGGGTGAGACTTTAAAAAAAAAATAAATATGTTTTATTGAGTTTTTACAGAGAGGAAGGGAGAGGGATAGAGAGCTAGACACATCGACGAGAGAGAAACATCGACCAGCTGCCTCCTGCACACCTCCTACTGGGGATGTGCCCGCAACCAAGGTACATGCCCTTGAGCGGGAATTGAACCTGGGAACCTTGAGTTGGTAGGCTGATACTCTATCGCCCAACCGGTTTCGGTGAGACTTTTTTTTAAAAAGAAACCCAGATTGGCCGTAACCTCCGTTTACCGAGGGCTGAGAGGATGGACGTTGCCAGAGGCACCAAAGAGTTATTCTATTTTTTTTTAACTTGGAAATAAAACATCCCCTCGGCAGATGAATCATCGCGGTGCCGACCTCCGGGCGGGGGGACTGTGAGGCCGTGGGGGCGGCCTGGGGGCAGTGTCTGGGCTGGCGGGCCTGGGCGTGCTCGGTGTGAGAGCTTCATTTTCTTTTCTCTGGTTTCCTTTCTAGCACATTTCCGGCCTCGCTCGCCTCCCCTTTCCTCCCGGGCGTCACTCACATTCTCACTTCGCATCATTCTTCCCTCTGAGCGCTCCCTTTCCTTCTTAAAAAACGTATTTCTCCCTCCGCCCACTGGGAGTCTGCTTTCTGGGGCTGTTTACCGATGCCACAGAATGCCAGCGTGGTATCAGACCTGTGGCTGAGGCAGAGGCCGGGCCCAGGGCGGCTCCGGGCCCGGGTGGGCTTGCTCAGCTGCAGGCCGAGTCCACGGAGCAGGGTCACACCGGGGACCCCACAGAGAACAGCCCCCGGGGGGGAGGCGAGGTGGGCGTGCTGCTGCCGGCAGCGGGGCGGGGATGACGGGTGAGGAAGAGAAAGGCATTCTCCCGTTGGACACACAATTTCATGGCTCACCAGCCTCGGACAAGGCCGCCCCGCGACCACAATGGATCAAGACGGCCACGAGACCCCTCAGGAGGCATGTCTGCACACAGACAGAACCCGGACATCCTCCACACCACAGCGTGAGCCAGACATCCTCCATCCTGGCTGACGGGACTCCTCTTCTTCTTCTTCTTCTTCTTCTTCTTTTTTTTTTTTTTTAATATATTTTATTGATTTTTTACAGAGAGGAAGGGAGAGGGATCGAGAGTCAGAAACATTGATGAGAGAGAGTCATCGATCAGCTGCCTCTTGCACCCCCACCACTGGGGATATGCCCGCAACCAAGGCACATGTTCTTGACCGGAATCGAACCCGGGACCCTTCAGTTCCCAAGCCGAGGCTCTATCCATTGAGCCAAACGTTTCGGTTTCAGCAGGACTCCTCTTTTTAAAAAAATCCAACCACAGCTCTAGCCCCGCCCTTTCCATCTTCTAGAGGAGAATCGTTAGGGTGCCCCACCATCCATAGCATGTCCCCGGATTCCTGATGGCACCCAACCCGGAGCGGAGCCGAGCTTCCCGGAGCCCTCCCCACATCAGGCGGCAGAAGCCCAGGCCTGCAGCGGCCTCTCTCTCCATGTTGATCGTCGTCAGCTGTGCTCCTGGTGGTCTCTGGCTGAAGGGCAGGTGGGCTTCGGCGTGCAGGTATTTAGAGAGTGGGAATTTAAAAGATATATATTTTTTGTTGATTTTTTTTTTTTTTTTTTACAGAGAGGAAGGGAGAGGGATAGAGAGAAACATCGATGAGAGAGAAACATCCATCAGCTGCCTCCTGCACACCTCCTACTGGGGATGTGCCTGCAACCAAGGTATATGCCCTTTACCGGAATGAACCTGGGACCCTTCAGTCCGCAGGCCGACGCCCTATCCACTGAGCCAAACAGAACAGGGCTATACAACAGTTTTGTAAGACATGAGCAGTGAGGGAGGGGGAGACGTGAGCAGAGGGTATATGGGTCTGCTCTGTAAAATATAACTGCATGTGAATCTGCAATGATCTCAAAATCAAAATTTTAATTAAACAATGTGGTGACCCACAAAACGGAGATGCGAGTGGAATGACTGGCAGCTCCGGGAAGTGTGACCTGCCCGTATTCCTCGGCTCCTGAGTGTGCAGGGCGCCTGGTGCGGCTGGCATGGCTGGTCCCAGCCCAGGGAAGGGGCTGTGCCAGGAGTCAGAGGGACAGCGGCGGCAGCCGTGGCTCCTGCGTGCCCTTTCTCGTGCTCTCCGGGTGGGGGCTGGGCGGCTGGGGAGACCGCTCCTCTCTCCAGGCCCTGCCATGGGCTGGGTTGAACTTGACGGAGGAAAGTCCTTGGAGGAAAGGGACTCGGGCACGCGGCTGCTCTGGCAGCTCCAGGGCCACTCAGCAGGAGGACGGGAGGCGGGATGACTGTGCGGGTCCCGCTTCCACGCTTTATTGGCGAGGCCGGCTCCCGGAGGCCGGAGCGGGGGAGGCGGCTCGTCCTGATATTTGCAGATTTATTCACGGAGCTTCCCGAACATCTGGATGGGAATACAGGCCGTGCCCCCCGGAGGAGACAGTTAAATGAATCGCTAAAGCACAAAATGTTCCTGCAGAATCGCTTCCATATTTTATTAGAGGCAGGCGGGCATGAATTATTCGTGCGAGGTCGACAGGAGGGTGTGCAGATTCCCTGCCTCTCCCTCCACCGCTCTCTGCGCCTGGACCCCCTGGGAAGGTTGCAGTGAGTGCTGGTGGGGGAGGGGACCGCTCAGGAACCCACTCACCTCTCCGTCACCCACCATCCACCATCCACGGGGCACCCCCTGCAGGCCCGCCGGGCAAGGCTACCCAAATGGAAGCTGCAGGCCTCCTTCTCGTTGACCTACATTTAAGAGACACCATCCAGCCGAAACCGGTTTGGCTCAGCAGATAGAGCGTTGGCCTGTGGACTGAAAGGTCCCAGGTTGGATTCCAGGCAAGGGCATGTACCTTGGTTGCGGACACATCCCCAGTGGGTGGTGTGCAGGAGGCAGCTGATCGATGATTCTTTCTCATCGATGTTTCTAACTCTCTATCCCTCTCTCTTCCTCTCTGTAAAATAAAATAAAATAAAATAAAATAAAATAAAATAAAATAAAATAAAATAAAATAAAATAAAATAAAATAAATATATATAAAGAGACACCATCCGATGTACCAAGTCCTTGTCTGGTGAGCTAATGTTGGGGCTCAATGCCATGAGAGAGGGACTCCTGTGTGGGGGAGGGGACTTCCTTTCCCATATCTCGAGGCAGGAGCGGGGCACTGGCTGCAGGGAGGAAGGCCCATTTTCACGCCCCTCTCCATGTTGGATATGGTACTTAACATTAAACTCCTCTCCCTTAAAGTCTCATGTGCGTCAAGGTGTGGCATTTCTCGGGGGGAAATTGGACACAGTCATGCAAATCTTGAAGTTGAATGGATATTTTTATGTTATTTTTTGAATTTTTTTATTGATTTTACAGAGAGGAAGGGAGAAGGATAGAGAGTTAGAAACATCGATGAGAGAGAATCATCAATCAGCTGCCTTCTACACACCCCTTACTGGGGATGTGCCCGCAACCAAGGTACATGCCCTTGACTGGAATCCAACCTGGGACCTTTCCGTCCGCAGACTGATGCTCTGTCCGCTGAGCCACACCGGTCAGGGCTGAATGGCTATTATTGGTTTGTCGCATTTGTGGCTCTGCCACTGATCCCAGCTGGGCTCCTGAAGGGGCCTGGTTTCTGCTCAGAAAGCGCTTCCTCAGGAAGTCTCCCTCAGGGCAGACCCCCTACCTCGGCCCCCCCCACCCCCTGGGGTGTCTGTTTACAGCCTCCCTGACAGCCCTAGAAGCTGTGGGTCACCCTCTGCTCAGCCAGCCCTCCCGGGCCATGTGGTCGGTGGCCCTTGTCCCATCCCCAGCTCAGACCAAGCCCGCAGAGACAGCTACTCCTCTCTCCTCCCCTCCCCTCCTGTCCCCTCCCCTCCCCTCCCCTCCCCTCCTGTCCCCTCCCCTCCCCTCCCCTCCCCTCCCCTCCCCTCCCCTCCCCTCTCCTTTCTGCGGTGGCCCCTGCCCTGGGAGAATCCTCCAAGCCTCCCGCTGCTCTCTCAGGTCTCCAGAGTCCTCGAAGCCTCTCAGGCCATGGGCTGGAGGAAGCGAGTCCCCTTTGCCCCCAATCTGTGGGCAGAGAAACAGCTCCTCAAGTCCAATCACAGGCCCAAGGTTACCCACCGAGCTGGGAGATTGGATTTGAACTTGCTGTACTGCCTGTCTGCCAGGGATCCCGGGGCAGAAGCGGTGTGTCGACCCCTTTCAAAGGCAAAAAAAATGTGTTGTCAAAAGTATATAGGAAACCTGGGCGGAGAGGCGCCTGGAGGGGGAGGGTGCCCAGGACCGTGTCTGCTGTTGGGGGGGGAGGGGTGGTAAACTGTGGAGGGGGGTGACCGAGGGCCGTCTGAGGACTCCATTTATGCTCAAGCCAGGCAGACACGTCGGCCTGCCTCTTGCTTCCCAGCAGCGGGTGCCTGGCCTGCTTAGAGATGCAAGCAGCGGGGCTGGATGGAAACAGGAATGCAATCTAATTACTCTGCAAACCCAGAGGGGCCGGTGGGCACTGGAGGGGGTGTCTAGTGCTCATTAACTGAGCGCTCATCAGAGGCCCCTTGGGTTCCAGCTTTCACATTCATACGGAAAAACATTCCCTCGAATGCCCGCTGCGGTGCATGGAGGGGAATACATTTGGCCGTGGCGTTGTTTGAATAATGGAGGACCTCGTGGCATTTCTGGGTCAGGGCTGGACATGTGCGGTCTCAGCGTGGAGTCCTGGGAACGTCTGGGTCTCAGCACCCGAAGATCCGGGCAGGCCCGGTCCCCTTGGGCGGTGTGGCTTCAGGCAGGTCTCGGCTGCATTGATCTGCAATTCTTTCCTCTGTGACAGTCAGTGGATGGGAAGAGCTCCCACTTTAGGGTTGTCCGAGGGCATCGTCAAGCTCACATTAAATTGTGCCCCACCAGCATAGCCAGGTTCGGTGAGCCTGAGACAGGGCGGTGAAGGATAAAGAAAAGACAGACCGGAGAAGAAAGCTGGGGCTAGGTGGGACACTGTCCTCTCTGATGAGAGGCAGCACCGGGGCCTGCAAGCTGAGTCTTTATTTTAGAGGCCTGGTGCACAAAATTTGGGTACTCAGGGGCAGGGGTGGGGGGTCCCCTCAGTCCATCCTGCACCCTCTCATGGTATGGGAGCCCTCAGAGAATGCCACCTGACGGGGAGCAGGCCTAAGCCAGCAGTAGGACATCCTTAGAGCTACAGTGGAGGCAGGAGAGCTCCCACTACCGCTGCTGAGCTCTCCAGCCATGAGGCCAGCTCAAGGCTTCTGGCTGAGAAGCACTCCCCCTGTGGGAGTGCACTGCCCCCTAGTCATCATAACGACTGGTTGTTCTGCTGTTCAGTCGATTTGCATATTAGCCTTTTATTATATAGGATTCCAGGAGTCAAAGTAAGGGCGTGGTCAAGATGTTTACAACGTTCTTGAGTTTCGAATCTACTCAGTTACATGCACCTGATCGAGCTTTGGTTCTTTGTTGCACCTCCCGCAGCTTATATCACTCAGCCACGTGGGGCCACAGGTCGGGCCCATAACCTGTCCACACACGGTAGCCGCTCTCCACATTAAATGTGCTGATCTCTCTTCTCCCCTTGATTTTGAGACCTCTGTGCAAGCACCGACCGCCGACTGCCGTCATCACAGGCGGCAGGGTGTCTGAGAAGACAGGACCGAGCGTCTCCATAAGCCCAGAAGAGGCCTGTCCCCTCATCAGGGCTCTCCGGAGATCACACTAAATCCCACGGATTTTTGGGAGGAATCAGCTTGTGGAATAATGGTGGCTGAGAAGTCCCATGGTGGGCCATCGGCACGCGGAGGCCCTGCAAGGCTGGGGATACAGAAGATGAAATGAGGGAGACATTCCAGCAAAAGCAGTGAGGCAAGGAACAAGGGGAGAATTCCTCCTCCCTCCGCGTGTTGTTTGATCCACGCCTCAATGGCCTGGAGGAAGCCCGCCCACATGGGAGAGGGCCGTCTGCATTACCGAGTCTACGGATTCGAATGCTGATCCCACCTGGCAGTGCCCTCACAGACAAACCCAGAAACCCCGTGTCCTCTGGCACTCACAGCTGGTGCACACTCTGAAGTGAACCCTCACCGCTTGGGACATTTCTTCTTCTCACCCCTGAAATGGGAGGCCCCGTCTTTGGCAGCTCAGCTCACTTCCTGGGCGACGGGAGAAAACGTTGAGAGCCACTGGGGCCCAGGTCAGGGCAGAGTGTTCTTTATTCAGGGGGATGGCGCTGGGGTCCCGGGGGGGGGGGGGGGCTCCCCTTGGCTCTCTGTGTCCCTGAGTTTGGTCCGGCGTGCAGGACCTCTCCACGCTCTGTCTGTGTTCAGGAGGCAGGCTAGTGTCAATAAGAAGCATCAGGATTCGGGGAGCCATGGCCCCCTTGGGAAGGGAACATGTTTTCCTTTCTCTCTCCTGGCTCTGCAGAAGGGCTGTCCCCAGGAGGGTGTGGGTAACCTGGACGCAGTGGGGAGATGCACTGAGGATGGCAGATATTGAACCAGGGCCCAATCTGAGGAAAAGCCTAGGGCACAGAAGGAGGAGGAGCCCAGGCCGGAGGAGGAGAGCGCCTCCTGCAGGCAGGTGTGAATAATGCAATGCTGTGGCTACTTAACAGAACCATCCGGAGGGGAGGGCGCTTGTGCATTCTCTTTGATTTCTCCTCTCACGCCTGTGGGGTGTCCCACTGGTGTGCCCACCTGCCGGGGAAGCCGAGCCTCTAGGCGTGTGTGGTTTGGTTCAGGGCTGAGCAGATTGCTCTGGAGGCAGCGAAAGGTGCAGACTTCTGCCTGCCCCCCCCCCCCCCGTGCCACGGCCCCCCCCCCCGGTGCCACGGCCAGCCAGGGATCACGGGAGAGCCACTCATTAGGGCGAAAAGCAGACAGTGTGCGTTAGGAAAAGAGACACCACACACGGTGGACTGGTTGGTTACCCAGGTGATTAGAGAGCGGAGAAGCCCCAGAGTCAAGTGAAGCGGCTCAGTGATGAGCGGCAGCCCTTGGGATTGGCCAGACCCGGGAGGAAGTGGTTTTCCTGGAGCCCAGGATCTGCAGCCTTTTGGGGGGAGGCGGAGTCATGGCAAGGGCTTTGGATCCTGTAGGGGTGTGACCATGGAGGGAGGCAGTGTGATGGGCACCAGAGCCAGGAAAGAGATGGAGCCTTGTTGGTGACTTGAGCTGAGTCATGGGACCGGAGTGACCATCTCCCACTGGGTTGGCAGGGCTGTGAAGGCAGCATGGGGACCAGGGATGCCTGAGGACAAGCCAACAGAGGGGAAAGCACAGCCATGGCCACAGCAGCAGAGTGCTGACAACACTGTCCCCATGCCTGGATGTAGCTATGCCTGAAGCCACATCTCACCCATGGTGCTAACAAGTTCTTTCTATCTATATACTAGAGCAGTGGTCAGCAAACTCATTAGACAGCAGAGCCAAATATCAATAGTACAATGATTGAAATGTCTTTTGAGAGCCGACAACTGACTTCTGCGCATGGGCCTCTAGCACACACACACACACACACACACACACACACACACACACTTTTATTTGATTTCAGAGAGGAAGGGAGAGGGAGAGATAGAAATATCAATTATGAGACAGAATCATCCATCCGTTGTCTCCTGCACGCCCCCTACTGGGGATCGAGCCTGCACCCCCAACATGTGCCCTGCATGGGAATCGAACGTTGACTTCCTGGTTTATATCGGGTCTAGTAATAATCAATGTCGTTTTTTAACATTCGTTTAAAATCTTGCTTGGCGTTGACTTGTATTGACATAACCTTCAAACACGTGGTATCTACAGAACGTGTGAAGTGCAATTAACAAGTTTTGCTTGAAAAAGTTTGTGTTTGGTTTGGTTTTTGTTGCAAAACTAGGGCTAAGAAGATGGCGGATGAAGAGCATATTCAGCACTGCATGCTTTACGAGTTCCAATTAGGAAGAAAAGCAAGTGAGGCTGCAAAAAACATCTGTAGTGCTCTTGGTCAAGATGCAGTTAGCGCCAGAAAATGCCAGCGTTGGTTTGAGAAATTTCACGAGGGAAATTTTTCATTAGATGACAAGAGTGGTTGAGGCAGTGTGTCCAATTTTGATCAAGAAGCTCTTCAAGCTCTTTTGGTGCAAAATCCTCAAATTACCCAACAAGAGCTTGCGACAACTTTAAATTGTTCACAAAAAACAATTTCCAATCAATTGCGTGCACTTGGCAAAGTCCAAAAGTTTGGAAAATGGGTTTCTCATGAGTTGACCGACAACAACCGTAATCAAAGAGTCACAATTTGCAGTTCGCTCCTCTCTCGTCAAAACCGTTTGCCGTTTTTAGAGCAAATTGTTACCGGAGATGAACAATGGGTGCTGTATGTTAATTTAAAAAGGCGGCCTCAATGGTTGGACAAAAATGAGGCTCCGCAGCCCACGCCAAAACCTGACTTGCATGCGAAAAAAGTGATGTTGTGTGTTTGGTGGAATTTTAAAGGAATTCTTCATTATGAACTTTTACCATCTAACCAAACCATTACAAGTGCAGTGTATAGTGCCCAATTGGAAAGGTTAGCCCAAGCTTTAAGAGAAAAAGAACCCGCGCTGATTAATCGGAAGGGCGTAATTCTTCACCACGATAACGCACGACCGCATACTGCAAGAATCACTGCTGAAAAACTGTGCCAGTTGGAATGGGAAGTTCTCCCTCAACCAGCATATTCTCCTGATATTGCCCCTTCTGATTACCATTTGTTTCGTTCTTTGCAAAACTTTCTTCTTGGAAAAAAATTTAATAATGAAGAATGCCTCAAAAATGCATTGACCGAATTTTTTGCATCAAAATCACAAGAATTTTACAACAGAGGGATTAAAATGCTTCCTGAGCGTTGGGCACAAGTAGTAGAAAACAACGGCAACTATATTGTTGATTAAATTTTGTTGTATTGGCTGAGACCGGTTTGGCTCAATGGATAGAGCGTCGGCTTGGGGACTGAAGGGTCCCGGGCTCAATTCCGGTCAAAGGCATGCACCTTGGTTGCGGGCATATCCCCAGTAGGGGGTGTGCAAGAGGCAGCTGATCGATGACACTCTCTCATCGATGTTTCTAACTCTGTATCTCTCTCCCTTCCTCTCTGTACAAAATCAATAAAATATATAAAAAAATAAAATTAAAATTTTTTGTTGTTGTATTGTTTAAATAAATTCGATTTAAAAAAGGTATTAGAAAACGACATTAATTATTACTAGACCTAATAGGTTGACGCTCAACCACTGAGCCACACCAGCTGGGTAGAAGTCCCCTCTTGTTGAAAGGCCCCGTTGTGTTGGGATTTCAGCCACTTGTCAGTCACTGGGAGTCCTAATTAATGCACGTGCCATGGGCCCCAGCCCCAGGCTTCGCATGCCTTCTGGGCCGAATGTGCCTTGGCCATCAGCTCCATAGGTCTGGTCCCCGGGACGGGGGTCCCTCTGTAGCGGTGGTTTGTGCAGAGACAAGCAGAGGAGAAGGTGGTGGGACGCCATCTGGGGGTGTGAGGGCCAGGAGGGTGTACTTTTCCCACCCAGGGCTTTTGAGGACTTGCCCAGAAACCCTACGTGTTAGGTGGTGGGGCTGGGACTGGCCAGGTTGTTAGGCCCTTTGGAGGCTTTGCCAGAATTTGGGCCTCGGGTGAAGGCTGCCCGCTTGCGTGTGCGTGTGCGTGTGCGTGTGTGTCCTCATTAGGCCAGGATGGTAGCCTTTTCCCCACCCAGCGGAAAGAGCTCTCCTGGTGACAGTGGGTGTGGAGGCTCAGAGGAGGTGGTGCTGGCCCCAGCCTCGCCCTGGCCCAGGCTGGCCTCTCTGCTCCCCAAGTCCAGGAGGGCGGCTTCCGGGCACAGGGCTCTTTGTGCCTCAAAGACAGAGCCAGAGTGGAGCTGAGCCACCCAGGGCCTGTCAGCCCTGGCCCCTCCCCCCGCCCCTGCCCCCTGCACTTTGCACATTCAAAAGCTATTTTGGAATTTGCAGCACATCTGATCCTCTTTAATGCACGTCCGGGCGGCGCAGCTGTGCCTCAGTGAAAGGATGTTCTCTGATCCAAAGAGCTTCGGGGCCTCCTGACCCCGCTCCCGGGCGCTCACTCCGGGCCCAGACTCTCCGATGAATCATGCATCAACTCCGGTGGCTGCTGCTCGCAGAGGTGGCCGCCCTGGCTCAGAGAGAGAGGGTAGGCGCTCAGAGAGAGAGGGTAGGCGTGGGAGCGTGGGAGGCAGAGGGTCAGGGATTCCAGCAGGGCGTGGGGGCGGGGAGCGGGAGGAAGCCGACCCTGGAGCGGGGAGATGGATGTGGGCTCCAGGGGGAAGCTGGCCTGCCCAGAGTTTTGCCTCAGGTCACGTGGCCACGGGTCCCCTGCTACCGCTCCTCCGTGCACGTGGTCCCTACATGATAGGCTATCCTGATCGCAGGGCCTGGCACTCAGAACAGTCCCATCTGGAGCCCGGGGTCACGGGGGTGGGCTGGGGAGGGAGTGGACAGATAGGAACCAAAGCTCGGGGTGCGGGGAAGGGGGGTGTCTCTGCAGGTGGGGAACCATAGACACCCGGACTAATGAGAGATGCGGGCAGTATGGCAGCTCCCGCACCCGGAGGCTCGCACAAAGCTCGTTAACACATGCGGGGACGGAAATGAAGCCCCGCCATCGCCGGTCCCTAAAAAACGTGCCAGCCAGACAGCCGGACGGCGGGGGGAGGGCGCCCGATGTTTCTGTCGTTGGCAAAAATACATTTCGATTTTGAGGGGGAGGCACAGAAATTCGTGATTCAACTCTTAAAGCAATGTTCAAAGTTTCTCCTTTTTCTTTTAAGCTTGAAAATGCCCCTGGAAAGGAACATGGAGACATGTGTTATTTAACAAGGAAAGCCTCTCCCTTCAATGAAATGAAGGAAAACACGCAGCTGCACCAGCCCAGTGGATCTTCCCGACAGTGGTGGTCCCCGTGGGGGGCCGAGGGGATAGGAGGTGATCCCCATTGTGGGGCAGAGGTTAGAGCCACTGGCCGCTGACTGAAGGTTCATGTGCTGGAATCTTCCAGCCTGTTGTTGTTGTTGTTCTTCGTCGTCGTCTTCTTGATTTCAGAGAGGAAGGGAGAGGGTGAGGAAGATAGAAACATCAACGATGAGAAAAATATCGTTACTTGGCTGCCTCCTGCACACCCCACACTGGGCATCAAGCCCACAACCCAGGCATGTGCCCTGACAGGGAATCCAACTGTGACCTCCTGGTTCATAGGTTGACTCTTAACCACTGAGCCATGTCGGCCAGGCTTTCCAGCTTCTTTCTCTGGCTTCTGCCAACTCACCTCCTGCCCCCACAGAGCCTGGGAGCCGGGAAGGCATGGAGCCACCTGTCTTAGAGGTGCGCTCCCCATGCCCACCGCCTCCTGGAGGAGTGAGGTTCCAGGGAGACCAGCAGGATGGGATCTAACAAGGGGGTTTGTGAGCTCTGACAACTTGGGGGACTCCCTGTGGGAAAAGGAATCCACAAAGACCATATAAACTTTGGTATGAAAGTGAGTGAGAGTGTTTAGGATGAGAGAGGAAATCACCGCAGAGCATGGAGCCCTGGGAATCAGGTCCCTTTCCTCCTCCGCCTTTAGGCAGTCCACCAAACATGTTTGCCGAGCCCAGCCGAGCCCAGCCTGGCTCCTCTCCCCTCCCGATGCTCTCTGGCTCTCGGCATCTCCCAGGAGCCCAAGCAGAGGAAGGGTTCTGATGTTGGGGCTTCCTTAGCTTTATCAAAAATGTGTCTCAGGGATAGAGGCTGCCAGTGAGGTCCCACCTCCGCCCGGCCCGCGATGTGCCTCTGGTGGGACCCAGGGCCTGTGCGGGAGGGAGAGGCTGGATTTGGAAAGACCCAGCACTCCTGTGCTCCGGGATTCCGGGGAAGTTGCCCGGAGGCAGCTTGTGGGGGCTTGCAGTTGGAGTGGATGAAATCTGGCCAATTGCATCATACCCTGCTCAGAGATAGAGCCCACAGGCAGGAGGGAGCTGGCAAGCCAGGGCCTGGTGGCAGTTGTGGGCAGAGCCATCCAGCTGGGGCCAGGCTGGGGGCGTCTTGGCTAAGACGTGGAGGTTGTCTTGCCAGGGCTGATCACCGGTGTGGGAGAGGGAGCGTGGGGTCCCCCAGGCCCAGAGCCCCTGCCCCACTTTAGCCCATTTGGTTCGTTTTGATCTGAGCGAATTAGGACATCACAGTCCTTTTCTAGGAGGCCTACCTTTTCTAGGAGGCCTTGTAGTTGGCCTGCAAGAATGTCTGTCCACATGGAAAAAAAAAAAAAAAAAGACCCGGCTGGTGTTGCTCAGTGGTTGAGCATTGACCCATGAACCAGGAAGTCACGGATTGGTTTGATTTCCTGTCAGAGCACATGCCCGGGTTGTGAGCTCAATTCCCTGTTAGGAGGCAGCCAATCAGTGATTCTCTCTCATCACTGATGTTTCTATCCTTTCTTCTCCCTTCTTCTCCCTCTGAAGTCAATAAACACACACAAAGTTTGTCCATCCAAAGTGAGCAGCCAATGGTCATGTGGCCACCGGAAGGACAGAGAGTCCCGGCCTGGCGACCTCCCGCCCAGTGGCTGAATCTCACTGGGCAGATCACTCAGTCGGCATTGTGGTTTTTAGCTATCTGGGTCCCTGCCAGTTCACCCCCAAGAGGGATGGAGCCACTTCTCTGTGCCCACAAGTCAATGTCTGGTGCCGAGCCAGCGCGTAAACATCACCCTCCTGAATGAAAACTAGATTTCTGAGCGTGCCGGTGATGGTGGTGGTGGTGGTGGTTGGCTGGGGGTACGGGCTGGACCCAGGCGGTGATGAGTCTCCAGGAAAAGGCTCGTTTTGCATGGCCGCCTTCTCCCCATGCCTGCCCTCTGTGTCCACATTTCCCCCAGCAAGACCCAGGCCTACTGGATTAGGCCTCTTAGCTGATTACACCTGAGAGGACTCCATTCCCAAGCAGACTCAAGTTCTGAGGTGGGGGGTTAGGACATTCACATGTGAAACCTGGGCTCACTATTCAGCCCACATCACGTGGATACGCTGCCCACCCCCCTACCTCCCCATGTTCTTCCCCTTGTTTCTTTTTCTGCAAAACTCAGTCGTCCAGGAAGACGTAGAAATGGCAGGTCACCTTGGCTTGCCCTGCCCCACACCTTCCTCATCCTCCCTCCACTCCCCAGCTGTGGACCCACCCTGCCTGCCATCCCTTCCCCTCCCCTCCCCTCCTCCCCTCCCCTCCCCTCCACACAGAGCCCCGCCCCAGTCTGTGGGCCCCGCCCCTACCTCACTCCACTTGGAGTCCGGTCTCTCTCTAATTCAGGTCACCATCTTCCTTCTTCTGCTCTTGTGTGTTTCCAGAAATAATGGGACTAAAATTACTTTCCAGAACTTTTGTGGGATTTGGGATGTCCCCTTAGGAAGCAGGTGATGGCTGGGGAAGGCTGGCGCTCCCTGAGGGGGTAAATGATTCCTTCAGGGTCATGGGGCTGAGTGGGCTCCCAGGAGGAGCTTCTCCAGGCTTCTTATCTGATGCTCTGGGCTGGGCCAGTGGGGAGGGGAGGCGGCTCCCTGACCAAAAGAGAATGACAATGGCAATGACAAGAACAGCTCACCCCCAGGTAATTTACAAAGCCAGTCCAATACCACCGTCTGGTTTGATCCTTAGTCAAAACAAAAAGCAAAAATAACCCCGCATGGTGTGTTTCTATCCCCATTTTAAAGACTGAGAAACTGAGGCCCAGTGAGGGAGGCAAGCTGACACCAGGTCTGTCTCTTTAAAATTTTTTATTTTTATTGATTTCAGAGAGGAGAGGAGAGAAAGTGAGAAGCATCAATGATGAGAAAGAATCATTGATCTGCTGCCTCCTTCACGCCTCACACTGGGGACTCAAGCCGGAAACCTAGACACGTGTCCTGACCCGGAGTTGAACCGTGACCTCCTGCTTCATAGGTTGGCATTTAACCACTGAGCCACACCGGCCAGGCCAGATCTGTCTCTTTGGAACAAGGATATGCGAAGCAAAAAGAGGGGAGGCGACCTTGAGGCTGGACAGAAGGTTGGCATCCTGCACTGGAACGGCAGGAAGATGGGGACACAGAGCGGAGGGTGGCTGAGACCAGCACAGCTGCCGGGGCCCGCCTCGTCCAAGCTCTGCACCTCGATGAGGCCCCGGAACCGCTGCCTGGCCTGAGTGAGGTCCATCGGCCCCCCCTCTGCTCACAGGAGCCTCTGGGGGACCCCAGAGCCCTGGCTGACCTGGCCGGGAAGGAACCTTCCAGACTGCAGGTTTCCCTTCCTGGAAAAGGCGAGTTCAATAACACTATCAACGCCGCCAGCCAACCAGACCCAGAGCGCGCGTCTCCAGGAAACCGTAACGGAGATGACGGATGCCTTTCTCCTTTTGGGCTGGCATGCTTGATGTGCGATCGCGCTTATGACAACAGAAGGCGTGTAACAGCGCTCAGCGACTGCTTCTTAGAAGTAATAAAATAACTCCAAGGGACTCGTATGCCAAGGAGCCTGAAGATGAATGCCGCCTGTGAATGTGGCCTTGCTTCATATTTCACAGCGTTGCGATTCCACGCCGGGCAGGTGGCGAGCGCAAACCGGGACTGTGTGTGTGTGTGTATGTGTGTGTGTGTATGTAGGTGAGGCCTCCCAAGTGTCCAATTCACTGTGTGATCCACATTCAGCCTTGAAGGAAGAGGTGAGACTCACAGTTTTCTCCCTTCAACTATCCTTCTAAGGAATGGCAGTCTTAGGACTAATCCTATATAATAAAAGCCTAATATGCAAATTGTCCAACCTGGAGTTTGACCGATTGCTATGACGTGCGCTGACCACCAGGGGGTGGCACGGAACATGGCTGATGTCGGCAGCGCTAGCAGCAGGCAGCAGTGGAGGTGCTCCCAGTCCCAATGGACCCTAATGAGAGTGGGATGGCAGTGGGATGGTGGAGCAGGTGAGTGGGCAGTACCAGGCCAAGGCAGGGTGCCAGGCGGGGCTGTGAGGCTGTGAGGCTAGGGGCATGAGCTGGGGCCTGATTCCCACTGGCCACTCTGAGGGACCCCCACCCCTGCATGAATTCATGCACTGAGCCTTTAGTTTACATTAATAAAATAGAAATATGCAAATTGGCCATACCTCCACAATGCTCACCAGCCAAGCAGGAGTGAGTATGCAAATTAACCCAACAAAGATGGCAGGTTAATTTGCATACACAGGCACGGAGTGGCTGGGTAGGGAGGGATGCCTACTATGAGGCTGGGGGAGGTGGCCTCTCTATTGGGTCACTGCCAGTCACATGTCGCTATTTGATTTCACTTTAATGTTTAACTTAAAGATGAAATAAGATTACACATGTGGTGCTCACTGGCACAAGCCCCTATGCGGGCTGTGGTGGTGGCTCCTGGAACCTCCTTTATGGCCGGGCCTTTTCTGTCCTTATTTGTCCTCCCCGAGTGCTAGGGGGCCGTGATAGATGGCAGCCCTAATTGCTTCTGACGGGCTCCGTTACAAGCTCTCCAAGAACGTTCCAGCACGATCATGCCCGCTGGGGCCAGGTTTTGTCTGGAGACATTCCAGCGGGCAGCCTCTGAGGCGCGAGAGCAGTCAGTTCTTGGAGACAGTGAGTCAGAAGGCAGGTGTGTGTCTGTAATAACGGCGGACAGTGACGGAGACACCGCGGGCAGTCACGGCCGGGAGAGGGGACTGGCGAGGAAGATGGATGGCGCTGTGGCCGGGGAAGGAACCTCTCGGATGTCTCGGTCTTTTGAAGAGAAACCTTCTCAAAGAGACAATCTTCAGAAAAAACAACAACAAAAAACGTGAAACACATGTTTAAGTTTCCTTGAGAAAAAATTTCTGGCTAAAATAGACAGTCCCTCCCCCCAACCCCGTCCTCCTCCAGGCCTGTCCTCCCTTCTTTCCCCCAGTTTCCCGCCCGCCCACCAGGATTAGGGCAGCTGTGGGGACGGGCCACTGTCCCACTTCATGTGTGAAGGTGCCTGTGTGCAGGAGTGTCTGTGTGTGTGTTTGCAGGCACCTCTATGTCCATGAGTGTGTGCAGGTGTGTCTCTGTGTGCATGTGTTTGTAGGCATCTCTGTGTGCAGAGTGTGTGAGTGTGTGAGTGTGTGCAGGTGTCTCTGTGTGAGCATCTTTCCAACCCCTTCCCTGCACATGGGAGCAGGCCCTGTGATCCCGGATGCCTGGCGGCTGCCAGGGTGAGAAAGCTGCCAGCTAGACCAGGGCGTGGGGAAAGGCGTTTGAAGTTTCTCAGTGCAGGAACAAGCTATTTTCACCAGGTCCTGGGCTGCCTTCTGCACACCTATTCAGAGCATCCGCTGGAAAAGACCAGAGGCAGGCTTCTAATGGGCCCCGGGCCCTGGATCGATGCTGGCCTTTTATCCTTTATTCATGCTCTTCAGGGGTCATCCGCCCAGCTGCCTGGGAAGGCACCAGAGGGGGCACCGCAGCTGCGCCTCCGCCCCGGCCTTCCTGCCCGCCGCCCAGCGCGTGCTCCTCCCGTGGGTGCAACCCGCCTTCACCTGCCCATCCCCCATCTCAGCCCTGTTCGGGCCCTGGTCAGAGCGCAGACTCCATCAGCTCTCAGCTCTTGCTGAGGCCATGCCATCCACCCATGCCACCTGCTGCCCCCCACCCCCCCGTAATTGCTCGCACAAAGTCAGCTCTGAGCTCTGGGCTGCCAGATCCAATGGGCGCTTCCTGCCAAGTGGCGGGGCTCTTGCAGCTTCCAGCCGGCGGCAGTCGCCTCCTTCTTCCTTGGCTTCTGCCCCCTCACCTTCCCCTGGGACTTAGCGAACAAAGGAGACTGGGTGACATCATGGAGAGGACGGTGCTGTGAAGAGAAACAGAGCCGCCTCCACACAGGGTCCCGTGGGGCAGCCCGGAGTCGGGAGGCAGAGCAGGAATGAGGGGGGCAGAGGCCACCCCTTGACTGTTTTTGAGGGAGAGGCAGGGCACCTCTTGACAGGCTGGTGTGAATGGGGTGGCAGGCTCTGGCTGCCTGGCGGTCTCTAGCTGTCTGGTACGGGGCCCTGGAGCATTAGGCAGGGGAAATACTGGCTTGTGGGTGAGAGAGGAAGCGGGTGAGTGGGGGTACAGGCTCAGGATTGTTAGAATATTTGTAATATGGTTTTCATGTCCCCCTGAAAGCTAGACCACAGGGAAGCCAGAACCAAATGGTTAGTTTGGTCCCATGATTTATGGAAGCTAGATAGACAGATATTGAATCTAAGAAAACACGGAACAACTTGCTCCAAACCATGGCCTCTTGCCAGCATCCTCTGCTAAGCTCTGAATGTTGGCGTGTGCTATGGCTGGGACCTCCAGCCACACTCCTCTCAGGGAGAGTCTCTAAGCACCAGGGAGTGACATACCATCTCTCTGTGTGTGAGTGTGTGCAGGTGTGTGTGTGCAGACATGTCTCTGTGTGTATGTTTGTAGGCATCTCTGTGTGCATGAGTGTGTGTGTAGGTGCGTGTGTGCAGGTGTGCCTCTGTGTGTATTTGTGTATTTGTAGGCATCTCTGTGTGTGTGAGTATGTGCAGGTGCGTGTGTGCAGGTGCATGTGTGCAGGCATGTTTCTCTCTCTCTTTGTGTAGGCATCTCTGTGTGCAGAGTGTGTGACTGTGTGTAGATGCATGTGTGCTAATTCAGGGGAGGCCCCCAGAGAAGATCCAAGTCTCTTCACAACCTGATAAATATTTAATGTGGTAACCAAAGACTGATGTTAACTATTTTTAAGAACAAGATGGAATTAAACGTGTACATCATGAGAGGCAGAGGCGGCGGTACAGATGGCTAAGGTGCATTGACACCCCAAATCCTGATGCTTCAGGGCGAGCCCTCACCAGTCTGGAGATGCCAATTGATGCCAGGTTTGCGAGGTTAAGTATCCATGTTACAGACATAAGACCGACCACTGACATGCCGGCAACAGAATGCAGACCTCCCGAAACCGTAGGCATTCAGGCGACCTTCATCCACAGCTCACCTGTGCAGGGCTGCCCTGAGCCCCCTCAGGCTTCTGCATTCCCCGGACGGAGAAGCAGAGGCGCCTGGCGGTTAGGGAGCTCTGTGGGTGACTGGCTCTGAGAGGCAGAGCCAGCATGGGGGTCCCAGGCAGTTTGGCTCGGTGCCCCCCTTCCCTGCTTCATTGCTGTTTAGGAAAGAAGAAGAAGAAGAAGAAGCAAAGGTAAGTTAGGGGGAGAGGTCTGAGCTGCAGAGAAGGACGTGCACAGCCAAGGTCACATGGGATGAGGGGGGATGGGGTTGGTGTTGGCGTAGCCCCCAGCTCACTGCCCAGACAGCCCCTCACCTGGGTGGGTGAGTGTCTCTGACAGCTGCAAGGGAGTGAAAATAGAGGGTAGGTGGTGTCTTTTTTTTTTTTTTTTAATACATTTTATTGATTTTTTACAGAGAGGAAGGGAGAGAGATAGAGAGTTAGAAACATCAATCAGCTGCCTCCTGCACACCTCCTACTGGGGATGTGCCCGCAACCAAGGTGCATGCCCTTGACTGGAATCGAACCTGGGACCTTTCAGTCCGTAGGCCGACGCTCTATTCACTGAGCCAAACCAGTTTCGGCTGGTGTCTTTAATAACAGAGGAGAGGAGTCACTGCAATAACGCTGGAGGACCCCTTCCCCATGTGCCTGGCCTTACAGATCAGGAAGAGCAGTGGCTCTCGGACACCAGGGCTGCTCCGGGGACCCCAGAGCCCAGGGCTGCACCGGGAGGGGTCTCCACTCAGGGCCCAGGGCTTTGGGGGCGCCTGCTTCATTGCAGCTGACCCAGACAGCCGCTCCGGCACGGTGCTTTCCAGAGTCACTGACCCAGTGTTCGCCTCTCCACCACCCCAGACACATCTGACCCGTCTCTGAGGGCCCGTCAGAGCGGGATGGCCGTGCGGACAGGACAGCTCTCTGCCTCACACGCTGTGCGCCTCCTGCTTCCCAGGGAGACGGCTCGGGTGTCCGCAGGCAGGCATCTCATCCTTCTCTGACGGCAAACGTAACGCATGTTCCTCATAAGAGACTGGGGAACACAGAGAAGGACGAGAAGGAAATGAAAAGCCACCCGTAGTCTGCTGCCAGCGTTTCTATAGATACAGACAGGATTTTAACACAGGCGAACTGGCAGTGTTTATGGTACGTATTACATGTATGTACAATGCCTGTGTTATGTGTGTGTAGGGGCACCTACACACGTGGGAATACATTTTTAGAAGGGAACGACAGGATAACTAAGGGTCGTGACTCATTCTGGGGCCGGGGAGGAGAGGGACTCCAGTGAACAGGTGGCAGGTTTTCTTTAAGCCGGGTAGCGGGTAGTTGAGTGTGCGTTGTTCTTTAAATGGTATATATAAGGGTTGTGCACACCTTTTGGGATCTGATAGAGTTGGCAATGAATGCGTGTGTTTTTATGGCATTTTTCCTACTTTATTAATATTTATTGACGATCGTTCACCGAGAGCCGCCTCTATCCCAGGCATTGGGAACCCTGGGATGAGCATAGAAAAAGTTCCCGCCGGGGACCGCTGTTTGAGTGAGAACAGAGGCCACCGTGACCAGAAGGAGGGCCCTGGGCCACGTGTGATCGTCACAGCTGGTCAGGGGATGCCCAGGGAGGTGACATGGAGCGAAGACTCGGAGGAGGTGAGGGGGGGCCGCTTGGGGATCTGGGGAAAGACCATCCGGGGAAGAAGGGAAGCCGGTGCAGAGGCCTGTGTGTGTGTGTGTGTGGGGGGGGGGGTAGAGGGGTGGAAGGGGGGCGTGGTGTGGGGTGCTGGCTTCTCTAAGTGAGATGGCATCCCGGGAGGATTGTGAGTGGAGAGCTGGTGTGAGCTGCCTTGGGTTTTCACGGGCCACTTGGCTGCCGATGACAGTGGACTTTTGTGGGGCAGCAGGAGGGAGACAACTTGGGGGGCTCGGCTTCCACCAAGGACTCGGACAGCAATGGGATTTCAAGCCACCAGCTCTTCCTGGCAACCCCCTCGCGTAGTTGTTAAAACTTGCAGATTATAACCATCACGCGTGACATAAAGATAAGAGGGCTGGGGAGAGGCACAGGACAATACTGTCAGTGCGTGGCCCACGGGCCCAGCTTGCGATGGGACGTGTGTTTGCTTCGGTGGCTGGGCAGAGTGGCTTCTGGCATTTGAGCCAATTGCTTTGTGCAGCCGGCACCTGAGCGCTAGCCAGCCCACTGCTCCGTCCCTCTGGGCACAGCCAGGACGTGGGGCTGGCTGCTGGGTGCAAAGCCAGCCCTTCTGAGAGACGATACGAGGCTCCCAGCGGGCCCCGGGAACATGGCCGTGAGTCCTGCCACGGGACAATCGTCCTGCTTCTCTCTGACCCGTGGAGCAGGTTCCCCTGGCAGTTGTGACTACGCACGCGCTTGGCTGGCAAGACCAGCTCACCACCCTGAGAAAGCGAGGCGCCCTTGCACCCGTTAACCCCCTCATTCCACCATCTGTTAGGCCTTCGCCAACACCTGCCCTGCGCCAGGCGCCCTGCTTAGGAGTAAATAAAGCCATCCATTTCCAAGCACCGTGTCCGCCCCAGGCCGGCGAATGGGTAATCAGTCGGAGGGCGCTGTGGGTTAGCGGTCCTTGTGGAGAGAGACTGACGCGGAGGGTTCTCGAGGACTCAGGGACCCCTCCATCAGTTCTGCACAACCACAGAGTCACTTCCTGGGGGGGCTGCCGAGCAGAATCCATCCTCCCAGGACCCCATGTAATCAGTGCTGCACCCAGCTTCTCCCCCAAGGCCGGCAGCTGCACCAGCGTGCCAGCCTGCCCATCGCCCTGTGGCTCTGTGTTTCTGGCGAGGCTGCCCGCCAGCAAAAATCCATCCGGCTCCATGTCCTCGCCTTCCCCTCTACGCGCCCACTGCTTTCCTGGCTTGTCCCGGGATGCAGTCCTAATGGCACACTTGCCTGCCTGGCAGCAGGGAAGCCACCGGCTCTGGTGTGGGGTGCTCATCCTTATTTACAGGGAATGCTGTTTGGATCTTCCAGGGCATTGCGGAGGACAGATCCCCACACATTTAAAATAATATCTTACCTCTGGCCCAGCCGGTGTGGCTCAGTGGTTGAGTGTCGACCTCAGAACCAGGAAGTCACAGTTTAATCCCCAGTCAGGCTCCTGCCTGGGTTGGGGGCTCCATCCATAGAAGGAGGAGGCAGCCCATCCATGACTCTCTCTCATCACTGATGTTATTTTTTTCTCTCTCTCTCCTTCCTTTCTGAAACCAATAAAAATATTTTTTAAAACGTCATATATCTGAACAAGAGGTTGCTAAAGGGAGATGGACACGACCAGCCGCCTTTTTATTACGATGGCAGGGAACGTGCCTGGGCTGAGGGTTTGATTGGATGCTGTCACGAGGCCACAGAACAGCTCGCAAAGAGGATCCTCCATCCGCCATCACGGCTCAGTGGAGCTCGGTCCTTTCCCACCGCCCCACACGTTTTCTGAGGATGCATTGCGTGAGAGCCGTGTGTCCCGGGCAATCTCTCCATCCCACTTATAAATCACGTGATATATAAAGGTATATATCTTATACATCCCCCTGTACCCACTGTACCCAATCTTCTGGGGACTCCCCCTCCCCCCATTTCATGGTTCCACGTGACCCTCACCCCTTCTAGACGCCCAACAGAGTTTCTCCTTCGCCAATAGCCCTCCGTGAAGGGGCCGGTCATGTAGCAACAGCAGAGGGAATGTGTCGTTCATCTTTCAACACTTCCCTGCTGTCAGACCTCGCTCATCGGAGTCGGAGTCCACTGTCCCCCATGTACCCGCATTTCAGGCCGTGGAGGGGCCGGGTTTCTGTGGGGGGGGGGCAGGGCCACGGACAGGCATGCTGGCCACTTAGAGGACAGGGCGGCGGCGGCCCTGTCATCCATGACCGTGGGAAACCGCGTGGCTTCCCGGCACTTCCAGCCGAACGGCCCTGCCATTAATATTAAACGAGAGTGTTCTTGGCCGTTAAGCAAACACCGCTCGGAAACTCGAGTGTATAATGACCTCCTCGGCCGTGAGGAGGGCTCCTCCATGGGGAGCGGGCACTTCCACGCTCGCTCTGGATCAAACACGAGTGTGATGGGCAATGAGAGCATCCGTCACCACGGAATAATAAAAACGAAATTTACGGCACCGTCCCGACACTCACGTCGGCTCGGAATGCAGCCTGTCCCTCTCCTCCCGGAGATTAATGGTGGCTCTCTGTACCCACCTGACAGATCGCTTCCAGAGTCTCCTTACGAGGGCCTGGCGGAGTCAGTGTGTGCTGGCCGGCCGGTTGGCAGGGCAGGAGGCCCGGGCGGCAGGTGGCGGGTTCCGGAGCACTACCAGGCCTCTGGGGGAGAGGCGGGCGGGGGCAGACCTTGCCTGAGCCGAGCGTGAAAGCGTTGTTGGTTCTGCCCCGCCCGCCATCCATCTAGAAGGCAAGCATGGGAGGGATGGGCAGGAGGAAACAGGCCAACGTACGTCTTTGTTAGGACAGGAGCTGGCAGGGCCAGGAGCGCTGTCTTCCTCTGGGTGAGTGGCTTCTCACGGTCGGCACAGCGTCGAGGCCCTGAGAGGTGGCCCCGGAACTGCCTGCCACCCAGCAGGTCTGCACAGTCGAGGGACAACACTGTCTGTCACCAGCCGGCGATCCTGGTCCTGCCTGAATAATTGCCACGATTACGTCTAATAACCGTGATGTCGATACGGACAGCTTCATTTACGAGGAGCATTCATTCCATGGGCCGGAGAGAGAGCTAGTCAACGCTGCTCGGCCCCTGTACCCACTCCTCTGGGACCCGCCTCCCTCCCCCACTCCATAGTTCCACGTGGCCCATCCCTCCCCCTCGCCTTTTAGACGCCTGACAGAGCTTCCCCTTCACCAATAACCCTGCCTCGAGGGGGCATTCCTTCCCCGTGTCCATCCTTGACTCAGGCTGTCTCTTCAGCCTTCTATCGGGCCCCGTGACGCCCCGCGGGGCCTGAGCATGGCCGTCAGTGCTGCCCCAGGCGGACGCTCTGCAGAGAGGGTGGGGCAGCATATCCCTCTGATGGCCAGCCGGGGCCTTCCGAGCTCCCTTTATAGATGTTCCAGACAATCCCGGCCTCGCGGAACTTCCTCGAGGCTTTTCACCAACGGCTCACCCCGGGGCCGTCTGGGGAGTATCCAGTCATCCGTGAAACGATGGAGGTGAACCGGCTGTGGGGCCAAAGCCACACGGTCCTCCGACTCCCGCAGGCAGTCTCTGCCTCGGGCAGACGCCTCCAGGTGGCGGGCCATTCGGGGCAGCCAGCTCCCGGGAGCTGGGCGAGAGTTTTGAATGTGATTCCAAAGTCTCTGCGAGGACGTTCCGTCTGCGAGGCTCACGGAAACCCCACGAGGCCGTTGTTCCACTTCCCAATGCAGAGCGGGGTGCAGGGGCGCCTGGGCTCACCCCAGGGGTCAGTCAGAGTTGGGTTTCCAGCCAGGTCCGGCTCCATTGTCATGAGCAACTGGAGAGCTTCCCCCAAGCCTCCCCCTGCAGCCCACCCCCACTCATGGGTGTCCTGGTCACATCACGCATTTCCACCCATCCATCGCTGCGGACTAAATCTGTGACTGCCACACGGTGCCGGGACCCGGCAGCCACTGTGACTGGTGCCCCAGAAGGCCTGGGAGGGCCCAGCGCAGGCTGGGGGACTCTCCTCCCAGGAGAGGCTCCTCTCCTGCGTGAGCTGGATTCTTGGGTAAAATCCCCAGAACGGGGCATCACTGGCTCTGGTTTACTCTCGGTTTTTCCAAAGAGCTTTAATCTTTAAAGACTTTAATAGAATAAAAAATGGTCAAAGTGTAGCCAGAGCCCAAACCGGAGGGACCACAACCAAGCTGGACCCAGGCTGGGAAAAGCCTAGCTTGGACAAGAGATGCCTCAGAAGCACAGAAGGATCTGCCTGGCCTTGAAAGGGGAGGGCTCAGAGAGAGGTGGGCGTGGCCTGGGTGAGGGTGGGCGGGGCCTGGATTAGAGTGAATGGAGTTCGGGACCCAGCAGCAGAGGGTGCAAGAGGGGTAACTGGAGGGCAAGCTGGAGGGCAAACATGAGAGCAGGTGTGATTGAGGGGGAGACCATGGCCTTGGGACTGGAGACCCAGCTCTGAGCAGCCGCATTAGCCTCCATTTGGGTGCAATCATCACACACAAAGCCCATTTTATCATACAGTGTTTACTTTGTGTGTAATTTATATGATTGTGACCTGCTACCGTGATGGGCAATTATCATGTCCTTTCAAGAGCAGTTGCCTTCCTCCTCTTCTCACCAGAAGCAGGAGACACTGATGGGAGTTTTGTAGATGCAGTGGCACGTAAAATGCAAAACACGGAGTCACCGTGCTTCCCCGGCCCTGGAAGGGGGTGGGGGGTGGGGGTGCTGACCGAAGCAGAGGCTCTCTGCCCAGCATATCCAGAGCCCAGGAAACGATCAAAATTCAAAGTTCCAAGAATGGTTTCCACTGAGTGATGTCACTTTGGCAGCCTCATAAAGTCCATCGTGAGTCGGAGGGCGTTGTATCTGGAAACAGGGTCTTTGCAGATGATGAAATGAGGCCATTAGGGTGACCCCCCGCCCATAGGATGGGTCCTAACACAAAGGGGAATGTGGACACAGACACACAGCGGGGCGATGATGCGGAGACAGGCGCACGGGGAGAAGACCGGCTCCACAGGCCATGGGGAGGGGCCTGGAGCAGACCCTCCCTCCCGGCCTCAGGAGGACCAGCCCAGCCCACACGGTCCAGCTCTGCTGTGGGAGCCCTGGGCCTGTGGGATCCAGAACAGCGGCCCCAGGAACCTGATCCGGGCTCTCAGCAGGAAGCTCATGTCTTTGCATTTCCTTGCTTTGAGGGTTTTCCAGAAAGCATACAGGAAGCTGTAGTATCGCTCTCTTTGTAAAAGCTGATGACAGGAAAGACGGTACTTAGAGTTCCAGAAAGAGAGGAGAGAGCCCCTTCCTATCACTTCCCAGATGGCTTCTGAGTGTCTCTCCATTCCTCCCCCCAACCTCCCCACTCCAGGCCTCCAGCCACCTGGAGTGATTGCCAGATAACTCCCCTCTGGGCCCAGGGGCCTCGCGGCCAGGGGCGGAGGGCCAGCCGCTGGAACTGGCCATCTGGGCTGATGACAGTCATCGGGTCCGATCGGAAAGCCCGGCTTTTGAAATGAGGCTGCTTACTGTTCCTGACCACGTCCTCCCCGCTTCCCTGAATCACTAGGAAAATTCTTGCTTGAAAAAACAGGGTTTCCACCTGCCCCTGCATTGTTCTGGGTGAGCGTTTACCGGCCGTGGCCAGCAGGGAGCAGCAGCATGCACAAAAGGCAATAGCCTAGCCAGGTCCAAGGGCGGGCTGGGAGGAGGAACCCTCGGCACAGCTGGAGGTCTAGGCCAGACTCACCCTCCCCTGTGTCCCCCCACAGCCCTCTGACCCCAAAGCAACTAAAAATGAGCCTGGGGCATTGTTCCTCCCAATACCTCGGGCCCCTCAGGAGGGGCAGGCACACGGAGAGACTAAGGGTGTGGGGGCCACTTCATCCATCCAATCTGAGGGCCACGGGGCCTCCCACGGGGCACATACTCCCACCCAGGTGGCTCCTGGCTTCGCCCAGTGGGAGGTTTGTCACCCGTGCTCTCTGACGGGACTCGGAAGTCCCTCCTCTGCCCTCCGGGGACAGCTCACGGGGAAGATCAACCCTTTGGTAAGAAGCCGTCACCGGGTCTACGGTTGCATGAGGATGTTCTTTCTTTCTGGTCTTCGTGTGTGTGTGTGTGTGTGTGTGTGTGTGTGTGTGTGTTTTATGGGATGAGGGCTGCCAGCGTTTCCAAATCTCATGCCAGGTGCATGGGCCTGCCAGGCTAATTGACATTTCTTTTGAGAGCCAGATTTTTTAAACTTAAACTTCTAACGCCACTTCTTCAACACAGACTCGCCCCAGATTGTGGTATTGTGTGGGAGAGCCACACACAAGGGGCCAAAGAGCCGCATGTGGCTCCAGAGCCCGTTTGCCGACCATGGGTCTAGGTCATGGTCATGGGCCCAGCTAAGGTGTGCTCCACGGTACATGCAGCAGATTCAACGCGCCCCGGGTTCCATTCGGTTCCTCCCGTTTTCTCGCCGTTTCATTTGAGGAAGTGGATTGGACAACGTCCGGTCAGGACAAACGGACTTACAGGAAGTGCTGAGGGGTGGCCCCCAGGGATTTTCTGAGGGACTTTAAGCCACACGCACGGTGTACGGCGTAAGCTATCATGAAGGAGAAATAGCCCCTTTGGTGGAGTTCAGTGGCTCAGCATTGACTTATGAACCAGAGGTCATGGTTCAATTCCACGTCAGGGCACAGGCTGGGTTGTGGTCTCCATCCCCAGTGTGGGGTGTGCAGGAGGCAGCCGATCAGCGATTCTCTCTCATCATTGATGTTTCTCTCTCTCTCCTGTCTCTCTGAAATTAATAAAAATATTTTAAAAATAAAGGAGAAATAAAACTCAAAAGTTCTAGGTCACGCTTTCCTCATCTGTCCAATGAGGCTGCCTGTCTGGCGGACATCTCGGGGGTAAAGTGAGGACGGGGGCTTTGGGACTGTCAAGGCCCCCACAGAGCCATGGGGCTCCACAAAGGCTCCTTTGGAAGAAGCACCTGCTGAACCCGGGCCAGGTGCCTCTTTCTTGGCCTGTTTTTGGGGGAAGGGAAGTTTAGAATCAATAACCAGAGGCTTGAACCAGTTCGTTTATTTTTCAAAATAACCGAGAGTAGGATGGAAGACCCCCCCCTCCCCTCATTCCCAAAAGAGGAGCCCTTACACCCCTCATTCCAACTCCCTCCGGCCTGCACGGTTCTCCGCTCCGGCCTCGGTGTCCGGGCAGCTCCCCAGCCTTTGTGGGGTGAGTCCTCACCCCCAGATGGTTTGCTGTTGAAGGAAGGCGGTGCCTGCACCGGACCGAGCGTCCGCACACGGGGTGAGCTGGGAGCACAGCATTTCTGGGTGAGCTTGAAGGTCCTTGGTGCAGATTTATTTCACGTGTGGACTGCGCCTCTCCCCCGCGGTGCTACCAGTCGGGTACGGACTTAATTTGCGAGGTAATTTGTCCTCCTTTGGCCCGGGCGAGCCGCTCGCCCCGCCGGAGAGACACGGAATCTTCCGTTTGGGAAGGAGTGTAAATTCCGTGCCCGCCGGCGGGAGGTCCCGGGGGAAGGCGGGGAAGAATTCCATAAAGCTTTAATAGCCTGTGGCTCAAGGTCGCAGCGAGAAACGCCAGCTCGGGGACCGACGCTCCTCCAAGGTCTGATGTGGGGAAACTCTCCAGCCGGGCTCCTGGCCTGGGCGGGAAGTGGGCACTTTGTTTTTAAATGTATATTTTATTGACTTTTAAAAATATATATATATTTTATTGATTTTCTACAGAGAGGAAGAGAGAGGGATAGAGAATTAGAAACATCAATGAATCATCGATCAGCTGCCTCTTGCACACCCCCTACTGGGGATGTGCCTGCAACCAAGGCACATGCCCTTGACGGGAATCGAACCCAGGACCTTTCAGTCCACAGGCCAACGCTCTATCCACTGAGCCAAACCGGTTTTGGCAGGAGGTGGGTGCTTTGGAATGTCAAGGCGCCAGGGAGTCCCTGGAGCTCATGGAGATGGAGCCTCAGCTGGGAGCACCCAAGCGTATGCTTGGCCTGCAGCCCGAAGGGGGAGAATGTGACCTCCCAGGGAGGCACACGGTGGGGGGCAGCTGGGGAGGGGACCCTCACGCTGTGTCATGCCCATGAGCCATCAGAAGGGTGTGTTCTTCCCCTTTTGGATGCCTCTCGGGGCCATGCCATTGAATGTCGGCCTCATGCCCTTGGCAGCCCTGCTCCCTGCCTGCCTGCCGGCCTTCTGAAGCGTCCCCTCGGCCTTTCTGCGCTCTGGCTTCACACAGGGAACCCGTGCCGCAATGCGTTCAGAACTCGGGCTTGTTGTTCCTGCAGAGAAACAGAGTCCAGAGCCAAGGGCAGGGGCCACACGTTTCCTGGGGTCTCTGTCCTGACTCGGGCGAGGAAAGTAAAGGTCTCACCTTTGATTGCGCCAAAGTCCTAACACAGTGCCACCACTGGGTGGAGTTCCTGGCAGTGAGGGATTGGTAGGGTCCGTATTTTTTTTATTTAATTTTATTGATTATGGTATCACATAATTGTCCTCATCCCCCCCATTCCCATCCCAAACCCCTCCCTACATATGCCCTCACCCCCTTGTTGTCCATGGCCACTGGCTAGGCCCATATGCATGCACACAGGTCCTTTGGTTGATCTCTCCTCCTTACCCCCATCCACCCCTACTTTCCCTCTGAGGTTTGAGAGTCTGATCGCTGCTTCTCTTTCTCTGGGTCTGTTTGTGTTGTTCATTATTTCCTCTAGATGTGTGGGATCATGTGATCCAAGAAATACCCTTGTAAGAACCTAAACTGAGAAAAGCCATAATGGTTATGCTGAGAGGCACATGAATCAGTCTGTAGTGAGTTCCTTTCTGGGCCAACAGTTCTTTTGAGTCCCAATTTCAATGCCAGATAGTTCCTTATGTATACATGTCAGCCATGATATTTCAGATCTGGTTGGTGGACAAGGTAGGGTCCGTATTTAAGGGGTGGGGGAGGGGTGGCTGGGGGACTTGCTTTGGCAGCTGCTGAGAGCTCGGGAGAAGGCTCCAGCCTCATCTGGCAGCTACTCAGCTTGCGGGAAGAGAAAGGGAAATTCTGATTCCTTTCAGCTGCGCTGTGAGCGTGGCAGTGGGGGGAAGGGCCATACGCTCCCCTTCAGAGCGTTCTGTACCCCGAGGGTTTGCACCCACTCTGAAAGGGAAACACACAGCTTAGGTCAGGGGTCGGCACACTCATCAGTCAGCAGAGCCAAATAGCAACAGCACAACGATTGACATTTCTTTGGAGAGCCACATTTTTTAAATTTAAACTTCTTCTAACGCCACTTCTTCAACATAGACTCGCCCAGGCCGTGGAATTTTGTGAAAGAGCCACACTCAAGGGGCCAAAGAGCTGCATGTGGCTCAGGAGCCGCAGTTTGCCGACCACGGGGTTAGGCAATGGGTCTGAATCGCTTTGAACGGCCTGATCTCACCGTTTTCACGGTCGGCTGGAGTGAAGCCAGCCGTCCAGGTGGCCAGCTCCTGCTTCTGGCAGCCTCCTCGTTTGTTCTCTTTATGACGCCTTGCCACACCTGTCTCCCACGATCACTGGAGAACGGGAGCCCTGGGTAGGCAGAGATCAGGCCTGTCTTTTCTCTGTCGACCTCCAGACCTGGATGACGTTCTTAAGAAGTGAAATTGACCAGAAAACAACCCTGACCCCTCTTTAGGCTCATTCTGATGAATCCACACATTGAGGGACACACCTAAAAGCTGATGACTGTGAAGACCCGCCCTGGGACTTCCCGCCACAGAGCGATCAAAAGCCTCAAAGTAAAGGCCCCTCGGAGGGGCTCCAGCTGGAGCCCACACCTGCCTGGTATCTCTGTTCCCTTTCTCCTAAGCTCTAAGGGTCCCCGCAGACTGGCAGCCAGGGGAGCAGTGAGCAGTGCAGCCTGTCCTGGGCTTATACCCTGAACCTGTCTCCGGGGCCCCCTGTCCCCTAACTTCCCAGTGAGCTCACTTCTTTCCCTCGGACTTTATTTCTTAGGAAGCCGGGCTCTCTCCTGTGCTTCTCCTTCCTGTGCTCCACTGTCCTCAGCTTTTTGTTTTTTTAATCTTTACCTGAGGGCATTTTTTCCATTGGTTCTCAGGGAGGGAGGCAGGGGAGGAGCGAGAGAAACACACACACACACACACACACACACTCTGCATGGCCAGATTATTATGATCTCTGAAGGCATAATAATCTGGCCACTCATTTTATGTATAGTCAGGGGGAGGGGACATGGGCAGTTGGCCAGCCTGCCTGCTGGTCGAACTCCTGGTTGGTGGGACAATTTGCACATTAGCCTTTTATTATATTGGATATACACTGAGTGGCCAGATTATTATGTGTTCAGAGATCATAATCATCTGGCCACTCAGTGTGTGTGTGTGTGTTTAAAGAGAGAGAGAGAGAGAGAGAGAGAGAGAGAGAGAGAGAAATATTGATATGAGAGAGACACATCAATTGGTTGCCTCCCCCACACCTCCCAACAGCCCAATCACGGCCAAGATAGAACCTACAACCCAGGTACATGCCCTTAACTGGGAATTGAACTGGAGACTCTGTGGTCTGTGGGCCGATGCTCTAACCATTGGTCCCCAGCTTTAATAAACTATACTCTCAAAATCACCTGGACTCGTGTTGTGAAATTTTTCCTGCAGGAAGTCAGGAACACACACACACACACACACACACACACCCGCAGGCTCTAGGCAGACCCCCTCCGGGCCCAGATCCCTCCAGGCAACATGAACTGCCTCCTGCCTCTGGCCTTACCCGTTCCACCTGCCTCCTCAGCCCACTGCCTGAGCCGCTGCTTGGGTGACAGGGGACCAGAGAGGACATTTCCTGCTGGTGCCACACGCAGTCTGGCCTGCAGGAGCACCCGCCCTGTTCACACAGGACAGTGCCCTCTCCCTGACCCGGCCGGGCCCTCGGCTGCCCTCCTGGGCACGAACTTCGTGGTGTCCTCCGCCTGGCACGCCCGGACCCTCTCCTTGCCTGCAAGTCTTCCTTCTTCATGGGGTTCCTTTCCAGCCCAGCCCCCAGGTGCCAGGCACAAAATGTGGCTCCGTCACTCCTGAGCAGCAGCGTCAGCCGCCCCGTGTCCTCCAGGCCTGGCCCCGGCCAGCGGGGCCTGCTCTGTGAGGATTCACCGAGTGTACAACACGCCCCGGATGTTCTTTTCTTTTCTTTTTTTAATATATTTTATTGATTTTCTACAGAGAGGAAGAGAGAGGGATAGAGAATTAGAAACATCAATGAGAGAATCATCGATCAGCTGCCGCTTGCACACCCCCTACTGGGGACGTGCCCGCAACCAAGGTACATGCCCTTGCCCGGAATCGAACCTGGGACCTTTCAGTCCGCAGGCCGACGCTCTATCCACTGAGCCACACCGGTCCCGGCCGGATGTTCTTTTCGTTACGGCTTGAATGGAGCTGCAGCTGGTTTGACAAAAACACCCCCCGCCTGTCATCTCGCGGAAACAGCAATCCAGTGCCAGGAACGCAGCCATTGGCACATCCGGATCCTCTCACCACAAATAGCTTCTGCGCCCAGACGCACGCTGGCCCCTTGCGATGGTCTTGGGGCCGCAGCCAAGCGAGACATCAGGCGGCGGGAGCTCTCGGGCGCTTCCTGGAAGTGTGGTCGCTGATGAGACGGATGTCAGCAGCGGCTGCAAATGGCCAGGCACCTGGCAGTTGCTCAGCAGAGCTGGGCGGGCGTCCAGAGGACGCACAGTGCCCGGCAGTGGCCGCCCGGGTGCCAGGAGGGGGGCGATTAGCAGCGACAGGAAAGGGCCTGCCTTGCAGATTTGACAGTTCACAGGTGACTGGAAACTCACTCATCCTTCTCTCCTTGGGTTTGCCTTTTTAGGGGGAGGAAATGGGGGTAAGGCAGGCAAATAAACGCCATGCTAATGAAAAGCCCGCTAGAATTACATCCAAAAGCCGGGGCCGGATCCCTGTGAGCCCGACTCATGGAGCCTGTTCCTTATTCATGAACTTGGGAGAATGAGAGGTTTTGTCCTCCTAGGGCCGTGGTCAGCAAACTGCGGCTCACAAGCCACATGCGGCTCTTTGGCCCCTTGAGTGTGGCTCTTCCACAAAATACCACGGCCTGGGCGAGTCTATGTGGAACAAGTGGCATTAGAAGAAGTTTAAGTTTAAAAACTTTGGCTCTCCAAAGAAATGTCCATCGCTGTCCTGTTGATATTTGGCTCTGAGGACTGATGAGTTTGCTGACCACTGGGTTAACCTGCCCCTGTGTTTGTGCCAATGACGACCTCTCCTTATGTGACAAGGATGGTGAGGATAGTCCCGGCTGTTCATGCTGACGCGACGGGTCAGAGGGCAGTGTGGTCAGGAGGCCTCGGGGAGGGGCAGAGATGGGCAGGACGAACCCCTTGGTTGCTGCTGGAATCTCCCTGGGTTCTCCCACCAGGGTGGTGACTGTGGCCATTTTCAAATGTCCCCCGAGGCCCCCAATTCTCAGCTGCCGCAGGTTCAGAGGAGTCATGACTCACTGCACCCCAAGGGCCAGGGGACCCCGACTGAGCCTTCCTAGCAGGAGGTTTACACTGCTCAGGCGCCCTCGCCGAGCCCTGGTCACGTGAGACAGTCACTATGGCACGGGGGATGTCGGCGCTCCTTGGGCACACAGGTGGGCAGCTGGTGCCGTGCGAGGAGGGGGAGCCTTGTAGGGGGGCAGCCAGCCGGGCCCCAGGGATGCGAGCCTAGTCTCTGTGTCCACAGGACTGAACACACAGCTTGGTCCTCACGGAAGCCGGAGGGCCCGATGGGACGCCTGGGTGTGCGCCTGGCCCCTCGGCGGGGAGGTCAGACACAGAGGCTCTCAGGGGCCTGGGCGCGTGCTGGCTCCTGGGGAGGGTTTTCCACGCGCCCCGCCGATCCGAGCACCAAGCACTAGCAGAAGGAAGCCGCGGCAGGGCCTGTGGTTTCTCGCTAATTCAGCGCCCTCGGCAGGTGGGAGGAGAGCCCCGGCCTGGGCAGGCGTGGCGGGGCTCAGCTCATGGTGGGGGCGCGGAGACTCAGGCCCCCAGCATGTTTGCCAAGGGGCTGGCCTTGGTGCCTGGCCTCCTCTCCTCCAGCGCGCTCATCGACACCACTCCTATCAGGTGCCCGTGGAGAGAAGGCTGCTAGTTAATAACAAGCCCCAGGCATCTGCATGTTCTCCGTTACTGCCCAGATCTGGTTCAATTCACCCCTCAGGTTCCTCCTGACGCAGGAGTGCCCTGGGGTTCTTCCTGACCGCCCTGTTTGCTGAGCCAGCAGGCACTCTGAGCTGCGCCTGTGTGCCAGGCCCTGAGCCGCACTGGGGGAGGGAGCACTGGGGAAGGGAGCTCAGGGTCCAGTGGGGAGGGCAGACCAGTAGGAGGGGGAGTCTCAGGACACCTGTTTGCTTGGTGCAGGGGAGGAGTCTGAAGCACTGGCTGTCCTGGGAGGGGTGTGGGCCGTGCGAGCTCTGAAGGGGCCGGGCATGTTTGAGGACTGGTTGTGAGTGCAGGAGGGAGGGTGGTGGTAGCAAATGAGGCCACAGAGTTCACTGCGGCTGGAGAGGGAAGGCCTTGGCAGAGACCTCTTCCTGGGGCGGGACAGGAGAGCCGGGCCTGCAGGCAGAGGGGTTTATGGGACCAGGTGCACCTGGCGGGCTGGGGTGCCGAGACACAGAGGGGGTGGGAAGGTGACAAGCGCTGTTTCCTCTTTCTCAGCCTGAGTCCTGGTTTTAGACAATGAGGTGCACAGGGGCCCAGGGGGGCCGCTGGTCCAGGTGGGAATAAGGAGCAGAGACAGACACGAGGCTCATGGACTTGGGCTCCAGGGCCTCCTGAGGGCCTCCCTGTGTCCACAGCATCAGCATCTGTGTAGCCCCAATCCCAGCCAGACCCCGAAGGCTGTTCCGGGAAGGCAATCCAGATCAGCGGCGGGAAGTGGAATCTTTCCAATGAAAAACTCAATTGCGTCTGGTTTGCTCACTTATATTTCCCACCGTTTCTGTGGTAGAGGGGACACTAAGGAGAGGGTCTAGTTGTATAATCTCAAGCATTCCAGTAACACAAGAGGAATGCGTTGGAGAATCTGTGGGACCCTGGCAAGCAGGATGGCCAGAGTGCATTTGATAGTTTTCTTTGTTCACCAGAGTAACTGAGCTCCCACGGTGGACTCAGCACTATGCTGACTGCTTTGAGAGCTAAATGAAACAGGCACCCTGCGCGGATGGATGGATGAATAGGTGGAAGGTTGGATAGATGGATGATGAATGGATGGGTGGATGTATGTATGTATGTATGTATGGATAGATGGATGGACGGATGGATGGTGGGATAGATGGATGATGAATGATGGATG
Source organism: Pipistrellus kuhlii (assembly GCF_014108245.1). Classification (NCBI taxonomy): domain Eukaryota; kingdom Metazoa; phylum Chordata; class Mammalia; order Chiroptera; family Vespertilionidae; genus Pipistrellus; species Pipistrellus kuhlii. The sequence continues at coordinate 2,344,563 of NW_023425584.1, forward strand.
GATGGATGGATGGATAGGTGGATGGATGGATGCATGGATGGATAGGTGGATGGTTGGGTGGATGAAGAGCCAGACATGTGTTCTGTTCTCATCCTCCTCTGACTCCCTATGGTGCCTTGGCATGTTGTTACTGACAGCCTCTTCATGTACCCGTCTCATCTGGTCCTGACTGTAAATCCTCAGGTAGAGTTCCTTACAGTGTGAACATGTGTGTCCTGTGAACATGTATTTCCCTGTGAGCAGCTGTGCTTTCCCGTGTTTTAGTTCAGCTTCTCTAGCAGAAAGCATAGCACGGTGTCTGGGGAAAACGTGCCTCAGATAAGCTTCCCGTTCCCTGGGTGAATTAGAGTCTGCCTTACATGGAAGATTGGGCTGCTCCTCACCCCTGGAGATGGGACCACACTAGAGAGAACCCCAAGAGGACACACAGAGAAGGACGTGTGTGACAGAGCAGGGCGGACCAGGGTGTTCTTCATTTGAGAAGTTGGGCAACTGGGGAGAGCTATTTCCAGGGACCCTTGCTGAGCCACGCCCCCCACATCAGAATGAAAACCCAGGGTGCCCAATTAACCTTCGTTCCTGGGAGAACCAGCAGGGCCAGGTGGAAATAAGGAGCAGACCATCCCCCACCTCCCCCCCAGGAAGGAAAATTTCCCTACAATCACGTCTGTGTCCTGGCCAAGACCATAGAGGTCCCTGAAGAGGCGGGTCCAAACTGCATTCCTCCCATCATGGTTCTGAGTGTTGGGGAATGAAGACCAGAAAATTCCCTGAAGAACCCACTGGGCAGGCCTGTTCTGTTCAAGGCAGGGAGAGGGGAAGTTCAGTCCAGAGAAGACCCGAGGCCGTGCCAGTCGCATTTAAATACCACCGGCTAGCCTAGTGATGTCTGGAGGCCTCCCTGGCTTCCAGAATGTCACTGTTCTTAGATCCTCAGTTCCAGAGAGACCACTAATGGGTGGGGGTGTGTGGTCTGGGCTCCCATTTAACTGTGGGGGGTCGGGGGGGGGGAGGTGTGTGTGTGTTTAGGTGAACTAATATCAGAAAAAGCAAAACGAGAGAAAAACGTGCGTGTTTGGGAAACTTTGACCTACAGCGAATATCCTTTGCTTTGAGATATTTCTGATTGGTTTGTAAAAGTCTGTGCTAGTTTATTTGATTCACTGGATTGTGAGAGAGAGAAGGGGGAGGGAGTGGGGGAGATAGGAGAAGGTAAAAGGGGGATAAAGGGCGATGGAAGGAGACTAGACTTGGGGTGATAAACACACAATACAATACAATGATGTACTGGAGAATTGTACACATGAAACCTGTGTGATTTTATTGACCAATGTCACCCCATTTTTAAAAAAAAAAAGTCTGTGCTAATTGCCATCTGCCTTTTTCTCCGTGCAGGCTCCTTCCCTGTGGCATTAGGACGTGGAGGCCACAACTATTCCATGCTAAGCTATGGCTCCTAGGAGGGCCAGATGCTGCAACAATTATCGGAAGAAAAAAATAGTCAGGTAAGGAACTTGCTTTGTAGGCCTCACGAAATTAACGAGTCTTGTGACCAGACAGACTTCCTTTTGTGGCCTGGAAACCTGTCTGTCTGCACCGAACAAAAGGAGCTGGGTCTCTTTATTCCCGTCCAACTCCCTTCCCCGGAACCCACTCCCTGTGAGACAAGACACACTCGACAGAAACACAACAAGCCCCCGACAAAGGCGGCCGGGAGCCAGGGCGGCGCCGGAGAAGACGCGGGGAAAGGCTCATTTTCCTGATTCCATTACGGGCACCGTTGGCCGGAGAAGCGCTTTAAAAAAATGTTCCATCTTCACGCTGGGTAAGGTTTCCGAGTGCTCGCCCCTAATTACAGCGGCGACGGCAGGATATGGATTAATGTGGAACCAGGGAGAGACGGCAGCTGAGGCGGAGGGGGGGACGAAGGGCCCAGGCGGCAGAGGGAACGGGGTTAATGAGCTGCCGGAGCGGAATAATCAGCTGTGCCCTTGGCAAGCAGCCCTCACGCGACTTCATGGAGCCGGGACCCCTCCCTGCCCTGCCGAGCTAGGCCTTGTCCCCAACCATCCCTCGCCCATCATGGCCGGCAAGGCCGATGCCGCCCAGATCGTGGCAGCACGGGTGGTGCGGGCCCTCGGCTCACAGCCTGGAGGAACCGCCCTGCGTGGCCGGGATGGATGGCCACTGTCTCACGGTCACAGCATCACCCTCCCTCTTCCTTCTGCCCCAGGGACAGTGGAAAGGACTGCTTGGGATGGGCTGGCCCAAGACCAAGTGGGGCCATGGCTTCACTGCTCATTGGCCGGTTGGCCTTGGGCAGGTCTTTCCACCTCCGTGAGCCTCCGTTTTCTCATCTGTAAAATGGGCGCGGCGCTGGCTCCCACATCATGGGTAGTGCGGATCAATGGGTAACACACGGGAGACCGGAAGCTGTCCAGCGCTCTCGCGTCGCAGTGTTGTTCCTGCCCACTCTGCCGTGTCCTGGGCCGCTCTGGTGTGCTTTGTTTGTTTTCACAAGGTCAGCTCTGGAGAAGGAAGAGAAAGGAGCAGCGATGGCCCAACAGGAGCAGAGATTCCTTCTGCCCTGCCCCCCAACACACCCTTCTCCTCCTGTTTCCCCCGCCCCAACTCAATCACCAGGGCCCCGAGGGTGCTCTGCCAGCCATTCTCGACTGGAACGAGAGAATCCTAATTAGGGAGACTAAACGCAAAGGGATTCCCTGCTTCCTCGTGGGCTCCATCCGGTGCTCCCACCTGGGGGCAGTGAATGGTCTGTGTCCCGTCCCCCTCCCAGCCATGGACCAGGAGCTGCTGGATGGCAGCTCAGCCTGGGCCTGGCATGCGGTGGCCCCTGGGCCGGCTTGCTGCAGGAGCTGTTTCTCATTTCGATCTGATTTCCTATGATCAGTCAAGACCCCGGATCCTAAGTGCTGTTTCCAAAGGTCCCAGCCGGCCTGGTGGACCCCAATGAACCCCAGGAACAAGGGGGGGGGGGAGGTGAGGGAACGCTGCGGCAGGCGGGCCCTCCCCTCCCCCGCGCGGCTGCTGGGAGCCTGGGAGCCGGGGAGCGGGAGGCGGCTTTTTCTCACTTATCGAATGAGGAGCAGAAAATGAGAACGCGCTGAACAGAACAGCGGAGATTCAAGTGTTCGCTCTGAATGGTCCTCAGGCCGCAGGCACGGTGCCTGCTCACAGAACTCGCTCTGCAGGGAGGAACAGGCCTGGGGGTGCTGATCGGAGCCCCAGGGAGGCCGAGGGCGGGAGCCAGGAGCGTGGGGCGTCAGCAGATCTGTTTCTGGGTTGGTCTCCACGCAAGCGGAGTCGGTGGGTGTGATCCGGGTGACGTCCGTGCAGCAGCCCCTGTTCACACGCAGCCAGCGTGACTCACGGCCTTGAAGCTGCCGCGGCCTCGTCGGGGCCTCGTCGGGGGAGGCCGCGGGGAAGGCACGGGGACAGGCGCCGAGGGAACGCTCTGTTCTGTCCCCGGGAGCGGGCCCGTGTGGCAGAGTCACGGCAGGGACCGTGACACAGAGGGCGTCCTGGGAAAGTCCAAGGCTGCCAGGCGGAGAGGCAGAGGGTGGGGAGGGCCCTGGCAGAGGGCAGTGGGAGGAGCCGAGCAGGAAATCATTCATTCACTCATTCATTCACTCACTCACCGTTATTTGTCCCTGTTCCCTCTGTGACAAGCTCCGTCCTAGGCACCGCAGATGCCCTGGGACCGAGACGTCATCCCCGTCACGGACCTCCGTGGGGACACAGACCATGAACACGGGTTCGGCCACGTCAGTTTTCCGGAAGCTCCCGGGCGCCAATCCTCAAGGCTGAGACACGTTGAGAGAGCTGGGGGAAACGTTGTCTCCGTCCATGCGGCTGTTGTAACCGGACTCCACAGACTGGGTGGCTTATCAACAGCAAACCTTGTTTCTCACGGTTCTGCAGCCTGGGGGGGTCTGGGGCCGTGGGCCGGCAGACTCAGGGTTTAGGGAGGACGTGGAAGCTTACAGAGGTGCCTTCTCACTGTGCCTCCCAAAGGCCCTCCCTCCAAAGACTATCACCTTTTCAGAACACCACACCTCAGGGAAGGCAGGGGACAGTGGCGGTAAAGGGGAGAGATCTACCAAAGGACCTGTATGCATGCATATAAGCCTAATCAATGGACACAGACAACAGGGGGGTGGGGGCATGAATGGGAGCTGGGGGGTAATAGGGGAATAAGAATACATATGTAATACCTTAATCAATAAAGACATTTTAAAAAAAGATACTTATCTTTTCTTAAATATTGCCTGACGCCTTAAAAACAAAACAAAACAAAGACTATCACTTTTGGGGGTTCAGAGGATACAAACATTCACACCAGAGCAAATTCTAAACACACAGGCCTGCCCGGAGGAGTGGCCTTCTCTTGGCTGGGCCTGGGGGTGGGGACAGGGCCTGTCCGAGGCATTCCAAAGGGACAGGGGGGAGGAAAGGAGACTCGCCGTGGGGAGCTGAATTATGGACTCGACCTCCTGTCTCAGAGCCAAGTGGGCAAAGTCACCTTCGGAGATCGCCTCCGTCAGCAGGATGTAATTGGATTTAATCGTAACTTATACGAAGGAAGACTGTGCGGAGCGGAAAGGAGGTCATGGAAGAGGACCCTGCCCCCCATCTGCCCCAGCATCGCCTGGAGATTTGGCATCCTGGTCAGAGAACCAGAATTCTCCCCCCCTGCCTTTGCCACGGCTCCCCCCAGGGCGAGTCCGTCCCCCACCCCGATGTCTTTGGCCTGGGTTTGCTTCAGTCAGAGGAAGGTCAGTGGCTGAGGTGTGAGCAGGTTGGCATGGTGTGCCTGCCTCTTCTGCCATTTGCCACAAAGAGTTTGCCCCAGTAACCCTTCCAGTCTGAGAATGAGACCCATGTGAAGCCGACCCGAACCCCACCCTGCAAACTAGAGAATGGAACGTGAGTGCCAATGAGGTGTCGGGTTGTTACACGGCAGCATCGTTGTAGAAAGCTGACGGATACACAGAACCCAACGCAGACAAGCAGTCCAGTCACAGAAGCGGCTGAATAGCTGCCCTCCATTCCGGTTCCTGGCGGATAAGCCGCCTTATCCCTTAGCTTCCCACCCAGTGTGCCCATCGCGGGAGGAGAAGCTGGTTGGGCCGGTTAACGCTATTTCACAGTTTGATTTCTCCTCATAAATTATCCCATTGGTTTCACACATCAGTCTCTTATGAGAGGTTCAGAGGAGACAGGCCCGAGGCCGATCCTCCCTGAGACCCCAGCAAGGTCCATTGGGTGGGGCTACAGGATGTGGCTGACCGCTGCCCCACAGCGAGGGCCCTGAGGCCAGGTCTGTGTGGCCAGCCAATCAGCCAGCCTTTCCTAAGCCATATGACCAAGGATATGTTTGGCGAAGAGCAAGGCCAAGCTAACCAGGACACAGCTGAGATGAGGGAGACACAAGGCTGGGAAGTCAAGCCTGCATGTCCGGGAGTCCAGATGCCCGGGGAGGCATGATAGCTCAGAAGGGCCAGGCAATGGCAAGACATGGGCCTGGGAGCCCTGCACTAGTCCAGCCCCTGCCAGCCGGGCCGGGGAGCAGACCAAGGTGTCAGGGGCCTGGTGTGATTGGCTGCTCCGAGGACCTGCACTGCTCCAGGGGCTGCGGCTCCTGGAGGAACAACCCAATCTCCAAGGAAAACCACACTGGGAGCCCTGACTGGTTTGGCTCAGTGGATAGAGTGTCGGCCTGCGGACTGAAGGGCTCCTGGTTCGATTCCAGGCAGGGGCATGTACCTTGGTTGCCGGCACAACCCCAGTGGGGGGTGTGCAGGAGGCAGCTGGTCAATGTTTTTCTCTCATCGATGTTTCTAACTCTCTATCCCTCTTCCTTCCTCTCTGTAAAAAATCAGTAAAATATGTTTAAAAAAATAAAACCACAATGGGAGTTAGAGCTTCAACATACAAATTTGGGTGTGCAGGGGGGCCCCAATTCAGTGAATAGCCATTTCCTTCTGGAATGCTGAGATTTTGAAGAAGACTCTAAGTCAGGGGTATTCTGGGTCCGAGTGAGGTTTTATCTACTGGCTTGCACACCCATTCTTACCTGACATCTGTGGGACAAACTGGACTAAGGACGTTTATACAACCAAACACGCGAGCTGGGTCCCCACAGGAATCACACCCACGGGGCCACTCATAGGCCTGTCGCCCGGCAGAGACCCCGAACCCTCTTCGTGTGGTGCCCTGCGCATAGTAGGCACTCCATCCAAGTGGGTTGAATGAATGAATGAATGAATGAGTGGACAATAATGATTGCCACTGAGTACGGTAAATACCAAACCGATGGGATTTCTGTGACAAGAGACTTGCTGACCCCCTCCTGTCCATCATTCACATCTCATTTCTCAGCTCCGGGCTGGTTTTGCTCCATGTCTCCCTCTAAGTCTCTGTGAAGTGAGCCCGGGATAAACCTCAGAGGTGTGAAAGCGCTGTCTGGGAAGCCCTGGCCGCCGGCTCCCTCCGGAGGGCTCCAGTCCCGTCCCTCCCGGGTGCGTGGTGTTGGCAGTTCGGAGAGTTCGATCACACGCGGCCAAGTGGGCATGGTTTCCTCGTCACGCAGCTGGCTGGCTACCCGGGGCTTTCCTTCCTTTCCTCTTGCTTTGCGGTGCTCACACACAGACTCTGAGCTCTGTCTGAGGTGGCCAGGACTTCAGGGACCAGACTGACGGTGCTTGATAATCAAGGGGAACTCACTGGAAAGAGGCTGAAGGATCCTCCCTGCCTAACTTTCCATCCCAGCTGGGCCTCGGGGAGAAACGCCGCCGGGCCCACCTCCTGATGACTTACTGACAAAATATTTCACCATGTTTTGAGTTAATTAAGCAAATGAAGTCTACCCTGAGAGCTCGGACTGGGAAAAAGCTAGGAGAGTAGGCGGCCTCCTCTAGCAAAACTCTATCATTCGGTGTAGGAGACATTGAATGTTTGGCAAACTCACCTTACACTGGCTGGGTGCCTACTAAGTACGTATGAGGCTAACGCTCAGAAGGGTGAGGTTGACACAATAATGTAAAATATACCGTGTTTTGTTGTTTTAAAATAAGACCAGCTAATGCTACGTCCACAGGAGGAGAGCCAGAACAAAGGGAGGGCGTGCATCGGAGGGCTCCGGCCAGGGCGTGTGTGCGTGCGGTCACTGCCGATCTAATTCTCTCTCCGGCTGGAGGTGCTCTCCCTGGGAGAGCAGCAGCTCCGGTTATGTGAGTCACTGAGCGGCGTGCGGGGCGTGAAAAGGGACAGCTCGAAGGGAAGAGAAGGCCGGTCACTCGCATTGAAGACACGGGCCCTTCACACTCGGCAGGGCCTCGGGGGGCCACACGGGTGCTGGCACTGCGATCTCGGGGTGGCCTCCATGCACGCAGCTGACAGCCGGCTTCCCATCCTCAGTAAGAAGTTAGTTTGAATCAGGCAGTGAGACCTCGTAACTATGACAACCACAGACAGCCAAAGGGAGCAGGGAGCTGGCTCTGCCAAGGCCGAATCCGCCAAGGCTGACACTAGCGCTGTCAAGGCTGCTTTGCACCCAGAGGAAGGGGTTCCGCCTCACCCGCTTTGAAGACCGGCAGCTCCCGCCTCCCCTGTGGGCACCTGGGCAGCTGCAGAGGCTCCCTCCCTGGGTGGGCGCCCCAACCATGGCTCACCTCTGTGATTGACAGCGCGACCGCCCCGCCTTCCCAGCGCGGCCCCCTTGGCCCTGGTGTTGGGGTCCCGGGACCCTGAGAAAGTGCAGGGCCAGCAGCCACTCATTCCCTCTGCCCTCGGAGGCTCCAGTGTCTCCTTGATTCAAGCGGCCCAGGTAGAAAGGAACCCTCTCCCCTCTGATGGGTCCCAGAGAGAATTTACCCCCCAATTTGCAACCTCAAAAGCCTAGAGGGACCCAGCAAGTACATGCCTGTGTGAGTCAGACGTGTTTCAGGCCATGAGGAGCCATTTCACATTGAATGCAGCCCCCCTGCACAAGTGAACAAATCAAAACACGCAGCCTCAGCAAGACACACGGGGAGGAGGGGGGTCCAGGGTCCCTCGGGCCACCCATCGGCAGCTCCTGTTCTGGTCTCTGCCTTCATTTTACAGGCGGAGAGTCTGGGTCCGGGGGGGGGGGGGGGGGGGAGTTCCCGGGACAGGACAGAACCCCGGGCACACAAATGCCCACCCTCCACTAGCACCGCAAACGGCCCGCCTCCTTCTTTGTCTGGGGAGGCAGTGGGTATTGGGGGCTTCCGAGCCCCAAACCTACAGGCCTCACCCGCTTTGACCCCGAGGCCCACCCTCCAGGGCTTCCTGGGAATGGCTGAGCCATCAGGAGAGCTCAAACCCAGGGTGGATGGCTTCTGTGGCTCAGTTTCCCCATTTGCCACCTGGAGGCGAAGCTTCCAGTTTGTCTGCCTTGTAGCATGACAGGCCCCTCAGCCTCTGGGTCTCCTGCCGATGAGGCTGCGGTGGGGACAAAGGCGCTGACCACGGCCGGCCCCTCGCGGAGTGAGCGCCTGCTAGTGTCGCCCGGCATCAGGGAGGAGGTGTGTCGGGCTCTGGTCTGGTCTGAATGCCTGGGAGCGAGCTCAGGGTGTGCTCCACCGGCTCAGCGGGGACGCAGGACAATGGGACCGAGCGGGAAGGCGATGGGAAGGGAGCAATTTGTTCCGGGGAAGGAGGCGGCGGAAAGCTTTCTCCGAAAGAGACAGTGAGCAGTGTGCGTGCTGAGGCCTCTTCAGAAAGAACATTTCCTTTGGTGAGAGCCTCCTGTTCAAAGCCACACGGCATCTTCCTCCAGGAACTGAGAAAGCTTCCTGTAAATGGAAGCCTTCTTTTTTCTTTTCTTTTTTTTTTTTTTTTTAAACAAGTGATCCTTCCTCTTTTTTGGAATATATATTTTTTATAAGTACATTTTTATTGATTTCAGAGAGGAAGGGAGAGGGAGACAGAAGCATCAATGATGAGAAAGAGTCACTGATTGGCTGCCTCCCGCACGCCCCCGCTGAGGATGGAGCCTGCCTGTGACTCCATGGCCCTGACTGTGAGCTCCTGGTTCATAGTCTGATGCTCAAGCACGGAGCCACTCCGGCCTGGCGTGAAAAACTTAAAAAAAAGAAAAAGGAAAAGAAAAAGTGGAGATCTGGAGGGAATCTTAAAGACCCACGAGCTCGTTAAGGAGTTGAAGGGCTTCCTCAGAAAGAAAGCAAGTCGGGACCCCGGATTGGGCCCGAGCACAGGGGGAGGGAGCCTCCGACGTAAGGCAGATGTGAGCAAGGGGCGCGCGGCTGGAACACTGGAGGTGGCGGTGTCCCGGGCCTGGAGGACGTGGGCACATGAACATGGCAGGAAGCAGACGTGGACTCCACTTCCCAGAAGTCCGGGGGGAGGGAGATGGGCACATCCGTCACTTTGGTGTCCCATCATCACCTCTCCTCACCAACCAAGTGGGGGCCCTGAACGGAGGGCTCACCCTTCCTTGGCGGGAGTGCTCCCCATCACGGCCCACAGAGCAGACACCCAGTGGGTGTGCCCGGGGCCTCGGCTCTGAAAGGGCACCCCTGCTGTGGGAAAGGCCCTGGCGGTGTGGAAAGAAAGGAATGCAGGGGAGCCTCGGAGAGCCCTCTGACCGCCACGGCCGCTCTGGGATAAAGTGTGTTCCCTCTGCTCCGGTGGCCTCCTCTGTACACCGGGTTGTCATGAGGATCAGCTGACTTAGTGGAAGTGCTTCATGGACCTTTGCTATTGTGATTTTGTTAGAAGGAGCAGCCGGGTAACAATCCAAACAGTAAAGATTTATTACATTTAAAAAATGTTTTAAATTAAAAAAAAGAAAGAAAAGGAGCAGCAGGGCATCAGGGAAAAGTTATGTCACTTCTAGTCAAGAACTGGGGCTTCAAAACTGACTATGACACAGTCCTGGCCGGCACTGAGCTCTTTGGCCGCCTCACCTGCAAGGGAGAACCTGGGGGATACTCCACACTGGGTGTTATTTGTATCAAACGACAAAGCACCCGAGAAAATTCTGCATGTGTGTTAAGGTGCTGTCTGTGAGTTCAAAGAGCTGTGAGCGTGTGTGTGTGTGTGTGTGTGTGTGCATGTGTGTGTATGTGTGTGTGTGTGTGCGCGCGCGAGTGTTCCTTTCAGAAGTTTAAATTGTGTCTGTCTCTTTTAAGAATAACAAAATGCCAAAACTGTTTTTGGCTCAGTGGATAGGGCGTCAGCCTGCGGACTGAAAGGTCCCAGGTTCAATTCTGGTCAGAGGCATGTACCTTGGTTGCGGGTGCATCCCCGGAGGGGGGGGTGCAGGAGGCGGCTGGTTGATGTTTCTCTCTCATCGATGTTTCTCGCTCTCTATCCCTCTCCCTTTCTCTCTGTAAAAAAATCAATAAAATATATATTTTTAAAAAGAATAATCCCCGAGACTGGGAGGGTACCTGGTGGGATGAGAGGGTATGTGTGTGGGTGGTGGGGATCCCAAACAGGTGGACGAGCCCATGCACAGACCCCCTCCCCCTGCCTCCACAGAGTAAGGGCGTGAGCGGATCAGCTCTCCTGGGCGTAGCCATTCCCAGTCTCCGGGCCCTGATGACCCGGAGGACAGCAGCCATAACCTCACTGCCACGCGGTCCTTGGACAAGCGTCCGAGGCCTGGCTGACGCAGGGCCCCTCTCTGCCGATGCCCGGCCACCAAAGGCTGAGCCCAGAGAGAACCACACGCCTCACCATGCTCACGCTTCCTCCACGTGTTGTGTTCCCTCTGGACCGCAGACCGTATCTGAGCCGCCCCCACACTCACCTGGGGTTGTGTGAGAGGCGTTTTCAGCTTCGCAACACAGTCAAGGCCACCTTTTCCAAAACCCTGAATTGCCGTGAATGCATTAGCTCCGCCTCTACACCCGCCCCCTCCCCTCTTGATAGACAGGCCTAATTTGGGCAAATCTCACCTCTAAAAGGTAAAGGGAGATCTCCTCCAGGTCCCTTACATAGGACACTAACCTTGAGAAGCAGGGAAGAGAAGGCTCTCAGACCCGAAGCAGCGTCTCAGGAATCCTCATAGATCGAGACACAAGCCATGAGGCCCTTTCCCGAAAGAACACGATTGGAGCGAAAAATCCATCTTGGCGTGGATGAAAGAAAAGTTAAAAAAAAAAAAAAAAAAAAAAAAAAGCCGAAACCGGTTTGGCTCAGTGGTAGAGCGTTGGCCTGCGGACTGAAGGGTCCCAGGTTCGATTCTGGTCAAGGGCATGTACCGTGGTTGCGGGCACATCCCCGGTGGGGGATGTGCAGGAGGCAGCTGGTCGGTGTTTCTCTCTCATCGACGTTTCTAGCTCTCTATCTCTCTCCCTTCCTCTCTGTAAAAAAATCAATAAAATATAAAATAAAATTAAAAAGATTAAAAAAAAAAAAGGGCATCTTTTTGGGCTGAGTGTTTGTGAAAGGCGAAGGGAACTCAGAGTGTGTGTGTGACTTTGACATTTACGAGCCACCACGTTGATCAGCGGGTCGCTTCCTGAGGCCTCTTCGTTTTTACAGCCCCCGCGGGGTTAGTCCTGGGAGCGCAGCTGCTGCTGAGGAGCGGGGCTCGCTCCACACCTTAACAAACAAGGCCCTATTTCATCTCTTCTTTGCCGAGACCCGACGAGAAGGTGTTACTAGTTCTGTCTCCCAGGAAGGACGTTCAGTCTCAGTGGTTTGGTCATCGATCCCGAGTTGCAAGGCTGGTCGTGATGGATGAAGCCTGGGCCACAGGTTTGCTTATTCTAAAGCCTGAATTCTTTCTTTCTTTCTTTTTTTTTTTTTTAAATATATTTTATTGATTTTTCACAGAGAGGAAGAGAGAGGGATAGAGAGTTAGAAACATCGATGAGAGAGAATCATTCATCAGCTGCCTCCTGCACACCCCCTACTGGGGATGTGCCCACAACCAAGGTACATGCCCTTGACCAGAATCGAACCTGGGACCTTTTAGTCCGCAGGCCGACGCTCTATCCACTGAGCCAAATCGGTCCCGGCTAAAGCCTGAATTCTTAAATGCTTTACAACACCCCACTGGCTGTGGCTTTCTCTCTTTCTCTCTTTTTTGTTAATTCTCACCTGAGGATATTTTTTCCATTGATTTTTAGAAAGAGTGGAAGGAAGGGAGACAGAGAGAGAAAGAGAGAGGGATAGAGAAAGAGAGAGAGAGAGAGAGAGAGGCTGGTGTGAGACACATTGATTAGTTGCCTCTCATGCACACCCTCTGGTGGGCCGGAGCTGGCCACGGCTTTCTTTTGCAGAACAGGGAGGGGAACCCGAGGGCCCAGGAGCTCCTGTGCAGATGCTCAGCCCGTCACCCAGTGTCCAGCGGCCCCTGCACCCCCACTTCTGCAAGTGCCCGGGTCCCCAGTTCCGCAGCCTGAGGTTCCGTGTTGGGAAGCAGCGCTGGGGGTCTTTCTCGGGGGCCTGGTTTCATTCCTCTGGTTCTCCAGAACGGTCTCCGCGCTTCTGTGTGCTTCTTTCCAGCTCTCAGACCTCATGGTTCTCTTCCCCTCGCTGGCGGCCTCCTCACCCATGCGGGGCGAGTCCTTCCCCGGCCTCTGCTGCCGTTTTAGAGAGGACACAGGAGGGCACGGGGTCCTCCGTCCCCCTGAACTCTCGGGATGCAGATGAAGTGACTGAGGAATCGGCAGGAAGAAAGAGAAGAACAAAGCCGCGACATACGAGTCCGCAAATCTGTGTGCGCGTGGACCACGGCGTGGAAGCAGCATGCTCTCAGCGGCTGACGTCGCCTGTCACCCAGGGCCTTGCGTGAGAGATGGGGGTGCAGAGGGAGGAACACAGCTGTTTTCAAATGCATTTACTCCGGAATTGTTTGCATTAGTACACAGCATTACTTTGGTTTTTTTTATGTTGAAACTGTATGTGCTTTGCCCAGACTCACGTCTTAAAGATTTGTGTAGTGGCCTCTGTGACCGCCCCCCCCCCCCCAGGGGTTGGGGGTGCCCGGTTTTGGGGGGAAGAAATAGCCCGAGCTCCCAGGAGTTGCCTCAGGTTTCGGCGGGGCCTACACACAGCCAGCAGCTCCGAATCTGCAAGTACCAGGAGTCGGACGGGCCTGCTTTTGCCCGGAGGTCGGGTGCTGTGTGAAGGCAGGTCCCCTCCTGGGCTGGGGTGAGACTCGCGGGGCGCTTGGGAACACCGGCAGCAGCAGCAACAACAATGGACACCTGCTCCCGCCCCCGGGACTAATGCATCCCTCCCGGGCGATGCTCACGGACAGGAAGGTCAACTCACTCACCTAAGCTGTGATCCCACCCCTTTTTCAAACCCGTTAAACCGGCTCTCCGATGTCACTGGATCTTAAACCACAGGCTGCATTCCTAGCTTTTTACAATTCTTTAATTTTCTCACCTTCCCCGGCCCGCTATCAGGGAAGCTTCTAGTCTGCCTTAAAATACGGCCTCGTTCGGGCTGTGCTGGGCCCGTGGTGACCCACCGAGCCGTATATCTCAGCCTCTGCGCGCCGATGCGCTCCTGTGGGCCTCCGAGGCCGGCAACTCTTCATCTCGCAGCTGGGGCGACGCTGCCAGAGGTATTCCCTGGCAGATTTACTGCATTGGGGGTTGGGGGTGGGACAGAGAGGGAGACAGGGAATGTGTATGTGTGTGTGTGTGTGTGTGTGTGTGTGTGTGTGTGTGAGAGAGAGAGAGAGAGAGAGAGAGAGAGAGAGAGAGAGAGAAAGAGAGAGAGAGAGAGAGAGGAAGGGGGAGGGAGAGGGAGGAAGATTAAATGTTGTAAGACTTGTATTACTTTTTCAATTTTATGGAACTGGCTCATTCTGTGTTATGTCGGAGCGTTCTCTGAGGACCAGTTTTACTTAACCTTGAGGGGGAAAACCGGTCAAGGTCCTAGTAAATGATGGAGAATTGCTCATCTCTGCTTCCTTGTGGGTTTGTGCTCAGGCGAATCCTGGTCTTGGCGTCTTGCAGAAAACAAAGCATCGTTGTTGTTGTTTTTTAAAAACGTCTACATCTTTACCCAGGGTGCTTCTCTACAAGGCGCTGCTTTCTTCTTTGCAGCTTTATGGAAAGTGGTTGGTTTCGGAGGGAAACCCTCCGGGCTGAACCTGCCAGGCCCCGGAGCAAATGGCGGGCAGCGCGAGCCAGGGTGAGCCTCCAGGGCCGGCGCCTCCGTGTGTTCCTCTTACTGAGGTCGCCGTGAGGGTGAGACACGGTGCTCACAGCGGGAAAACGGGTCACGCCTGTCAGGAGCGGGTCTGTGAGCTCAGGCTCAGGACGGGAGTGAGCGCTCACTGGATGAACATTTATCCTTGGGCTTCTCTCCGTTCCAATCACATCGTGTTTCCATGCGAGGCCATTGCAGATGTCAGAGCATGGGATGCGTGGTCTCAAATGCGCATTGATGGTTTCGCAGGTGCACGGGTTAACCTGTATGTACAGTCCTAGTGTGTGCTTGCATTCTTTAGGTTTGTACAAAAGCGTGGCCCCATGTCCATGATCTCAGGTGTGCAATCACTCATGCATGTGACAGCACATGTGTGCATGATCACTGGTAGATGTTTTTTTCTATTTTTTTAAATTAAAATTCTTTGTTGTTGAAAGTATTACATATGTCTCCTTTCTCTCCCCATTGACATTTCCCTGGCCACTCCTACCTCAGCACATGCCCTCACCCCCCTACTGTTGGTTATGCTTATATGCATGCATACAAGTCCTTTGGTTGATCTCTTACCTTCCTCTCCCCACCTCCTCCTGCCTTCCCTCTGAGGTTGGATGGTCTGATCCATGTTTCTATGTCTCTGGATCTATTTTTTGTTCATCAGTTTATGTTGTTCATTGTATTCCACAAATGAGTGAGATCATGTGATACTTATTCTTCTCTGACTGGCTTATTTCACTTAGCATAATGCTCTCCAGGTCCCTCCAAGAGGCAGTCAATATTGGGAGGGCTATTCCTGTTCTTTTTCCTGTACTTATATATTCCCAAGGTATAATTAAACCGCAAATGGTAAGAGTTCTTTCTTTTTTTATAGCAGCGTGGTATTCCATTGTGTAGATGTACCACAGTTATTTAATCCACTCATCTGCTGATGGACATTTAGGCTGTTTCCAAATCTTAGCGATTGTAAAGTGTGCTGCTGTGAACATAGGGGTGCATATATGCTTTTTGACTGGTGTTTCTGTGTTCTTGGGTCTATTTTCCAAATTAAGCTTTATTGGGGTACAACTAACATGAAATAAACCTCACATATTGGAAGTGTACCATTTGGTAATATATATATATTACACACACACACACACACACACACACACACACACACACCCATGTAGCCATCGCCACAATCAAGACCATGAATGCATCCACCATTCCCCAAACTTTCCCTCGGGCCGTCTGCGATCCCACCCGGCCCCTCTGTGGCCCCGGCTCCCTCTGTGGATCAGCTCTAACTCTGCATTCTGTAGAATTTTGTAGAAACGGAACCATGAGCATTCCTCTTTGTTCTCTGGCTCCAGTCCTTCAGCATCATTATTTTTGAGATTCATCTGTACCGTTACACATACTGATCACTCATTCCATCGCCTTGCGGAGTCTTAACCACAATTTACTTATCTGCCCACTTATGGACTAGTATTTGGATTGATCCCACCCTCTGGCTCTTGAGATAAACATTTGTGTGCAACCCGGACATGAGCCATGCTGGCGGCCAGCGGACGCTCTCCTCCTTTCGCTTTGACTTTCCATTGGCAATGTCTCTCTGTGTGTGTGCGTGTGTGTGTGTGTGTGTGTCTGTGTGTGTATGTGTGTGTCTGTGCGTATGGCTCAGATGGTGGCTGATGCTCCATGAGGCGAGTTCATTGCAATGACATGTCGAGAATAGCTGAGGCTTAACTCAGCAGAAAGCCCTTCCAGGCCTGTTCTCTGTTTGGGGCTCCTTCTCCTCAAAGAATGCCCTTTTACGGGTTCCATCCCCTGGGCGAGGTCTTGCCTCCATTCTCTTTCCCCAAGGGGCAGTCCACACTGGGAGAGCTGTTCCTGTTCTCCTTCCCGGACTCACACATTCCCAAGGTATAACTACACCTGCAATGTGCCGGCCTTGCCTGTCCATTTTAGAGGGTCAGACTATCGAGTCACTTTCCGGGCCAAGAAGTTAGGAGCCTGCTCCTCCCCGTCAGCGTGCCAGCTGCTCACAGGAGCGAGTTTTGTGAAGCACACAGCCCTCTCCACAGCAGCACCCCTTTACAACAGACGTTTGCTGGGCACTCACAGTGTGCCAGGCTCTCTACGTAAGACACCAAAAGAAACAAAAACAAATCTTTATCCTCTCAGCGAGGTATTACCGGGCCAGTTTACTTTTTAACCACAACCTTCCTCAAGATGGGAAACATCAGGACTTGCACTTTTGTCACAATTTGAAGGTTTGTATTGATTTCAGTCACAAAGGAACCAGCGGTCTCTCCGCCTCTCTCCCCGCCTCTGCCCTAGCCCCCAGCAAACACACATTCGTTATGAGCTATTCCCCAGCCCTGGTGTATTCATACCAGAACTTGTGATCTGCTTATCGGCTTAAGAGTAAAGATTAAACATCAAAACATTAGCTGCCGTTTCAAGAGGCATACTCCATGCATATTTATTTTTGTTGCAGGGTTTGGAAGTGGAGAGAGTTGTTTTCAGGGCCAAAGTGGTGAAGAAAAATATGAGGCAGCATCAAAAGGAGTGAAGCCTGAGCTTTGACCTAAAAGACCACACACTGACTTCAATTCTATTGTTTTCAGATGCCATGAGAGTGTGTGTGTGTGTGTGTGTGTGTGTGTGTGTGTGTGTGTGTTCTGGCATCAAATTGACCTTCTCTGTCAAACCCGGAGACTCCAGGCGGCAATACAGCATTATGGCTTTGTTCTCATAATCCCTTTACTACCTTGTGTGGTTTGCAGGAAGCTAGGCTTAACAACCAATCGTAGTACAAGTATCTCTTTCCACAAAAGATTTTTCCTCCCTCCTAAGGGTTTTGACGTAGTTTCCACTGAGCCCAGCTGGGATTCATTGGCGCTGGGGAGTGAAAGACAGATTGCTTAACTGGCTCTGGTTGAAGAGGAGAGAACATGTGAGTTGGGGAATGTATTCACTTAGGCTGCTTATAGTTCAGGGACATGTCCTCTACTCCCTTCCATCCAGAATGGGCTGAATCACAGAGCAAAGGGGGGAAGAGTCGGGATGGAGTCAGCTGCCGCCTCTGTGGCAAAAGCAGCGATGGACGTGACGGGTTCACTCCCCGAGGGTCGGGGCTGGGTGGAGATGGCCACGACACCCCCGGGCACAGAGGAGCCGGCCCTCCTGGTGCCAGTCCTCTCTGGTTAGCCATCTAAAATGCGCAGACTCTTTGCACCTTTCATTCAGCTAAAGAAAGGTGGCAGCAGGCAGTCATCAAGATTCCAGGGGGAACGAGTAATTCAGATAAGATAAAAGAGCAACCAGGAATTTTTTAGCACCAAGTTCAAGGCTGCACTGAACTTAATGTGCTGAGAGGGTAAATGTCACCGGAGAACTCGTGTTGGCTCTGACCCCCTCATTTCAATTGCTCTTCGGGCTCAGCACCTTGGATAGGGCTGGGCGAGAGGTTTATTCTTTATCATTTCGCCTGCCCGCCAAGCAGTGTTCCAGAGGCAGCAGAAACATCATGTGAACGCCCCTCCGCCATTTCTGTGACATTTCCAGGTATCCAGATGGGGGGATTTCAGAAAGACTGGAATACAGAGACATTTCCAGCAAATTCCCTCTTTCCTTGGCTCAAGGACATTGTTACGACTCATGCTTTGTTCATTCCTGCAAGTACATAGCTGGCTGGTCCCCTGGCCAAAGTAATATCCCCGTCTTTCCATATGGATGCTGGGAGGGTGATATCGACAGGAAATGAGATAAATTTATCTTAAGGTATCCTTGGAAACGGCGAACAGATCTGGAACAGAGGGCTAAGAGTCAGAGATTGTTAGCCACCTATTTAGTTTTTCTCCAACAGCTTCCACCTCCCCTTCTCGTGCTTGCTCCTGACGGGACCCAACGCTTCCCATCTATCGTGCCCTCCATTATCCCTTTCAAAGACTAATTCAATTCCCAACTTCTCCTTGAACATGCCCCCTGCCATTCTAACTCAGGGGCTCTCTTCCTGCAAAACTACAGGACAGATTCTCTCCTGAGCAAAAACCTTTGCTTCTCTCCCACAGCACTATCACAGTTATGCACAAAGACATTCCAGAGGATAATTACTGAAAGGAGAAAGCACATCAGACCTGGGCATTGCCCTTAAGAAGTTCACTGTCCAGTGCAGAAGAACACTGTGATTTAGGCTGAGAGTAGTCAGAGATAAAGAATGCAAAGAGTCTGGCTGGTGTGGTTCAGTGGTTGAGCATCGACCTATGAACCAGGAGGTCAGGGTTGGATTCCCAGTCAGGGCACAGGCCTGGGTTGCAGCTCGGTTGCCAGAAGGGGGTGTGCAGGAGGCAGCCAATCAATGATTTTTTCCTTATCATTGTTATTTCTATATCTCTCTCGCTCTCCCTTTCTCTCTGGAATCAATAAAGATATTTTTTTAAAGGTTGTTTAAAGAGTGTCAAGATAAACTACTGTCCTTTACAGTATCACTTCAGGCTGAGCAAAATCAGGGTAAACCTTGTGGGAAACGCAACAGGTGTGTAGAGCTGTGAAGCATGGATGAGTTTGTGGTTCTAGAACCGGTGGAGAGGTCATTCCAGACGTAGGAAACAACCTCAACTTCAAATCTGAAGAGTGAGGAGTGCAGGTTATGTATGAAAAGCATCAAATAGGTTACTGTGGTTGGAATGAAGGGTAGATCAAGGAATATAGTAGAAAACAGGGTTGCATAGGAAGTTGGGAGGCCGGTGCTCCGCTGTGGGAGTGCACTGACCACCAGGGGGCAGCTCCTGTGTTGAGCGTCTGCCCCCTGGTGGTCAGTGCACATCATAGCGATTGGCCGACCAGTTATTCAGTTGCTTAGATTTTTATATACAGAGAGGTGCATATATATATTTCAATCTTTATTGTTGAAAGTATTACATATATCCCCCTTTGACCTCTTCTAACCTGCCTCCCACCCTGCCACAGGCCTTCACAACTCTATTGTCTGTTTCCATGGATTATGCATACATGTATAACTTCTCACTTCACAAGATTCAAGCAAGCTATCTGTGTGCCTGAACTATACAGAGCTATTAAGCTAATAACTTAAAAAAATGTTTTATTGATTTTAGAGAGAGAGGAAAGAAGAGGGATAGAGAGTTAGAAACATTGACGAGAGACATGTTGATCGGCTGTCTCCTGCACATCCCCCACAGGGGATTGAGCACACAACCCCTGACTGGGAATTGAACTAAGGACTTCTCAGTGGGTTGACACGGAACCACTGAGCCCACACAGCCTGGGCTTAAGCTACAAAATTTTTATTAGATACAAGCCAAATTCACTACTTGTAACTTGTGTGAAAGAGAGGCAGTTTTTCAGAGTTTCCTGATACAGAGAAACTGAGGCTTGGAGTATTTTCTCCATGCAAACTCAGTCGTTGAGGCCCTTTCCTACAGCTTCATCTCATCCCAAGTCTACTATCCTCTTCTTTTAAAAAACAGAACCAACATGTTACACCTGATCTAAAGAGTCACTTGTTCTATTGCTTGAAATCAGAGGATGCCACCGAAAAGCCTTTTTTGTTTGTTTGCTTGTTTGTTAAAAACAGTTGGGTAATATTAACAACAAATCCCCCAAATCATATCTTTACATCCACATGTAATCATACACTGGTACAGGAAACCTTCCTGAAACTCAGTGTCTCATGCTCCCGAAATTAAGCCTGAAATATGTTCATCAGGAAGATACCAGGTGAGCTGGAGACAGAACATTTGCTTTATTGGGGGGGGGGGGATAGGGGGGTGTCTTCTATCTGTTGGTATCCCATAGCAACACAAACTCAGGACCTCTGAAATGTTTAAGGACCACAAAGCTTTTAGTTGGATCTGGGCACACAGTCTGGTGATATTCACTGAGTGAGTGTAGGTGTGAAATAGTTTAATTGAATTCTGTAATTAAAGCTTAAAAAACACAATTTTATCTTTTAAACCCCCCCCACACACACACACACACAAAGTAGGATAACTTCCCCTTGTTAAGACACCAGTAAGTTTTCCTAAAATTCTCATTCGTTGTCTCTCCTCCAAAGATGTTAGCTTGCTCTTTTTTTTTTTTTTTAAGGAATTCGTGCTTTAATGAATTTCAAATGGATTTTGTAGAAAATAAAGGAAAATGTCTAACTTAAAAAAAAAAGAATTTATATAATTTAGCTCTGAACACAGTGAAGAAAAGGGGACAATTAACATCTACTGTGCACCTGTTATATGCCAGACATGTCACATTCATTCTCACAGCAGCTTGACAATAATACTTCATAGTAAATTTAGCTCTGATGTTAGCGACAAGAAAACCAAAGCTCAGAGAGGTTAAGCTAGCCACTCTAGGTCAAATGGCAAGTTATAAAACTAGGGTTGAAACTAGAGCTGCCTGGTTCCAAAGCTCAAGCACTTTCTACTCTATCAGTGGAGTTCAGGGGGGGGGGGGGGGGGGGCGGGAATCCACTTCTGAAAGGGCCTTTCCATTTTAGGCATAAAAGAGTTTTAGTTACAAGTCTCTGGAGTCCCTACATTTCATTTGGTATTTGCACTGAATGCCACCCAGCCCCCTACAAACACACACACACACACACACACACACACACACACACACACACACACACACCCCTCCACCCCACACTCTTTCAGTCCGCCCAATTGAAATTCAGCACCGAGGACAGCTCCCAAATTCCATTTGCAGGGAGCTGTCCTTGATGGCTGTTCTGGAGCTCACACCGCCTTCCTGACTTCCCAAGTGGCACCGAGACAGAGAGGAGGAGATGGAAGAAAGTGTAAGATGGGGTCCTCTGGCACCATGGTAGAAATTAGCACGTTTCCCGGAAGATCGAGATAAAAAAAGAAAATACATGTGAGACAGATGGGGCACTCAAATGGAGTCAGAATGAGCTCTTCAGGATTCCCAGAACATGGCGTGCGTCCACCTGGGGCTCTCAGCGGACCTGGGAGCCCGGAGACAAAGGGGATGAGTGGGTGGCTACGAGGCGGCTGCGTCAGTTACACGAACAGACTGGGTGGCGCTGATTCACTGCTGCAGAGCTGCACGACTTTCCGAGCAGAGGGAAACCTGTGGGCCCTGGTCTCTGCCACTCATCACCACCCTCGCCGGGAGCATGAGTCAGACCGGCGGGATTCTTCAGGCAGAGAAGATTGCTATGCGGTGAGTCGATCGAGGGTGAGCTTTTCTGTTGTGGAGAGCAGGTGTCAATCATGGCCACAGCATCCCCGGAGGTGGGCGCTGACCTGCTGTGTGCACACACACTCACCCTGCCTGCCTTCCCATGCTCACCCTGGACACAGGTGGATCATCACACAAACAGGAAGAACAAAGTCCTGGGAGCTTCATCTCCCTGAACAGTGATTCTTGCTCAAACTTAGCAGCTTTTGAGCTGAACCGGGGGATGGCAGGGGGGGAGGGCAGGAGGGGTATTTTTGGAGAGCCCAGTCTAATGCCCAAATCTTCTACACAGCAAACAGATGTCCAGAGAGGGTGCCTGACTCGCCCCAAACCACTTAGCTAGTGACATTGTTGTTGTTAGGCCTCGGTCCCTTGTTCCTAAGCCATCAGGAAGACAAAATAAAACCCCCAATAGCATCCGCCCTTTTACCCAAGGCCCTCTCATTGCACCGTGTTCAAACCAAACATCTTAAACGCCTCCGTCTTTCCATCCGGGCTTTGGTGATGTCCCTGATCGGGTCTCACATAGCAATCTCTTTTGAGAAATGTAATTATTTGGGGATATACACTTGGCTATTTTTTTGGTTTTGTGCTTTCTTTGTGCAGGGGGAAATTAGAATTCTGGAAACACTCTGTTTTATTTAATTATTAAAGGAACCAGCCTGTATTTCAAGTAGCTGCAAATATAAATGCTTCGGTCTGTGTCAAGAAAGGATATATGGAGCGACAGAGGCTATGGTACTCTATTGTCACATGCGATTAAGATCCACCATGGCCTAAAAAATAAAAATAAAGCTCAGCCCAGTGAGTTGAAAATTGAAAGTGAAATCCTTATCTGGGTAATTCTGAACCTGTCTGGATTTTGGTGCCTCATGGAATCATCTAAAATGTAGCGTTTTATAAAAGTGTTTTGCAACGTCGTTACCTCCATGATTGCAATTTGTGTATGTGAGAGCTCCTTTAAACTTCTGGAGTTTTCCAGGGACTGGGGTCAGAAAGATGCAGAAGAGATGAATCTATTCAAGGTCAAAGGTACAATGTGAAACTGATATCCACTCTGCTGGTGAGGCAGATCAAAAGAGACATTAGCCCAATACCCCTACCCCCACCCACCCCCAGGCCCACCCCACACCTTTTCCACTAATGAGTGCCCTTACCTGAGCCGTCACCTAGCTCTTTGTCCTCTGCTTCGGGTGTTATTAGACCAGACTTCCTGTCTCTAATTTTCATCCATGAAGAGATTTTCATGAATAGGACTTTCCTTATAACTTAGCAACACTGTCCTTGAATATCCAACAACTCTTTCCAGCACAGAAGCTATTGTTTGAAGTGCAAAGCAGATCAAAATCGGGTTGCTGAGGATTAATCACTGCAGCCTACTTTATATCATCATCACAACTTCATCTATTTCGATACAGTTTGACACAGCATCAACCTCCGCTTCTGTGCGCGAGTGACAAAACCATTTGTTTCTGGCGTAACGGATAATGTGATTAATGGCCTTGCAACTGGGTTTCTTAAAAAACAGAGAGAGAAAAATAAGGATTTCCATTTATAACATGCAGTAAACCAGCTCAGCCTGCTGCTGTGCGTTGGAAAATCTTTTGGAACTTGTGTGTAAACCACAGGCAAGATTTTGAAACAAATGTGCGCCTGCCTTTTGGGGTTTCTGCCCATATCTGTTCTCTCCAAAAATCTGAGGACAGGGGGCTTCAAAAGGAGAAACTGGACCTGTGCGCATCCCATATACCAGTGCATGAGCGGGGCCCGGTTTTCCTCGGAGGCACCATGATGTTGACTGCGGTGGAATGAACCCCAGCCCGCCCAGCTATTGCTGAATACGGTCACCATCTGCTGGACTGTGGAGAGCTCTGCGCGTGGCCTTGACCCTGGCCCCACTCCATCCATGCCTGTTGCACGCAGGCGTCCCCTCTTCACAGCGCCTGCAGCCTGTGTCCATCCCCGCGGACCTGAGGATCTCCCCGAGGCGGGGACAGGGATGCGGATGCAAAGGGTGTCTAGGGAGCCTCCTGCGTCTCCTTCCCGCCTTCAGGGCCAAGTGGCAGCAGCCCACACCAGCCACGGTGCCCCCAGGCCACAGCCCTGGGTCCCAGACCCTCCTGGGATTGCTCACCTCTCTCCCTCGGGAAGTGGGCGTCAGCCCCCCTCCAGCTTCGGGGCTGCGGCGCCCGCTAAGCGGCTCCTCCCGCCGCGCCCGGCTCCCAGCAACCTCGCCTGGGGCGCCGGGCACCGGGGGCTCCCAGCTTCTCTCCGGGCGCGACGTCGGCCTCCTCGGGTGGGTCCAAGGGGCACCCGGACTCGCCGGCCAAGGCTCCTGTAAGGGCACCCCGGGGATTTTTTAAAAATCCCAGCCCTTCTTTCCTGGGGGGAGAGCTTCTGGAGCTCGCGCCCCCGCGCCGGCCCGCTGGGCGAAGGCACCCCGGCCCCGCCCCTCGCGTGACGCGCGCCCGGCGGGGCCAATCAGCGCTCGCGGGGCCGGCCCCACGCGCCGCCACCCCCCGGCTTAAGAAAGGGCGCGCGGGCGGCCGGGCCAGAGCGCGGCGTGCAGGCGGCTCCGCGAACTCCGGCTCCGCTGCCCTCGAGCTCCGCGCCCGGAGGAGGCTCCCGGCCGCGCGCCCCGACGGCGCCCACCCGCCGGTGCCCGAGCGAGCGCCGCGGCGCCGGGGCGATGCTGGCGCTGCTGGCCGCCGGGCTGGCGCTCGCCGTGGCCGCGGCGGCGCAGGACGTCCCGGCGCCCGGCAGCCGCTTCGTGTGCACCGCGCTGCCCCCGGAGGCCGCGCGCGCCGGCTGCCCGCTGCCCGCGGCGCCCGAGGAGGAGCTGCGCGCGGCGGTGCTGCAGCTGCGGGAGACCGTCGTGCGGCAGAAGGAGACGCTGGGCGCGCAGCGCGAGGCCATCCGCGAGCTCACGGCCAAGCTGGCGCGCTGCGAGGGGCTGGCGGGCGGCAAGGACACCATGGGCGACCTGCCCCGGGACCCCGGGCACCTGGTGGAGCAGCTCGGCCGCTCGCTGCAGGCCCTCAAGGACCGCCTGGAGAGCCTCGAGGTAGCGGGGCGCCGGGGGCCTGAGGGCGGGTGGGGTGTGGGGGACAGCTGGGCGGGGGTGGGGCGCTCGGTCCTGCCCGCGATGCCACGCGGGAATGGAAAGGAGCCGGGTTTGGGGCGGGAGTTCTAGATCCCACCGGCGCGGCTCAACCCTCCACCCTGGAAGTCCCCCCCGCGCGCCAGGGCAGCCCACAGGGCGGCCATTCACTTAGTGAGGTTCGGGCTGGCCGACCCGGACGGCCTGCTCTCTCCTTGCAAGTCTCCGCGTCTCCCCGGGGCGGGGGCGGGGGGGCCTCCCGGAGGTTGCTTCGGGGTGACCTGAGGCTGCTGCTGCGTGAGGCCAGCGGCCCCTGGCCCCCCGCATTTCCGTTATTCAGTCAGGTCGGGGTGGTCCGGAGCGGGCAGGGGCCTGAGGAGGTGGGGGGAGGGCGCTTGGCGGGATGCGAGCGCAGCGCGGGTGGCGGGTCACCGGCCGCACCCGCCCGGGACTCACCTTGGAGGCAGGAGGCAGCCGGTTAACTTCAAAGGCATCCGCTGGAGAGCCGCGCGGTCCGAAGGTGCCCTTCCGCGTGCCTGGTAGGAAAGGACCTTACCCAGCTTCTCTCGGAAGGCGGTGCCCTTTGGAACTTAGAGAGAGAAATCTCCCTTTCATCCCCGTCTCTGCTACCAAGTGGGGACGTTTCTGTGCAACACGTTTACCCAAACCCTCCTCCCAAAGCCAGGTTTCAATGACCAGCGGCGATTAGTGCAGCGTTGTTGGAGGATTTCCAGAGGTGGTGGGTACAGGCAGCATCTCCAGCGTCTGCCTGTCCCCGGACTCACTGTGATGGGTGACAGCTAGCCTTTGGGAGCACTGAAGTGTAGACAGAGTATCTAACGGTAACCAGACACACACACACACACACACACACACACACACACACACACACAGAGAGAGAGAGAGAGAGAGAGAGAGAGAGAGGGTTTGGTTAGGACCCGGGGCTGGGTAGCAGCAGGCTCCTCCGGAGCCCTATGGGAATCGGGGAGAGACAGGAACAGGCAGGAGGCGGTAGCCGGTCCCTGGATCTCAGGATGTCCGTGCCTCAGATCTCCCGTGTCCAGGGATGTCTCCACACGCAGGATTTGGCCACACTGGGTCTGTTTCCATTTCTAGATGAAAGTGCATCCACGTTGAGGACTGTTTGACTAACTCAAAAAAAAAAAAAGATCCTGCCTGTGCTTGGGGTTTTGCTGGAAAATGATAGATGTTGGTTGACATTTTCTAGTTAGAGGTGCCAAAATCGATTTTTTGGGGGGGCCGAAGATGAGATTCCCAAGTTCCGAACACTGCCGCAAAGTTATTGTCTGACTTTGAAATCCTTTCCATACCAAAAAAAAAAGCCTCTGAAATGCTTGGAAGCAGCTCCCTCTGTGCAGAGCTGGTCCCAGTTTCTCTCTGACCGGCCTTTAATGCCTTCCCCCCTCCCTCCCCCCAGCACCAGCTCCGAGGGAACGTGTCTAGCGCCGCGTTGCCGCCCGGCGACTTCCGAGAGCTGCTCCAGCGGCGGCTGGGGGAGCTGGAGAGGCAGCTGCTGCGCAAGGTCGCGGAGCTGGAGGACGAGAAGTCCCTGCTGCACAACGAGACCTCGGCGCACCGGCAGAAGACCGAGAGCACCCTGAACGCGCTGCTGCAGAGGGTGAGCGAGCTGGAGCGAGGTGGGTGCCCTGCTGCCCCCCGTCTCTGTGGCCCGCGGCCTCGCGCTCCTCCAGCCCCCCCAGCCACCCCCACCCCCTCTTGGTTCTCGGCTGCAGTGTCCCGGAAGCTGGGCTCAGAGCAGGGAGGGCAGGCAGAGAGGAGCCAGCCCGGGGTGCTCTTGTCCATTGACAGACAGGCCATCTGGGGGAGGGCGTGGCTGCCCCCGCACCCCCACCTGCTGACTCTGTTCCCAGGTGGTCCGCTGAGATAGGCTCAGAGGCCGTGCCTCGTTGGCCCCAGGGCTGCTTAGCCTTCCTTGTCTGCCACCCTCAGCCTGTCTGATGCATTGGCCAGGCCCTGTGATGCCTTCGTTGGTTTTAGCTAAGTTTCTTCTGGACGTCCCAGCTGTGTGGTATAAACGGAGGGCACTGGCTCCGGCAGGACAGGTCCCCTGCCCCCCCCCCCCCCCCCCCCCCCCGCCCTAGGCTCTCCCGGCTCTGATTAAACCGATCTGCCATTCCCAAGCCCACGGCATCACCAACACACAGCCTGCCCACCTGCAAGGGCCGAAGCTATTTCTCTTTATTAGATCATCACGCCTTCATGAGGCACAGGGGCACCTGCAGGTCACAGACTTGGTGGCTGCACAGAGTAGAAAGAGGGGCTGCTGTTCGCCGCTCTGCCATCCCTTCCCGAGGGCCCTGAGCCGTGGTGCAAGCCAGGGGCTGGGGCTTCCTGGTTCTCTGAGTTTTGCTTCAGCCTCTGGTGGGGCCTTAGAGCCTGGCCTGGCCTCACCCTTGGCTCCCGCAGGTGACCGGGTCTTCTCAGCCCTCGCAGGTGGCCAGCAGCCCTGCAGCCCTGCAGGGTGGAAGGCGCCCTGCGGGGGAGGTCAGGGTGCATCAGGCAAGACTACACAGTCAGCCCTAACCGGTTTGGCTCAGTGGCTAGAGCATCAGCCTGCGGACTGAAAGGTCCCAGGTTCAATTCCGGTCAAGGGCATACATTGGTTGCAGGCATATACCCATAGCGGGTGTGCAGGAGGCAGCTGATCCATGTTTCTCTCTCATCGATGTTTCTGACACTCTATCCCTCTCCCTTCCTCTCTATAAAAAAAGAAATAAATAAAAAATATTTCTTAAAAAAGACTCCACAATCAGCAGAGAGGAGTGAGACCACTCGTGGAGCCCAGATTCAGGCACTTCTATGCTGCCTGCTCCCAACAGGTGGGGAGGGTAACGCTGGGCCCTCAGCTTTGCTTTCAGAAGCTCTTCCCTGGCCGGCGTGTTATTGCTGTGACAGAGAAGGAGTTTGGGGGTCACGGTGGAGAAAGGTCGATCGTTCTGGCTCCTGTTCTGCAGGAGGGAGGAAGGGACTGTCTTGGTTCTGGGTCCTGGGAGCCGGCCTGTCCCTGGTGGCACATGGGGACCATCTGGCCTCGTGGTGCCTAACGAACACTTGTCCATGGAGGGCATTTAGGCTCCTCCCCTGGCAGCAGCTGGTCCCCAGATCAGAGGGGAGCTTTTGGCCTGACAGCTCACAGAATCCGGGGGTACCCTGCAAACGTTTGAACCTGGTGACCAGAGGCAGGTCCTGCGTCCTATGTGTTTATTTTTTGTTGTTAATTTTGAACTTAAATCCAGGCTGCACTGAAAATTGCTTAGGCCCATGTGAGAGTACCTATCACTTTAAAGGATTTTGAAAGCACCGTTTACATGGGGACAGCCAAGCAGATTCTCACCAGTCCCAGGTGGGCCCCAGGGGAGGGTCTAGGCTCTGGTCAGGTTGTTACCCATGTGGAGAGGAAAGGGCAAGTCCTGAGCCACGCCACGAGCCAATCCCTGTCAGGATTTATGCAAAGGCCACGTCTGAGCTAAGTTGTGGAGTCAGGACACAATCACCTGACTCTGTTGCCCTGGCAGCGGTGGCTCGTTCCTGGGAGAAGTGACAAAGGCTTGCTGCTGGCTTCACACGTGTCTGTCGAGTGCCTGGGACGCTGTCACATGTCCTGCCTCCATGCCCATCAAGTGGTTCCCGACTCCGCCCTCGCTGGGGGAGCTGAGGGTGCAAGGACGTAATGAGACCTGGCTGAGAAAGGGCTTTCTGGCTTAATTCAACCAGGAAACGAGGTCCAGCTTGTCTGTGCCTGCTGCCTCGAGGGTTGAAGAGGGAGGTCACTCTGGGTTCCTGCTGGAGTTTCAGCACCTTGGACAGTGGCTGTCTGCAGCAGATGCTCCATGGATGGGAGGATTGACTTGGGGATGGGGGATGGGGAGGAGGGTCTAGGTGAGTTGGGACACGGTCCTTGCTGGAGTGGGTGGGCTAACGGGCTGCGGGCCTCTCTTCCCCCCCAGGCAACAGTGCGTTCAAGTCGCCCGATGCGTTCAAAGTGTCCCTCCCGCTCCGCACAAACTACCTGTATGGCAAGGTCAAGAAGACGCTGCCCGAGCTGTACGCCTTCACCATCTGCCTGTGGCTGCGGTCCAGCGCCTCGCCCGGCATCGGCACCCCCTTCTCCTACGCGGTGCCTGGCCAGGCCAATGAGATTGTGCTGATCGAGTGGGGCAACAACCCCATCGAGCTGCTCATCAACGACAAGGTGAGGCCGGCCTGGGCGCCCCTTCCTCGTCACAGTCAGGGAATCGCAGGGACTCTGAGGGCGGGCTGTCCTCCCCACGGTGGGGACCGCCCTGCCTGGACTCCGTCCTGCTCTGGACAGCTGACTCGCAGGGGGCTGGCCGCTGCAGCTCGTGGAGATCTGAGCTGTGAGGCTGGGGAGAAACAGCCGAGGGTCCAGGCCAGAGGTCAGGGAGGCAGGGAATGAGCTGGGACACCTGCCTGCCAGTTTGAGTTGTCATGGGCCCTGAGGCCTGGCCAGGAGGGTGTTTCCCAGGACTGCACTGATAAGAGGACAGTGTGTGCATGTGTGTGTACGTGTGTGTGTGTGTGTGATGGTTCTCGTGAGCATATTTTGTTGGGGGTGGGGTGTTGAGGTGTAACTTACATGCAGTAACTAACATTTATACTTTTTACTGAGCGGACCAGCGTTCACAGATGCAGCCCATTTCACACCCATCACTGCAATGAGAACCCAAGGGTTGCGTCACCTCCCCGATTCCCTCATTTCCCTGGTGGTCAGCTCCTCTTTCTAGCCCAGCCCGTGGCCACCGCTGACCTGGTCCTCGTCCCTACGGTCTTGCCTTTCTCAGAGCAAAAGACCCCTTTTGATAGACGGGCTGGTTTTCTGGAGTGTGATCTCCCCAAGAGACAAGCTCTGGGCGTCTGTGGGACCCTCCAGCAGCCCCACGCAGACATTCATTCTGGGGTCCAACCCCACATGGCCAGAGCTGTGCCCTCACAGCCTCCTTGCTGGAGCTGAGCGTCGGGATGGCTCCACCCGGCCCCTCACTCTGTCCGCCTTGGGTGGAGCTTGCTTAAGTGGAAAATGCGGTGTCATCCACCTGGCGGGCTCCCCCCGCAGTGGCCACGTCTCTGAGCCCCGGAGCTCCGGAGCCCGGCACTGATGGTTTTAAACGGCTCCTTGGACACCGCCCTGAGGGCCAAGAGCCTTGTTTTCCTCTCCAGTTAGACGCCCTGTGAGCAGCCAGGTACGGGGAGGGAGAGCCGGGGTTGCTAGGACACCAGCAGTAACAACAACAGCTGGCAGCGGAGCTGGTCTGCAGAGCACTCCCAGGGCAGAGGGGTGCGGGCAGCACGCCCCTCCCCCACACTCACATGCAGGCGCAGCCTTTGTGAGTCCCCGGCGGGCGCTGCAGGGGCGCTGGGACCTCGCCTGTGAGTGCAGGCGCCTGGTCTGACTCCTGTCCGGAGACGTTTGCCCAGGGTGCCCTCGCTGCCCGGTGGCTTCTCCAGCCCGGGCGTCCACGGCCAGCGTGGGGCACAGTCTGTCACACCCGCTGGTTCGGCACAGGGTCCTGGCCCCTCAGCCACGCCAGGCCCAGGCATGTCCTGTTGAAAGCAGGGCTGCCCCGGGGCCCGGGACCTGGTGTTCCCAGCCCGAAGGTCTCTGAGGCGGGCGGGCGGGCCAGGCATGTCACCCACAAGCAGAGAAGGGGCGACCAGGGCGACCTGGAGGGACCCCGTGGCTCCGTCCCCCCAGCTCAGACGCCCGGGACACCCCCAGGGCCTCACCTGCCCGTTGCCCCCCCGCAGGTGGCACAGCTGCCCCTGTTCGTCAGCGACGGCAAGTGGCACCACATCTGCGTCACCTGGACCACGCGGGACGGCCTGTGGGAGGCCTTCCAGGACGGGGAGAAGCTCGGCACCGGGGAGAACCTGGCCCCCTGGCACCCCATCAAGCCGGGGGGCGTGCTGATCCTCGGGCAGGAGCAGGTGGGTCCGGGGGCTGAAAGATGGGAGCAGCTGGGCCTGCAGGCCGCCCTCTCCCCACCCGGCTGTCTGCCTGCTGGAGGGGACCCCGTAGCATGACAGCTACCTGAAGGGGTGAGGCATTGTCTCCCCCCCCACCCCCCACCTCCCACCCCCGCAGCTCTGCTCACACCGTCTTGCTGTCTGGGGGTGGGGGACCAGGCTGGTGCGGTGGGTTCAGACAGTTTCCAGAACGGAGTGCCCGGGGGTTCCAGGTTGGCACCTGGTCGTGGCTGGATGAGCTGTTGACTTCAAAGCTGAGCAGGAGGCTGATGGGAAGGGAGGGGGCAGGCGCCAAGGGCCTTGGGGGCTGAGTCCCTGCCCTTCCTTGGCCCACGCCCTGCTCTCCTCCCTGTCACCTCTCCCTGGGGAGGGGCTGAGCTGTGAGACCGGGTCTAGACCTGGTTTTGGGACTTTGCCCAAGTGTCTCCCCATGTACACTGGGCGGTGGAGTAAAGATATGTCCCCGGCCCCAGTCCCCGCACCCCCGCACCCCCTCCCCCAACTCTGTCTCTCTCGAGCTGGCATCCCCTCCCCAAAGCCAGCCCACGCCCCTGCCAGGGGAGAGGGAACTGTGGGGGCAGGCGGGATGGGGGCTCCTTGCTACATGCTCAGGGGGCAGCTACGTGCCTCAGGGCAGTCTGACATGGCTCTGTCCCCTCCGCAGGACGCCATCGGGGGCCGGTTTGACGCCACCCAGGCGTTCGTGGGGGAGCTCAGCCAGTTCAACATCTGGGACCGCGTGCTGCGCGCCCAGGAGATCGCCAACATCGCCAACTGCTCCACCAACCTGCCGGGCAACGTCATTCCCTGGGTGGACGGCAACGTGGACGTGTTCGGGGGCGCCTCCAAGTGGCCTGCCGAGACCTGCGAGGAGCGGCTGCTGGACTTGTAGCCGCTCCTGGTCGGGGGCCGGCTCTGCTCACGCCCCGGCTGCACCGCCAGCACCTCCTGCCTGACCAGCCTGAGGCTCTACGGCAGCACGTGCCTCTGGCTTCTCTGTTCCGTACCCCGGTTTCGCTGTTTTGGGGGTCGGGTCAGAGTCCCCGGGGAAAGCCCTGAGCCGCCGGGCTGTGATCTGACTTCCTCCTGGGGGGATTGTAGACCCCAGGCGCTGTTCGGAACCCCTGACAATGCTAGTGCACCCCAACCTGCCCACCCCTGGTCCTTGGTGTCTCGTGAGCTTCTCTGTGTGTCCCCTTCGCAGGCTGTACAGCCATCCCGTCCGAGTGGCCGTGACCTTTGTGTGCTGAGTGCATCCTGCTGCCCCCTGAGCACGTAGCACGCGGCCCCACCCCTCCTGCCCCCCAGTCCTCTATGCCACGAACCAGGAGGCGGGCAGCCAGACGTGCCCTGCCCCCGCCAAGGTAGAGGGGGGTCTGTGGCTCCGGAGAGGGAGCCGAGAGGGGTGCTCAGGCCACATCTTGTCCCCTCTGTCGCCTCTCCCTCGGGTCAGTGCTTTGTCACCGCATGTGGCTTTCCAAGGCCTCTCTCTCCTCTCCATGGTGCCAACGGTCCAGGCAGCTCGCCAGCCCCTCGGAATGCTCTGGGGAATGTATGTTCCCGGTGACGGAAAAGGCCGGCCGGCCACCGGCTCCCACAGGCGATGTCTCCCTGGTGGCGAGCGGTCGGCGCGTTTTAATCCACGCTGGTTCCTGGGTGCACCTGACTGTCCCCGGTGCTGCCCCCGCAGTGTCCCCGGGGCCTGGGCATCATCGGGCTCAGAATTTGCCTCCGGGCTCCGGGCTGCCGCGTGCGTGGATTGGACGGAGGGGGTCGTGGCTATTGTAAAGACAAAGCGATGGCCTAGGGAGATTTATAAAGCGAAATATCATATATTTTATTTTTCATACGTGTTCGAAGTGCAAATCTGTGGAGATCCCATGTGTAGGGCCACGAGGACCTGCCCGTGCTGACCTTGTGTGATGGCTCTGTGGCAGGTACCCAACGACCGGCCGTGGAGTGGTGATTAAAGCTCACAGGAAGAGGCCTGGGCGTCGGCTTTCTTTGTGTCCGGGGGGAGGGCAGGGCGGGAGGAGGCAGAATAGCCACCCTGCTTGGCCTGGGCCTGGCCACCAGGGGCACGGCTGGGCCCGGCGTCTGCTGGACCCAGGGAGCTGAGGGCGCTGGCAGGAGGGAGCGGTGCCCTTCCCTACTCAATCCAGGCCCAGGCGGTGGACGCCCCGCAGGCTCTGCCGGCCTCCCTGTCCCCCGCCCAGCCCCGTCTTCCCAGCAGGGAATCAGGTTCAGCAACACGACCCAGGGCTCCCCTCCCCAGGCTTGACCCCTGTTGGGGCCCCTCTGTGCTCTGCCGTCCACCTCATCCCGTCCTCCCTCGGCAGTCCCCGTTCCCGGGCGAACACGGGATCGGTGAGGCAGGGATGTTTGCAACGTGCAGCTTGATCGGGAAGCTTGTCAAGGCCAGGCTGTGCATGTGTGGTGACGTGACCTTGGCTTTGACAGGCGGCCGGCTGTCCGCTGTTTTCTCAGGGAAGCGCAAGGCAAATTTACCAGGCGGCTCCACCTCTCTCTCCGGAGCTGCCAGCGCCAATGTTCACGGGCACGTCTTAAAGCCTTGCTCAAGCAGAAGTAAGACCCAGCAGATTGCCTCTCGCGGGGAGATTGACATTTCCTTGTCACTCATTATCCGACGCAGGAGAACATGTCCCCGGGGAGAGACGCAGCCCAGCCCTGGCTCTCCGTGGTGAAGGGCGAGGTGTGTGGGTGGGGGGTAACCCATCATGCAGGGTCTGTGTCTTGGCTCCACACTCAGGTCTGACAAGAAATACACCTGTTTTCTTTCTTTTATTTTTTAAATATATTTTATTGATTTTTTTACAGAGAGCAAGGGAGAGGGATAGAGAGTTAGAAACATCGATCAGCTGCCTCCTGCACACCCCCTACTGGGGATGTGCCCGAAACCAAGGTACCTGCCCTTGACCGAAATTGAACCTGAGACCTTTCAGTCTGCAGGCCAACACTCTACCCACTGAGCCAAACTGGTTAGAGCTACATCTATTTTCTTCAAAGGCTACTTATTGGGAGACATCACGTATACAACAGACTGGGTGAGACACGTACACACAGCTTTACAATAACCATCCACAAAGATTTGCGTACCGACCACGCGGTTTTAGGAATATTTGTTCAGTGCCTGCTGTGTGCCAGGTTCGATTGTAGGTACGCTGTAGTTATCAATGAACAAAAGGGAAAGAAGGTTCTGCCCTTGTGTAGCCAACATTCTGGAGGTTGACGGTAACTACTATCCACGGGAGTAAGAAAATTACGCTGATTTGTTAGAAGTTGGATCTGGGCTGAGGGAAAGGACGTGTAGGGCAGGAGAAGGAGGAATAGAGTGTGGTGGTGGGGATGGGTTTACAACTTAAATGACATCTGTGCGGAATTGAAGGAGGGGAGAGAACTGTAAGCTTTTGGATGGTGTGTACCTACCAGTACAATCTGTCAGAATGTTCTCTGCGCCCGGTGCCCGGGATGCAATGGCTGGGTGGAAAGATAGGAGCATCTTCACTCTGAACCAGGTATGATGGGCTGGACTGTGGCTCCCCTCAGAGGTGGAAGCCCTAACCCCCTGCATCTATGCACGTGAATGTATCTGGAAATAGGGTCTTCGCAGATGGTCACGTTGAGATGAGGTCATTAAGGTGTGTCCTAGTCCAATATGACTGGTGTCCTCATAAGAAGGGGAAATCCGGACAGAGACCACCAAGTATGGAGGGAAGACCATGTGAAGACACAGAGAATGCCATCTACAGGCCACGGAAACCTGAGACTACCAGAGTGAGGAGAGAGACCCTCCCTCCCAGCCCTCAGAAGGCCGTTGGGCTTGGGAGAGGAGCCTCCACGCGGGAGCCTCTCCACACAGCCCCCTCCTGTTCTGTTTCAGGAGTTCCCATCGCAAGAAGCAGGAAAGCAGAATAAATAAACATACGTGTGCTTCCCGCAGAGAGAGGGGAGTGCAGAGGGGAGACTTTCAGAAGAGCGTCCCGGAGACCCGCAGACTCACTCCCAGGCGGGGGAGGACAGGCGGACGCTGGGACCACCCCGTCTCCATCGGGGGACCTAATAAACCAAGGCTCACCCCCAGGCTTCTCCGCATGCTTGCCCTGCACCCCTTATTCTCTTAACAGTATGATGGAATCGGTTTTATTCCCTGGCATGTAATTTAAAAATAAATTCCATGTTTGGCCTATTTACAAATCTAAGTGTGTACGTGACTGATGAACCTGGAGCCGGGGGGGTGGGGGGTGGGGGGTGGGGGAAGGCCAGCGGGAGAGCCCAGCGCCCCAGCCTCGGGCTCCTGCAGGAACGGCGAGCCCCTGCTCCGCAGCTCGGGGCCACGGGCTCTGCCTCCCCAGCTTCTCTCCGCTGGGACCCCCCCTGGCAGACACTGTCCACATGCCTGGCATGCCCGGCCCTGACCCAGATTGTGGCTAAGCCCTGAGCATGCCCGCAGGGCAGCACAGCCCTGATGCACAGCCGCTCAGCGGCTGACAGCTGGTCACGGAGGCCTGGTGGCTGCGGTGACAGCTGACTGGGTCTGGCCCTGCTGCACTTGCTGTGTGGCCTCAAACAAGTCACACACACACACCCTCCCCTCGCTGGGCCCTCTGGCGAGGCCTGGAGCTTTGGGCATTCCTTGCCCTGAAATCCAGCCAGAGGGTCTTGAGAGCAATTTCTAAAATGAGCCCCGGGGGCTGGCGTTCATTTACGCAACGTGACAGCTCAGGAAAGGCAGGCAGGCATGTGGTTCCCATTGCACAGATGAGGAGACTGAGGCTCGTGGAGAAGAAGGGACTTCCTAGTGCAGAGGAGGCTCGCTCAGGATCTGGCCTGGCCTTGCTGTCCTGAGGGCACACGTCACACAGAGACCCGGGCAAAGGGGGCGGGAGGTGGGGTTACCACTCCTCTGAGGCATCTGTGTGGGAACCTGGGGCAGCCATGGGCAGGTGCCCAGGACAGAGCCTGGTTCCCATGTCCTCGGGGCTCCCCTTGCCCCTGCCGGGTTCTTTCTCTCTCCTTAGCAAATATTTGCCATTCCTGGGTGAGCTGCTGCCATGGTGACAGCACCCCGGGAGCGGAGGGTCCACGTTGGACCTCAAACCGCTTTAACATCCAAGACCCAGAGTCAGCAGCCGCTTCTTGGAATGGATCTGTGGGGGACAGCGGCCCAGCGCCCTGGCCTAGGGGCCGGCAAACTCCTCAGTCCACAGAGCCAAACTTCAACAGTGCAACGACTGAAATGTCTTTGGAGAGCCACATGTTTTAAACTTAACCTTCTTCTAACGCCACTTCTTCAACATAGACTCGCCCAGGC
Source organism: Pipistrellus kuhlii (assembly GCF_014108245.1). Lineage (NCBI taxonomy): Eukaryota > Metazoa > Chordata > Mammalia > Chiroptera > Vespertilionidae > Pipistrellus > Pipistrellus kuhlii. The sequence goes on from NW_023425584.1 coordinate 2,380,412, forward strand.
CGTGGTGTTTTGTGGAAGAGCCACACTCAAGGGGCCAAGAAGCCGCCTGTGGCTCGAGAGCCGCAGTCTGCCGACCACGGCTCTAGGCTTACAGCCCTTTGCTGGTGGAGAGCTGGGGAGGCTGGAAGAGGCTTCAGGGATCCCCAGACCCCGCAGCCCTGGGCGGGAAGAACAGCCCGAGACCACGCAGGCGCCCTGGGGAGAACACCCCTGAGCCCAGGCGGCACCGGCCCCGCCAGGCTCCCGGAGAAGCATCTGCAGAAAAACAATGAACAAGGGCAGAGGCTGACACTCAGGCCGGGGAGCACCTGCCCCCCCCCCGCCCCCTCCCGCTCCAGAGATGCGGACAAAGCCGTGAGACCGGCCCAGCCCCTACGGGACCTGCAGCTTTTCCCAGGACAGTGGCGGGCCGTGGGTCCGTTTCCATCTCCGCTGGCCCGGATCGCTCCGGATTCATAGCCAAACTCCGACAACCGGCAGGGGAACCGAATATTAAATTCCAATTAGCTGGAAGCAGAGAAAGAAATGACACGCCACCCAACTGGAGTGTAAACCATGTTTCCTGCATTAACGTGGAGATTTTAACATCTCGCCGATTGCCGGCTGCTTCGGGGCGCCTCCACTGGGTGGGTGTGGGCGACCAACGGTAAACTGGGAGGGGGCGGGGGGGGGCCTGACCAGCAGGAGGGATGAGGGGGGTTGGTCCACCCACCTGCCCGCTAAGGGGGTGCCCTGGCCAGCGGCAGGATTATGAACCCCTGCTGTGCTAGTGCTCAGGGCGGTTCCCAAAATGCCCAAATGCCGGCCCCATAGTGTCATGCCCTTTCTTTCCATCTCTGCTCTGCCCGTCTTCAGGCCCAGCTCCCTTCCCCTGCGCCCCCTGCGCCCCCTGCGCCCCCTGCGCCCCCTGCTCCAGAAGTGGCCCTGGCCACACCTGACTTCTCCCCTGCCTTCGAACTGCAGCTAATGGACTGTGTGCTGGATACTGGGGTCTCCAGCCTTCTTAACACCCCCTCCCTTCTCCACTGTGTCTGGGGCGGGGGGGTACTGAGCCCACACCCATCGCCGTTATGGGCCCTGGCTGTTCTAAACCCCTTAGGGTAACCCCACTGTTAGGGGCTGAATTATGTTCCCCAAATTCATATGACGAGGCCCCAGCCCCCGGTGCTGGGACGGTGACCTTAGTGGGAGAGAGGGCCCTCCAGGTATTTATTGGATTGACAGGACGAGGATTGTTTATCCTGATGAACAAATGTTCTTAACTGGGACAGCTTTATACCTGCTGCTTCCCTCTTTCCCATTACTCCTGTCAAACTAGTTTTTGTACCCCAAACATGTAAATTTACACTTTCTCTTTTTTTCTAAGTTTGCTAGCATGGCATAATGAAGGCGTTGCAGTCAGATCTGATTTTAAATCCTGCATTTCCACTGAAATTGTGGTGTGACCGTGGGCAAGCGACCTCACCTCACTCAGCTGGGAAAATGAGGAGCATCTGGAGGTGATCTGATGAGTAAATGTGAGCTCAGCTTCCCTTGTCCTTTACGATTTTGAGAAGGTTTCTGGCTCCTTCTCTGTTCCCACATCCCTCAAACGACAAACAAGGTGAACCCACCCCTCTGTATTTTGTAAATTCAATCAAAGAATTGTAATGTAACTGTTATCCTGACCTTCCCTCCCAAGTTTCAGCCATCTAGATCTCTATAGCACTACCATATTCAGGGAGATAGGTCAATGATTAAAAATCAATCTTTTTTTTGTTAATCCTCCTATCTAACAAAAATGTAATATGCAGATTGGACAGAATAATCTGGTTACTATAACAGATTCAGGGACATAGAAAGGGAGTGGACTGACAGTCCTCGAGGGGAAATGGGTGTGGGGGTTTGGGAAGAGACTGGACAAAAATCATACACCTGTGGATGAGGGCCTTTTTCAGAGGCCTGATAAATAAATCACCGCTCATGCTTAATGCAAAGCCCTGCTGCCGCCCAGCTCGCCGGGAAGAAGCACTCTCAATTAAAACAGCTCTGCCCAAACCGGTTTGGCTCAATGGATAGAGCATCAGCCTGTGGACTGAAAGGTCCCAGATTCGATTCTGGTCAAGGGCATGTACCTTGGTTGTGGGCACATCCCCAGTTGGGGTGTGCAAGAGGCAGCTGATCAATGATTCTCTTTCATCAATGTTTCTAACTATCTATCCCTCTCTCTTCCTCTCTGTAAAAAATCAATAAAATATATTTTAAAAAATAAAATAAAACAGCTCTGAGGGGCTTCCCCCTCCCAGGGGCCTGCAGCCTCCCCCACCCCCCATGGGGGCCCTGCAGGGAAGGCTGGGGGACCCCAGCTCCCCGGACACCCACACGCTGAGACTGGAGTGCAGACTCCTCCCCGGGGCACCCAGGGTCACCGCCTCCAATCTCACGACCAAAGCATCCCTCTCTCTGGACACCCAGGTGTCTCTTCCCCACGGCTCTTGTGGGGTGGGGCGTTTCTATGGGTGCCACTGGCTTCCTGCTTGTCCGGCCCCCTGTTGGAATGTCACCTCCATGGCGCTGGGCTCCCCCAGTTCGTCTCTGAGTCCCAGCCTCCCCACCCCGGGCCGAGCTCAGCATGGAGCAGGTGCTCAGTGCACTGTTCACGGGTGTGCCTTTCCCTGACCCCCCGCTCCTCCGGGGCCGCCCAGGGCCGCAGGCCGAGCACCCCTCACTCACGTTGCTGTCCTCCGGGCCCAGCATGAAGGCGAGAGGAGCGTGGGGACCCAGGCGGGCAAGGGCCGGAGCCTTTACCTGGATGGACCGTGCCAACCTCACCAGGGCCCGCTTTCCAGACGCACAAACCAGGCGCGTGGCGATAAAGCCACCTTTGCCGGTGGCACCGTCAGTAAGTGCAGTGGAGGCAGGAGGGGGAGCCAGGCCCGAGGCTCCGGGTCAGGCCCCGTGCTCGCCCCCCGGAGGAGAGAGATTGTATGGCCACCCGGTGCTGAGGAGTCTGAGTCCCCGCTCCCCTGAGGGGCCTTGGCCAGCGATGGAAGGAAGAGCAGCCGCCTCCCTGAGGGCTGAGATGGAAATCAGCGCTCGATCGAGGCCCGGGACTGGAGGCCTGTTTTCTGCATTTGCTACAGACCATTCTGTGCCCAGCACCGCATGTGCCTCCCCCCGGCGACCCCTCTCAGCAGCCCTGTGAGCTGACCGACCGTCAACCAGGAAATGGGCCCGAAGGCCGCGTCACCCTCTGTCTGTTCCTCCGGATTCCCAGGAGGAGGGGCGCATCGGGCCCCCAGCCGCGGCCCCCCCATCCCCGGCAGCACCACGCCCGCAGGAAGCAAAGGGAGAGGGGAGGCGAGGACCAGAGCCGTCCTGGGGTTCCCGCAGAGGCAGGCGTGGGCCTGGCAGGTTTGGGGCCTCTGGGTGCTTTAGAGCACGCCCCGGTCTGGGACATGGCTGGGGAGGGGTCGGCAGGGGGAGGGTAGCCACATGGGGAGGGTTGGGATGCGGCCTCTGGATGAGTTGGTTTGTGTAGGAAAGACTCCCTCCCCCTCCAAGGCAGAGTCCTCCGTGGTCTCTAAGAGCCGCCGGCAGTGGGAGGGCAGTCTCTCGGGGTCAGACACGCTCCAGACACCACAAGGTCAGAAACACAGGTCACTCAAGGCCGCTCAGAACAGGGCCCTCGCCCTTAGCCCTCTGCAGCAAGATTTCCTCTCTGCAGCACACCGCTGAGAGCAGGGACAGTTCCTGCAAAACCAGCCTCTGAGCAGAGATGGCTGCAGGGTGGGGGGTGGTGGGTGGGGGCTGAGGGCTGCAGGTGGAGGGGAAGCTGAGGGCTGCAGGGAAGGGAAGCTGAGGGCTGCAGGTGGAGGGGAAGCTGAGGGCTGCAGGTGGAGGGGAAGCTGAGGGCTGCAGGGAAGGGAAGCTGAGGGCTGCAGGTGGAGGGGAAGCTGAGGGCTGCAGGTGGGAGGGGAAGCTGAGGGCTGCAGGTGGAGGGGAAGCTGAGGGCTGCAGGTGGAGGGGAAGCTGAGGGCTGCAGGTGGAGGGGAAGCTGAGGGCTGCAGGTGGAGGGGAAGCTGAGGGCTGCAGGGAAGGGAAGCTGAGGGCTGCAGGTGGAGGGGGCGGGGGGGGGGGGGAAGGCTGCAGGTGGGCGGGCAGGAGCCAGTCTGGGGCTCTCTGCAGGCAGGTGGAGAGCCCCAAGAGAGTGGCTATGAGCTGGCATCGTGGTGATTAAATCGTCTTTTCATTTTGGGAAAAAAGCAGCAACTTCAATCTGCACCCCCCCATACACACCCACCCACTCACACCCCATCAGAAAGAACCCAGATTGATCATCTGTCCTCACTGTGCTGCCGGGCCACATCCTGCCTCTGTGACTCAGGGGAGGGGGTGGGGGCGGGGGCCCTTCCTGCATCACATGATTGGGGCAGGCAGCTGGACAGGGAAGCACAGCCTGGACAGAAACAGCAACATCTGCTGGAACCTCCCAGGAGGAAAACTCCCCTTTTGTTGCTTATTAAGTCATTAAAACACACAAAAAAGGAAAAGGCCTTCATTTCCCCACCAGATGCAGGCAATGTTTCAATGCAGAACTGCCCAGGGAAACGCCCTGCCCGCAGTGGACAGGCTGTGGGAGGGGCGTCAGGCCTGGGGGTACCGGAGCCAGTGTGACCCCTGCAGGGAGCATCTCAGGAGCCTGGGCTGGACCTGCTCAAACCCACATTCCAGGCTTCTCTCTGCTTCCAGGACCAGGCCTGGCCCAGAGCCCTGGACCACACTGGGGTTTCAGACTCATGCCTAAACCACCGCCCCAGGCCTTTGCCCAGATTTCTTCTGGGGTCACGGTCATGTCCCTGAACCTGCTGTCAGCCTCCTGGGCCACTAGGCGTTTCCTGGCAGCTGCCCAGCCTGGTGCTGCGTCCATCTGTCAGACCTCCCTGGGTTGGCTCCTGGGAGGAGAAAGGGCTCTGGGGTCTGCAGTCCCGGGCTTGAAACTGGCTCTAACCACTTACTTGGCCACGTGACCTTGGTTGGAACCTGGCACCTCTGGGCCTCGGTGTCCTCATCTGTAAAATGGGTGCAGCAACGTGTTGTAGCTCCGTTGTGGGGTCCGAAGCCAGCACTGGACACCCCACGCCGGGATCAGGGTGGTGGTGGCGCTGCTGGGACTCTCTGCAGCAACGTCCTTGCAAACACCACATGGAGAGAACTCAGGGCAAGTCACTGCAGAACCACCCTCTCGCAGAGATGGCTGCAGGTGAAAGGGCAGGATGAGCCAATGAAACAGGGCAGGAGTGTGGTCCCAGGGCTCTGGGCCAGGCCTAGTCCTGGAAGCAGAGAGAAGCCTGAGATACGGGATTGAGCAGATCCAGCCCAGGCTCCTGAGATACTCCCTGCAGGGGACACACTGGCTCCGGTACCCCCAGGCCTGACGCCCCTCCCACAGCTGCAGGCTGGGCATTTTGCTGATGAATAGCGGGCGGGCGATGCCTGTTCCATCTGCATGTGGCAGCATCACCCGAGCCGGCTCACGAAGGCGGGTGTCACCCGTTTGTGTCTCCTCGTGGCAGGGCTTTATGGCCGCACTCCCTCCAATCCCCGAAGCCTCTGCACTCCGCTTGGAGACGGTGCTGCCTCTGCTTCTCCTGGGCCAGCAAACTGCCTCCTGTCTTCCCCGACCTCCTCAGCCCACACAGCGCATCCCTCCGGCTCCGGCTCCCAGGCCCCGGGGCTCCATCTCTGTCTGAGCATGAAGCCAGGGTCTTGGAGAAGACAGCCCACCGGCGTCATCAAAACCCCAGGTCACTGCTCCCTTTCTGTCTGCGGGCTTGGCAGGTGGGCCTGACCTCCTGGCTGCACGGAGGCTGCGGTGCCCCCAGGTGCCAGCTCTGTATTCCGGGCAGAAGGAAAGGAGACATCTGTGTGGATGCCGCTATCCCAGGATCCTCCGTCCGGTCCTTTTATTATTTATTTGTTTGTTTGTTTTTCGTCCGGTGCTTTTAAAGGACATCATGGAGACCAAAACTGGTCACGTGGCCACGTTCCGTTGCAAGAAAATCTGGCAAGAGGAGCGTTTTAGCTTTCTGTCCTCTCAGGAGGAGGAAGGCGAAGGAAAGAGGGCGGAGAGTGGCTTTGGGCACCTGGTCCTCGCTGTCTGCCAGCGACAGGCCGGGCTGGCGGCCTCGCTGAAAATGCGACCTTGCTGTGCTCGCTTCGGCAGCACATATACTGAAAATGCGACCTTGCTGTGCTCGCTTCGGCAGCACATATACTGAAAATGCGACCTTGCGCGAGGTACTTGCTGGGACTCCTGTCTGTCCCCTTGGAAAGCGCGCATCATCGCTGGCGGAGCCGCGGCGCCCGGAGCACAGTGCGTGTCTAACACACCGTAAACAGCATTATCATTATTATAATGGGGAGACCGCATTTACATACAAGGCAGGCAGCAGCCCAGCTCATGCGTTTCTGGAAAATTACTGAACCATCCTCAATTATACAGAAACCTCTCCCGAAAATCCCTGCAGAGGCAGCTCAGAGCTCTGCTTAACAGGCCTGAGGCTGAGGAGGGTAGAAACTGCTAACCTGTTTTCCTTTGGAGCCGGGGGGCGGGGGGTATGGGAGGAGGGCAAACAGAGGAGGGATGTGAGCAGCAGGCTGCCAAGGCCGCAGCTCGGAGCCCGCCTGGCCCTGAGGGACACCAGGCCAGACAGACGAGGCCTGGAGGTCCCAGAGCAGGGCTGACCCAGAGGTATGCCGGGCCTGGCCTTCTCCATGGTGGAGCTGGGCCCCCACCTTACCCACTCACTGGGAGGCATTTTATTTTAGACGACGGGGAGAAGAAAGCTGGGCTGCAGGTCCCGCCAATGGAACCGCTCCCTTCTGTGCTGAGGTTCACGGCAGGCGCTGAGAGCTGGCGGCAGCAGGTGAACCGGCCTCTGGGTGGAGCTGGGGGTTGTGGCCTTGGCTGCCCCAGCTCCTGGGGGCCCCCGGGGATGAGAACCAGGGAATAAGAAGAGCAGACACAGCCCGGCCCGTATGGCTCCGTGGTTGAGCATCGACCTACGAACCAGGAGGTTACAGTTCCATTCCCAGTCTGGGCACCTGCCAGGTTGTGTGCAGGCTGGATCCCCAGTGTGGGGCGTGCAGGAGGCAGCCGATCAGTGATTCTCTTTCATCTTTGATGTTTCTATCTCGCCTTCTCCCTTCCTCTCTGAAATCAATAGAAAAAATATATATTTTATTTAAGAAGAAGAAGAAGAAGAAGAAGAAGAAGAAGAAGAGCAGACACACACAGAATTCCTTGCTTATCTGGCCTACGTGCCTCAAGGCCCCCAAGGGAATGTGGACCAAACTAGGGAGAGTGGATGACTCTGACCATTGGGCAACCCAGCCCGTTGGGGTTGGAGTTGATCTCTAAGCAGTCAGTCTCTGGTCCGGGGGAGTAACATGGGCTTGTCCCCGGGTCCTGTGCACACACCCCCGTGGCCCGAGTGGGTGAGCAAGGAGCCTGGGACAGGTAGGTGCTCCAGAAACTCAGGTCACGGTGGAGGTGGCCGGCACCCTCCGGAAAATCCTACCGAGTTGTCCCGACGCCCGGCCTGCCTCAGTCGCTCAGTGTCCTTCGTCCTGCCTCCTCCCAGGGCTCCTGTGGTGAGAAGACTGGTGAGGGGCGGGACCAGTGTCCTGCCTGGCGAGGTCACTCACCCCTACTGAGCATACATTGAGCGCTGACTGTGTGCACTGCCCTGGGTCAGACAGGGCTGCGGTCCAGCCGATGGAGAGTGCCGAGCATCTGCGTGCAGCTCGAGGTTTTCAGGAAAACCTGCCGGTTTCCCCCTCCGGCACGTTTTTCTCCGAGGCTGGAAGGAGTCACTGCGAGATTGACGCCCAGGGAAAACTGAATTAGGAGCGTTAGTGTCCTGATGGCCGGCCCAGCGGGCACCGGGCGGCCGGCTCTCCTGGGGACGGGCTGCCCACGTGGGGTGGGAGTCGGGCAGGAAATCAGAGGCTGTTGCCTGACCCGTGTGTCCCTCTGAGGCCGCGGGCTGAGCTGGGCCCAGGAGTAACTGTCCACCCTCCCAGCCCTCCCCTGCCGGCCGCCCCCACCCCCACGGCCTGACCTGCAGGCAGATTTGCCTTGTTCCTCCGGTCATTTGTTCCTCCTCAGGGAAGGTCACTGACCTGGCTCTCCAGGGGCCGGTGGTGGCCTCTGCAGGGGCCTTGGCCTTGGACTCAGGTCCTTCAGCCCCTGGAGCCTGGCCCCGCCCATTTCTCCTACAGGCCTCACCCGTCCCACCTACTCCCCCCCCCCCCCCCCCCCGGGGCCCAAAGACTGCCTCCTGGATCCAGGCTGAGGGTCAGCACTCAAGGGGGCTACCATGGTCATCAGACCCCTGCTTTCACCCCAGCTCAGGGCGCTCCCAGAACCCCCAGTCCCAGCAGAAAGCCGCCCTAGGACTGCCGCATCCTCCTCCCGCCCCCACACTGCTGCTGGGAAGACATCTCCGCGATGGATCACTTCTCAAATGCATGCAGACGCCGTGATAAATAACCTCCAAATTCTTTTAAAAACGCGCCCGAAGGCATGCTCAGAGTGTCCCCATGGCTAATCCTCGGCCCCCACCCCCACCCTGGCTCCGTGGCGTTTTCAAAGGGTCCCTCCTCCTGAATAAGGTCAGGCGGTTCAACACAGACCGTTAACCCAGGACAGCAAGGCGGGGACAGCCGTGTCCAGGGAGGGGTCTGGAAGGGAATGGGGGCAGGGAGTTTCCTCTCGGCCCAGCCCTCCCGGCGATGTCTGGGTTTTCCGGGAGAGCTGAGGCTGCAATGAGCCTCTCACCTGCCAGGAAGGTGGTGGTGGTGGAGGGAGCTGTGGAGGGCGTGAGGCCGTGAGCTAGGGGAGCAGGCCTCGGGGTGGGGGGAGGGCTGTTGGTGTGAAATACTGAGAACAAGCAGAGGCTCCTGATTCAGGGCCCCTCCAGCCCCTCAGCCCCTGTCGTTTGCGTTTGGCAGAGACCTGACTGGGGGGTGGGGGGGGGGCTGTCCCGTGAGCCAAGGGGGCCGATGCCCTGGAAGCGGGGCGCCCGGTGACTGGTTAGGGGCGCACTGGCTTCCTGTGGGGTCCTCAGTGGGACGCGGGAGGGGAACTGGGGAAGCTGCCCGCGGTCCCTGAAGTCCCCGCCGCCGGGGGGATGCCCGGGGCTGTGGGTCAGTTGTTTTCATGCCCATCCGGCCGTTTGCATGCCAGTCTCTCAGCGCGGAGTGCCCGTCCCTCCCAGGAATGAGCTTGTCTCCCCGTGGATTTAGTCGCGTCCGGACAGCGTCACAGCGTGGACACAGGAGCTGAGTCTGGAAGGAAAAGGAGAGGTGAGTTGTCCCTGGGAAAAGGCGTTCCAGGCCAAGGAAGCAGCTTCCGGAAGGAACACGGGCCCAAGAAATCCTGAGACAGTGCAGGGAGGGGAAAGGGAGGGGCAGCGAGGGGCAGGGAGGGCAGGGAGGGACAGGGTGCGTGAGTGAGGACGGAGGTAGCAAGCACCAGGTCACCCGGTGTGTGGACGGAACCTGGGGCGATGGGGAGCCCCCGAAGGGCTGTAACAACGGCAGGCCTCTCCGGAGTGACTCCGGCAGGACCGGTGTGAGCGCGTGGGGACCAAGCACTGCGGGGCTCTGAGAGGACGTGGGAAGGTCGGCCGTCACAGGAGACAGGGGCCTGAGCCACAGGACAGTCAGCTGGACGGCGAGCTGTCCCCAGGAATCCAGGCATCCGGGTGACAGGGAGACGCTCCCGGCTCCACACGACAGCCCAGGTGTCCCCAGGGACAGCAGTCCAGACGTGTGAGGCCGGGTTCTCCACCCAGGCTTCCGACTCGCCCTGGCCAACGTTTGCGACCACACATCTCCAATGGAGCTGACATCAGACTCAGAACTCACTTGGCTGAAGGCAGGGCAGGCTGGGCTGGGCCGGCCCTCGATCGAAATGTTGCAGAGAGTCACCCCGTCAGTTTGCACACATGACCGGGGAGGCTGTGGCCAGCCACCGAGCATCTCCCATCTGGTGGTGTGGGAATGAACGAATGAAAGAATGAATGAATGAGTGAATGAATGATACAGCAAAGCGCCTGCAGCCAACCACTGTGCTCCCTTGTAGAACGAGAAGTAAGCTTCCCTGGAGACCAGGATGTAATTGAGGTTCCTAATGAGCCCTTGAGTGCATGTTGTAATTACAGACCTGCGGCCAGCTGCTACGGTACTTAGAGAACAGATCACTTCTCTGCTGAGTTGAACGAGGCCAACGAACCCTGGAGTAAGCACACGTATGCATCCATAAATCGGACGTAACTCAAAAAGCATGCCTTCCCCAGCAAATGCAAAAGAATAAGAAAGCCATAATAATGGACGGTGCCCAGTGCGTGTGTGTGTGTGTGTGTGTGTGTGTGTGTGAGAGAGAGAGAGAGAGAGAGAGAGAGAGAGCAGGCGTGAGGGGGCGAGTTCCCATGGATAGTCGGCCGCGGTCCCCGCCATCACGCCCCAGGCGTGGCCTTCCTCCTCCGAGCCGGCCAGGGCCCATCCAGGCAGTCTCCCCGCATCTCTGCGGCTTCAATGCCCTGGAGGCTCTGTGCTGACGAGGAGCACGTCTTGTCCTTTGCGTGGCTTCAGGCCCCGCTGGCAGCTCATCACGGAGCTTAGCCTGTGATCAGACAAGATCTCACGTTAGCCCTTCTGACCTGGCGGGTTTGCGGAGGCCCACGGAAGGGCATTCATTACATTAACGACGAAACCCTTTCGCTGCCTGTGCTGGCTGCAGACAGGAGCCTCGGGGGCCTGGCCGAGAGGCACAGGCAGGAAGCCGGCTCCTTCTCCTGAGCCAGCTTCTGCGTCTGTAAACCAGGGGTTCGGTCTCTCCTTGTCAGGTCCCCGAGAGTTCTCAGACCCTGGTTTCCTCCCTGGACGTGCCGTCTGTGGCTGTCCCGGGCCCACGATCTGTAACTAACCCCCAAGTCGTCCCCAAAACAGACCCCCTCTCCTCCGTGTTTGAAGATCCCGCTCAAGTGCCAGACCGAGTGCCCCCCTGACTTGGCAAGTGAAGAAGTGGCTCCTGGGCCCTGAGCACAAAGGACCCCGATGTCCCGGGTGTGTTTCCCACTGGTGTCAGGAGAGAGGGTGGTCTTGGGGACTGTTCCCCTAACTTTGCAAACAGCAGTCCCCGGAGGACATGAGAGAAGACGGGAGGGGAGGCAGTCCCTGGGTGGCCCGGTCCAGCAGCCGCTCCTCCGCAGAAGCTCAGGTCACTGCCACCTGGTCCCTCACAGAAACTCCGCTCCGATGCCAGCAGACAAGCAGGCGCATTTCTGAGCCTGAGCTACAGCCCCTCCTGGGGGCATGGCCCTCGGAGCCTCATCCTTGGGCTGTGCCCCTGTGTCTCCGCCCTGGCCACGTGTCCGGGGGGAAAACTAATCCTTTCCAAGAAGCTGCGGACCCTCCAAATCAGTCTTCTTAGATCCCACCGGACATTAATCCTCCGGTGCCCAGAGACTCTGAAAAACGCAAATAGGACAGAAGATAATTTATTGGGAGAACTGTAGATAGCATGCAATCATGTGTATCTGTTGGTTTGTTTCCCACACCTGGTCACCGGGCCAAAGAAACATAATTAATTTTTTGGTTCCAAAGAGACAATTCCGCCCGTGATACACATCTTTAATTAGCCCGACTCCGCAATCCTGCTCCGGTACTCCATCTGAGGGGCCCTCGGTGCTGACACGTTAATGGGAGATGGTGCCAGACGCCGGTGAGAATAAACGTGATTGTAAAGGCCTGGGATGAGAGAGGTCGCTTACACCAGATAGGCGCTGGGTTTTTATTCTAGACGTGATCTCATAAGTTGCATATCTAAGAGAGAAATGCAAATGGGTGGAAAGCAGAGTAGAATCCACTGGGCGGGGAAAAGAGAGAAGAGAGGTAAAGGGGCTTGGGGCCCCCCTTTAGGAAATCGCACCAGCAGCCGCAGGGGGCATCCTTCTCATGGGGAAGGGGATGAGAGAGGATGGGGCGGGTAAGAGATCAGCTTTCCACACCATCGAAGATTCCTGCACTCTGCTCTGATTGGACCAACCTGTGTGTTCACCTTGACTTTTCTAGGAAAGGTAAATTGTCTGAAAGTAGGCCCTGCATTCTCCTACAGCTTCTTTAAAATCACTTTCATCGAGGTACAATTTACATGCAATAAAATGCACACATTTTTGTTTGATGAGTTCTGACTGGACATCCTATATAATAAAAGGCTAATGTGCAAATCAAACGAGTGGTGGAAGGACCAGTTGCTATGATGCACACTGACCACCAGGGGCAGACACTCAATGCAGGAGGTTCCCCCTGGTGGTCAGTGCACTCCCACAAGGGGAGTGCTGCTCAGCCAGAAGCTGGTCTCTTGGGGAAGGGCCTAAGCCATCAGTCAATAAAGATTCATTTAAAAAAAATAGTAGATAGGAAATGAAAAAAAATTAAGTTTTTTAAAAATCAAAATAAAATAAAAAAGATGCAGACCATTTCTATCACCACTAAAGGTTCCCTGTTTGAACTCTTTCCCAAACTAAATACACTTCTCACCCCAGGCTTCAGCCAACCACCAGCCTACTTTCTATCACAACTCTTCCCTGGAGTTTCATGAAAATAGAACCATACTCCCTAACTGGTTTGGCTCAGTGGATAGAGCGTAGGCCTGCGGACTGAAAGATCCCAGGTTCGATTCCGGTCAAGGGCATGTACCTTGGTTGCTGGCAAAGCCCCAGTAGGGGGTGTGCAAGAGGCAGCTGATTGATGTTTCTCTCATTGATGTTTCTAACCCTCTATCCCTCTCCCTTCTTCTTCTTCTTCTTCTTCTTCTTCTTCTTCTTCTTCTTCTTCTTCTTCTCCTCCTCTCTCCTCTCTCTCCTCTCTCTCTCTCTCTCTTTATTTTTTTATTTTTTATTTTATTTTATTTTATTTTAAGAAAAGAAAATAGAACCATACTATAGGTACCCTATGGGACTGGCTTCTTTCACTCACCTTCCTGTTTTTAGTCCTGTCCATGTGGCTGCTTTATTTTTTAAGACTGAGTACCTTTCCTTTTCATCTCTATCACAATTTGTAATTTGTTTATCTGTTCACTTGTTGGTGGATATTTGAACTGTCTCTGGTTTGAGCTATTATGAACAACGCTTTTAGGAGCATTTGTGTACACATCTTTGTGTGAGCATATACTCTCATTTCTCTCAGATAAATACCTGAGTGGAATCCTCGAGCTGTGCGGTGAGTGAGTGTGTAACTTTATAAGAGACCGCCCAATTGTTTCCCAAAGTGGGTGTGCTCTTTTACACGCTGATCCACAGCATCTGAGAGTTCTAATTGCTCCAGGTCCTTGCCAGCATTTGTCACTGTCAGAGGTACATTTTAGCCACCTGAGTAGATATGTGGTAGCAACTCACTGGGGTTTTAATTTGCAGTTTCCTAGCGAGTGACGCTGGTCACCAACTTTTTATATGCTTATTGACCTTTCACGCGTCTGCTTTTGTAATGGGAGGGCCTGTCTGTTCAAATCTTTTGTCTACTCCTAATGCTTTGGAAGCCTGCCTCCCATGTAAACCAAAAAGCCTGGAGTCACTAACCTGGAGTCATGTGATCTGGGCTTGGCCAATCCGATGCACCCGGCTCATTCTGCCTGTTGGATGCTGGTGATTGGAGTCTGAGGCGCCTGTAGAGTTCACCGTGGCATCAGCGATAGCACCCACAGGCCGGGGCCCTGTGCCCAGTGTTTCAGTGAAGGCCACCCCACTGGATTGTTTTAGGGTTCAGCATCAGGGGCCTCCCCAAGCCAGGCTGGCGGCTGACCCTGAACCAGCCTCCCCATTTCCTGCCTGTGATCCTGGAGTCACCCCCAACCTCCTGTCCTGTTTGCATCAGCCACACCCACCACATCTGTGTCTTCCCTTGCGTGCGTGGTGGGTGGGTTTGCTGAGTAGGTCTTTGTGGAGAAATAAAGATCTGAATTCCCGCTGTACGGGGAACAGCCACGATGGAGACTTTCTCGGTCAGGACGAGAAGCAATGGATTAGCATGCCGCTTGTCACTATGGCCATTTCAGGCTTGGCTTGCTTTCAACGTCTTTGCCAGAGGGCTTGACAATAAAAGACGCTGTTGAAAATGAAATCTTATAATTGGCTTTTTAAAAGAGGGCCGGATTCCAAGGCCTGGATCTCTGCCCTCATTTGCATTTGGATTCTAGAAGTCAATATCACTGTATACCTATTTATTTTTAATAATCTGATAGCATGCAAATGCCTTTTCCATTTCCCCGCTTCTGTCCCTTCGCTGGCCTGGGCGCCCCCGGGAGATAAGAAGCTGACAAAGGCTCCCGGCTGAGGTGCGGCCGTGGGTTTCTCCCCAATGTGTCCTCTGGGGATCGCTAGAAGTTTCAAAGTCACTGACGGGGCACTTGACACTCAGCCTTCGAAACCTGACAGGACAGCGCTTCCCTGGGGTGGGTCCAGGGTTTGCAGGCCCCTAGCTCATCTGATGTGGGGGACCCTCCTTAGGAGGAAGGTACAAAGTTGCCACAAAACGCTAGGAGCAGGCGTTGGAACGGAGCCTTGCAAAGGAGAGGGCGGAAGCCTGAATTTCGTTAGCTCCGTTGTGCACCTGTTTCTGCTGCCGCTGCTCTTCTGCAAACAGCGGTAACAAATCCCAGGTTCCGATGAGGGGCCAGCATTCCCCTTTCAGTGAATCAAGGCGAACTTTCCACTCCTGATTGGGTGGAAATTCGGCACTTTCTGGCCATGTCTTCTGACCAGCTGTGTGTTTTTTGCCATTATCCTATATAATAAAGATGTAATATGCAAATTGACCATCACTCCAACACACAAGATGGCTGCCACAAGATGGCCAGCAATAAAAGACACTGTTGAAAATAAAATCTTATAATTGGCTTTTTAAAAGAGGGTCGGATTTCAAGGGCAGTTAGGGGTGACCAGGATGGCAGGGGAGGGCAGTTAGTGGTGACCAGGCTGGCAAGGGACACCAGTTATGGGTGACCAGGCCTGCAGGGGAGGGCAGTTAGAGGCAATCAGGCTGGCAGGGGAGCAGTATACGTCAATTAGGCTGGCAGGGGAGTGGTTAGGGATGATCAGGCTGGAGGGCAGAAGCAGTTAGGGGCAATCAGGCAGACAGGCAGGTGAGCGGTTGGGAGACAGCAGTCCTGGATTGTGAGAGGGATGTCCGCCTGCCCAGTGGGATTGGGCCTAAATGGGCAGTCAGACATCCCTCAAGGAGTCCCAGATTGGAAAGGGTGCAGGCTGGGCTGAGGGATACACACCCCATGCACGAATTTTGTGCACTGGGCCTCTAGTGTATATATATTATTGATTTCAGAGAGGAAGGAACACACACACACACACACACACACACACATGCTTTGCTTACATTGTGCAGCGCCGGCCTGGCCTGTAGGATGTGAGGAGGCATGAGGTTTACTGAGGATCCTACCAGATGCTGCGGCTGACGAGCAGCTGACAGTATGTACCGCCCCCTCACCGTGGGCACCATGTGCAGAGGAGGACCTTCTGTTTAGGGAGCGTGTGTAGCCACAGACACAGTCCACACTGTGTTCCAATGATGGCGGCAACATTCTCTTCCATCCCACCAGCTCTTCTGCAGGGTGGCCTTGCCTGTCCCTGAACTTGAACTTGGACTGGCCTTAGGACTCGCTCTTAGCCAATAGAATGGGGAGGAAAGTTCCAACTGAGCCCAGCCTTCAAGACACCCCTGCCCGGACAGCAGGTGTGCGAGTGGAGAAGCCGCCAGGTGACCCGCTCAGCCCCCACTGCTGAGTGTTCCCGCTGAGCCTCCAGACACCTGGCACCATCCATGGGCCCTGCCTGGACCTCAGACCCTCAGAAGCCAGGAGCTTCCTCAGGTGACTGTCTCTCGTGCTGCGCAGAGTGGGTGGCTTGTTCTGCAGCAATGCACACTGAATAAGCAGCTATCTGTCTGCTCACTAATGAGCTCCGAAGGGTCTGGATTGAGACGTACACCAGGCTGTTAACATCAATCAGAGGTGAGGGAAGAAGGGGGCAGGAGGGAATGGCAATAAAAACACACGTCTGTGATATTATGTGCGTGTACACAAGCCCATGGATGAACCTGTGTGTGTGTGTGTGTGTGTGTAAATGCTTGTAGAGATGCGCAAAATGATGGTCCTCAAAATGTTAACGGTGGCACTCAGGCCATTTTTCTGCTTGATAATTTTCTATCTTGTTGCAACTTCTTTTACAATGAACATGTATCTTTATATAACCGGAAAGCGTGACAAAGCTGTATTTATTGAAAACATTTACACCGTCCTGACTAAGCAAAGCACCACACTGCAGCCAGCCAGCTGTCCCGATTGCCACCTCTCAGCTACTGGCCCTTCCCTGGGCTTGGTTTTCTGGGGCTCTGCGGTGGCCTCCAGGATCGTGGCCTTCGAGGGGGGCCTCCACCCCAACTCGGAAGGGACCCTCTGGACATCCCAAAGTTTGCCCAACTGGCCAGTGTCACGCTGGATGTGGCAGCTGACCCTTCCACAGCACTGGCTTTCCCCTCAGGAATGGCAGGAGGAGGCCAGCTGAGGCAGGAGGTGGGGCCTTCCTGCTGAGCTCACACCTGCCCCTGGGTTTTTAAACACTTTACTGAGGTATAGTTCACACTCCCTACAATGCACCCACTTACCATGCACAAGCCAATGATTTTGGTATAGTACATGATTAATTTTTAAAATTATGCTAAAATATCCTGTCTAATAAAGAGGGAATATGCTAATTGACCCCCACACCATCGAAAAGATGGGGCACCCACAGCCAGTTAGGAGGGAATATGCTAATTGAGCGACACACCTTCAAAGATGGTGGCACACACAGCCACAAGATGGCAGCACCCAGTCCTCTCAGCCTTGCCACATGCCTGCCTTTGGAGTCCCCCAATCCCCTCAGTCCTTCAGCCACCCAGGGCGGCCCAAGGCTCAGATAACCAGGTCCGGCCAAGGCTTGCGCTGCCGGCAGTGGCAGCAGTAGATGTGTGATGGGGCATCGCCTTCCCCTGATCGCCAGATCACCTCCTGCCCCTGAGGGGCTGTGAGAGGGGGCAGGCTGGGCTGAGGGACCCTCCTTCAGTGCATGGATTTTCATGCACAAGGCTTCTAGTACATAAATATACAGCTTGCCAACTTAATCACCTTTACGTGTACAATTCAGTGACATTAAAGACATTTACTATGTTATGCAACCATCACCACCTTCTGATTCTAAAACATTTTCCACAGCCCAAACTCTGTACCCAATGACCCCCCAGTCTGACCCCTCCCCCAGCCCCTGGCCACCACTAATCTATGCTCTGCCTCCATGGATTTGTCCATTTCTGATATTTCATGTAAGTAGGTTCGTAAGGTAAGTGGTCTTTGACGCCTGGCTTCTTTCCTTGGCATCCTGTGTTTGAGCTTGCTCCTTTTCTTGGGTGAGTGATATTCCGCTGCATGATGGACTCATTGCATTTACCTGTCATCCATTGATGGGCACTTGGGTTGCTTTCACCTTTTCCTGCCTCTGGCTGTTCTGAGCCCTCAGAGTGTGTTTCTCCTTTCAGTTACCGAATCACTTTTCCTTGACTGGGCCTCAGAGTCTACGCTGGCGAGATGAGGAGGAGCCGGTGTGGATGGAGAAGGAGGGTGGAGGGCAGCCAGCACACCCCTGTCAGCAGGCCTGGTGGCTCGTACCTGGCTGACATAGCCTCGGGATTAATCCCAGTGTCCCTCCCAGGACCAATCCTGCATTCTCTCTGGGACTCAGTTTCCATGTCAGGGGCTGCCTGGATGGCATGGACGTGCAGGTGAAGCATTAGCCCATGACGAGGACACAGTGCATGGCAGCCATGGGAGCCGGGCCATCCTGCAACTGGCACCTCCCACCCGCGTCCTGCCGTCTGGCACCATCTGTGTCCCTCTGCCTGCGGCTTTCCTGGCAGCCGGAGCCTGCTGTGACAGTGCCTGGAGCACAATGGACGTGCAGGGGAGCACGCCAGCCCCTCTCGACAGCCTTCAGCCAGCTGTGTGTGAACACCAGCTCCCTCCACTCAGGTGGGGGGACTCCAGGCTGGTGATCCACAGCATGGCCCGGGGCCCCCGTTGTCCACGGTGGAGGTGGCTTGTCGTCACTCTCTTGTTGGCTGTCTTCTTGTCCCTTTCTCATGTCCTCACTCTCCTATCGGTATTCCCAGTGCCTCCCAAACAAACTACGTTCTCTTGTTCATAGTTTTTGGTTTTTTTAAAATATATTTTATTGATTTTTTTACAGAGAGGAAGGGAGAGAGAGAGAGAGAGAGAGAGAGAGAGAGAGAGAGAGAGAGCTAGAAATGTCGAGGAGAAACATCGACCAGCTGCCTCTTGCACATCCCCTACCGGGGTTGTGCCTGCAACCAACATACATGCCCTTGACCGGAATCAAACCTGGGACCCGTCAGTCCGCAGACCGATGCTCTACCACTGAGCCAAACCGATTTCGGCTCTTGTTCATAGTTTAGTTCTCTTTGGTTTTTGTTTTTATATTTTTATTGATTCAGAGAGGAAGGAAGAGGGAGAGAGAGATAGAAACATCCATGATGAGAGAGTCATAGATCAGCTGCCTCCTGCAAGTCCCCCCACTGGGGATCGAGCCCACAACCCGGGCATGTGCCCTTGACTGGAATCGAACCTGGGACCCTTCAGTCCGCAGGCTGACGCTCTATCCACTGAGCCAAACCTGCCAGGGCTAAACTACGTTCCCTTGAATCCTTGTCTCAGGGTCTGCTATTTTTATTATTATTGTTGTTGTTGTTCCTGCTGAATGCAGTCCCATCTCAACACTTGCCTCTTCCAGGAAGCTCCCCTTGGCTGCACTCCCCACAGGGACCAACCTCACCTCACACGGCCACAGCCCTGTTGACTGCAGCCCTCATTTTCCTCTTCATCATGTCTGCCTTGTTTTATTCCACGTTTCATCAGTTGCATATAGAAGATATTAATTCTGTGGGCGGGCCCTGGGGAGCTGCCAGCACTCGCTCTCTGAATCTGTGATGAGGCCCTCCCGCCTTTGATGGCGGTAGGAGATGAAACGCTGGCTGCCTCCAGTCCCGGGGAGAGCGGCCGCCATGCAATATTTAAGCAGCCCTTTCATGAGAGGGAGCGCACAGGCTCTTAACACCGATGTGCAAGGCAGTCCGACTTAATTTCCAAACTCGGGCTGATGTTTGGGCTTTAAGACTCATTGCTACGGTCTTGATATTTTAATTGGCTTCCTTTTAAGGCTTACCAGCCCCAAGTGCCATCATCGGGGCTCTGAGGAGAGGCGGGGCACAGGTGGGGGGCTCCTGGCGAGCGGGAGGGGCTGTCACTGTCCCTTCCACCTGGAGCTGAGAGAGGCCTGAGGTTGTGTGCGTGCAACAGAGCTGTGTGTTGAAAAGCATAAAGCTGATGGGGACAGGATGACTCTCCTTCCTCCTTCCTTCTGTCTGTCTGTCCACGTTCTACAGACACATGATGTGATCGAGTGGACAGGGCTCAGTGCACGGCTCAGTGGTTTTTATGCATGTACCCCATGTAACCACCACCAGGTCAAGTTGCTGAATATCTGCCTCCCCAGAGAGACCCCCAAAGGTCACCACTGTCCTGACCTCTATTGCCTAAGATTAATCTTCCCTGGTTTTTTAAACTTCCTGTAAACGAAACCTACGTATTTTTGGTTCCTTTCACTCCATGTGTTTTCAGATTCATCCATGAGGTCACACATCTCAATCGTTTGCTCTTCCTTTATGCGTACATATTACTCTGTTGCATGAACGTATGCAACTCATTCATCCACCCGTTCCATGCATCCTGCTCTTGGTGGGCCGGTTCCAGCTTGGGCCACATCTCAGTCTGCCTGGGCTGCCACGCACAACACGGCTTCATCCACAGAAATTTACTCTCACCGTGCTGGAGGCTGGAAATCCAAGATCAAAGTGTCCGCAGGGCTGGTTTCGCCTGAGGCCTCCCTCCTGGGCATGCAGATGGCCTTCTCTCCCTGTGTCCTCACGTGGCCTTTTCTCTGTCGGTGCATCCTCGGTGTCTCTTTCTCTCTAATAAGACCAGTCGGATTGAAACCAGGGTCCCATCCTTATGACCTCGTTTAACTTTAAAGACTTCAGTAAGGGCCCTCTCTAAATACAGCCATCGCTGAAACCTGTTTGGCTCAGTGGATGGAGCATCGGTCTGCGGACTGAGGGGTCCCAGGTTCGATTCTGGTCAAGGGCATGTACATTGGTTGCGGGCACATCCCCGGTGGGGGATGTGCAGGATGTGGCTGGTCGATGTCTCTCTCTCATTGACGTTTCTGACTCTCTATCCCTCTTCCTTCCTCTCTGTGGAAAATCAATAAAATATATTTTAAAATAAATAATAAATAAATAAATAAATAAATACAGTCATGGTGAGGGTTAGAGCCTAAACCTATGAATTTTGGGGTGAACACAGTTTGGTTTGTAATAGGCTCTTAGGAATAATGCTGCTGCCCTAGCTGGTTTTGGTTCAGTGGATAAAGCGTAGGCCTTTGGACTCAAGGTTCCCAGGTTTGATTCCGGTCAAGGGCATGTACCTTTGTTGGGGGCACATCCCCACTAGGGGGTGCACAGGAGGCAGCTGATCGATGATTCTCTCTCATCGATATTTCTAATTTTCTATCCTTCTCCCTTCCTTCTCTGTAAAAAATCAATAAAATATATTAAAAAATAATAATTCTGCTACCCTAGCTGATTTGGCTCAATGGGTAGAGCATCAGATGCCTGCGGACTGAAGGGTCCCGGGTTTGATTCCAGTCAAGGGTACATGCCCAGGTTGTGGGCTCCATCCCCAGCAGGGGGTGTGCAGGAGGCAGCCGATCAATGATTCTCTCTCATCATGGATGTTTCTTTCTCTCACTCCCTCTCCCCTCCACTCTGAAATCAATAAAAATATTATTAAATAATAAAAAAATCCTACCTACATGGAGGTACAAGTCTTTTCTTGAACATAAGCACTGTTTTTGTTGGGTAGACACCTGGATTGGCATCTTCAAGTCACACAACACAAATGACTTCAGTAAAACTGACACTTTTCCAAAATGGCATACCAATTGGCCTTCCCAGCTTTTTTGGGCCCTTGTTACTATCTGGTATTGTTCTTTCTTTTAATTTTAGCCAATCTAATGAGGATGCAGAATAATCTATTTTTTAAAATTAACTTTTTAGTTTTGAGTAATTACAGACTTACAGAAAAGTAGCAAAGGTTCTACAAAGGATTCCCATTATCCTTTTCATGCAGCTTCCATTAATGTTAACAGCAGAAAAACCTTTTATTAAAAAAAAAAAAATTGTCAACACTAAATCTTTTATGGTTGCCATGATTTCCCCAGGCTGTCAGAGAGCCAGGCTCACTCCCCTGGGAATAAGATAAAATACCTCAATCTGTTATATGCAGTAACTAAACCTTTTCTCATAATTTTATACATGTCAGTATTTTAAATGGCACAGATGGATAACATGTCATTATCTAACTAAAATATTGCAATTAGACAAGCACCTTAAAAGGAATTGAAGCTAGCGCCGAAACCGGTGTGGCTCAGTGGATAGAGCATCGGCCTGTGGACTGAAAGGTCCCAGGTTCGATTCCGGACAAGGGCATGTACCTTGGTTGCGGGCACATCCCCAGCTAGGGGGTGTGCAAGAGGCAGCTGGTCGATGTTTCTCTCTAATCCATGTTTCTAACTCTCTATCCTTCTCTCTTCCTCTCTGTAAAAAAATCAATAAAATATATTAAAAAAAGAAGAAGAAAAAAAAAGGAGTTGAAACTATACATTTATTTTAAAAACTAGAGGCCCAGTGCATGAAAATTCATGCACTGGAGGGGGGAGCCCTCAGCCCGACCTGCCCCCTCTCATGGTCAGGGGCAGGAGATGGCCCGGCAATCATGTAAAGGCAATGCCCCATCACACCTCTGCTGCTGCCACTGCTGGCAGTGCAAGCCTCGGCCAGCCCTGGTTACCTGAGCCTCAGGCGGCCCTGGGCAGCTGGGCAGCCACCATCCGAGGCTTGCCTACACCTTGGGCCCACCCTGGGCAGCTGGGGGGCTTATGGGACTGAGGGACTCTGGAGGTAGGCCGGCAGAGTGGCCAGGCCTGACTGGGGACAAGCCTGGTCTTGCTGCACACCTGCTGCCCTGGTGGGACGGAGGGGACTGGGCACCGCCATCCTGTGGCTGTGGGCATTGCCATCTTTGAAGGCTGGGCAGTCAATTAGCATATTCCCACCTTATTGGCTGTGGGTGCCACCATCTTTGCAACGGCATGAAGACCAATTAGCATATTCCCTCTTTATTAGATAGGATTGGAATATTTGAAATTTTGGGGGTGGATGGATTGTTCAGAATAATGAAAGCCCTCATGCTGCTCCTTATCAAAGGCAAAGAATTAATTATTCTCGGCATACATTGAACATGCTCTTAGTCATCCTTTGCCTCCTTTATTCTCATCTCCTCCAAAGTCAGAGGAGAAAAATCAAATAAAATTATATAAATTACATAACAAGCCCTGGCCTGGTTGACTCCATTGGTTGAGGGATCATCCCATGCACCAGAAGGTTGTGGGTTCAATTTCTGGTCAAGGCACACACCCAGGTTGCGGGTCCAATACCCAGTCTCAGTGCGTACAGGAAGCAGCCAATGGATATTTCTCTCTCTCTTTCTCTCTCTCTCTCTCTCTCTCTCTCTCTCTCTCTCTCTCTCTCTCTCTCTCTCTCTCTCTCTCTCTCTCAATTTTTCTCTCTCTCATCAGTAAACATACCCAGAGTTGGCAGCTGTCAGGACGCGGCTGAATCGACGGATTCCCGTTCCTCGTGGCCTTCGTCTTCCTTCTGCTTCTGTGGCGTTTGGAAACAGGTGCCCAGCTGCTGCAGAATGAGCCTGTGGATTCCGTTCTGTCACATTCCATGGCTGCACCTTCAGGGGAGAAGCCACGCCGGCTAGCTACCCATCAACCAAGATGAATGCATCTAGAAATAAAAAATCGTGTCATTTGCCAGATGGCACATGTGGAATTAACCCGATCTGGGAACGTTTGGAAGATACCATCGTGAGAGCACTACGCCTTTCTGGAACAAGCTTCACAGACAGGTCCAGGAGACAACCTCGCACCGCATGCCAGCAAGCCTGCGTCTCCCGTCTACCTGCAGGGTGACTCCGCTTACACCAAGAGCCTCAAGTCCCAAAGAGCCTCACGCCTTCGGGTTTGAGCTTCTTTTTCAAAATCAGGAGCCAAATGACTGCTTTGAGTAAGAAAAGATAAATTTTCACACAATTCCAAGGTCGTCCATCTTGGTGGTTCACTGACTAGCTTCCCCATGTCCACCAGGGCTGGGTCTATCTGAGTCTTGGACTGTGGCTGCCTTCCGTAGCTGACAGGGCAACGGTGGCCACATGGTTCCCTCTGGCACCCCTGCCTCAGGGCCAGCCTGACAGGTGTCTGTTCTACCCTGAGAGCACCAGGCACCCCGCCACTCAGACTCTGAGTCCCAGTTTTCCTGTCTCCTCCCTCCTAACCCGTAGCTATTGTTCCCACCTGGAGGTACCCCTGCAGGCCACCCCCCATTGTTATTTTATTTTGCCTCTTCTCCCACGTGGGGGCTGGGAAGCTAGATAAGGGAGGCTTCCTAGTGCTGTTTGCAAAACAAGAGTTCATGATCTCGCCTGGCTGGTGTTGCTGAGTGGATAGAGTGTTGGCCTGTGGACTGAAGGGTCCCGGGTTCGATTCCAGGCATAGGGCACATGCCCAGGCTGCGGGTCATCCCCTAGTAGGGGCCTGCAGGAGGCAGTCAAGCAAAGATTCTCTCTCGTCACTGATGTCTCTCTCTCTCCCTCTCTGAAATCCATACAAATATGTCTTTTAAAAAAGAAGTTAGTGGTCTCAAGGTAAGAGTCTGAGGGGTCCTCTGAGGGTAGAAATTTTTATTATGATTATTAATTATTATTTGCTTATGTGCCTTCTTCCACCACGACAAAGAATTTAAAATGCTTTGTACCCTCTCACATGTTTTTAATTAACGTCTAAAAATCGTTCATAAACGAAAGTGGCTGCCTTGGCTCACATTTGCTATGCATTGTAAAACACTGAGGCCTGAGAAGTGAAACCGTCACCTTTCGGGAAGGTTTCCAAGGAAACCTAAATGCCACGGCGGTTTGATGGCCTCGTTGTTCGGAGGACCCGGGCACAAGCTCCTTGTTAACGGCCGGAAACTCTGAAACTTTCAAGTTCCTTGAACTCGAATTTCCATTCCATTTCCCCCGAGGAACCGTATTCTCCTGCAGTGTATTTTATGCCTGAGCGTATTTTATTAATTACCCCGTCATCATTCTCTCAGCAGAAAGTATCAGTTAAAATTACATTTTTTAATTACCTGTGACCATAAAGCTCTGGAATTAAAATAATAAAATTTTTTTTCCTGGTTTGAGCTAACAGTATAATTATGGCTATCCCATTTATCAAAACCAATTCATCACACGTTTTTATAGGTGGTCATTAAGCAGAAGAACAAAGGTTGTTAGAACCGCATCTGTCCAGATGGATGGAAACTGTCTCTTTTCCTGCGGATGGCTCGAGCACCGTGGCTGAGCCGTAATGAGCCACCAGGCAGCGCCAGCTCTTCTCCTGTTTTTTAGTGTAAGGTTAAACCATATCCTGGTTCATGCCCGGCTGGTGTGGCTCAGTTGGTTGAGTGTCATCTCATGCACCAAGAATTGGATTCCCTGTCAGGGCACATGCCCAGGGTTCAGGCTCAATCCAGTAGGGGGCGTGCAGGAGGCAGCTGATGAATGATTCTCTCTCACCATTGATGTTTCTCTCCGTCTCCCTCTCTCTCTGAAATAAATAAAAACACATTTTATGAACCATGTATATTCTGGTTCCTAAAATAAGTAGGTGGAAAGGAAGGAAAGGGGTCTTGTCGTACAGCCCCCGCTCAAAGCTTTGAGCTTCAGAGCTGGGTGCCAACATTCACATAATGACCCGTCATCTGGAAACTTCCATCAGTGACAACCCCATTGGCCTTCCGGGTGGGCGGAAAGCTCAGTACCAGGAACTTCATGATCTGTACGCTCTCTCTGCATCGCTCGGTTCCAGTTAGAGTCAGGGGTCCTGTTCTTCTTTTTCTGTGAAACGAGAAAGAGGGCATCTTTGCAAGGCCAGGCTGGAGCGGAGGTCTGTGATGGCAGCTGCCTTCGCACATTGGGAACAACTCGGGGGATGGATCCCTTACGGATCCCTGTGCTTGACTGCGGTGCCCCGACCTTCCCCTTCTAACATCAGCCCTGGGCCTGCCCCGCTGCCTCTCTGTCCCCTGGACCTGCCCATGGTGTCCGCACCGACTGGGAAAGGAAGGTGATGCTGAGTGGGGGCGGCTCGAGGTGGTGAAACCCAGTCCGGCTACAGCTACAGGTGCCCAAGCTGAGGATCAAGAGCTGGGAGCCATGGGGCCTTGGCTGTCTCAGTGCCAACCCTCTGCTTGCCCAAGGGCTCCAGGTGTTCCCAATGGAGCCAGCAGAGACTGTGCTTGCAGAGCAGAGGCCTGCTTCATTGGTTGGCTTCCCGGTTAGCCTACCAGGGCTCACTGATTAGCGTACCAGGGCTTTCATTTCTTCACTCACCGAGGGCCGAGAACAGCATTCATTGGGCTTCCACCTCCTGCGTGGCCTCCGCCCTGTACTAAGCGCCAAGGGTAAGTACCGTGGGCCTCCTGTCCTCAGAGGCCTCACCCGTGGGTGGGGGAGATGCAGGCAGGTAACCCCGCCCCTCCCTCTGGAGTGGGAATCCTCCTGGGCGAGGCAGGAGGGGGAGATTCGGGGCTGCTGGGACTTCTGGGTCAGGCCAGGCCCTTAGCACTGCGTGTTCGGAACAAGCCCCATGTTTCCTATCGGAATAGGCATGTGTTGGGGTGGGGGGCTCAGGCCTGAGACTCTGACATTCACCTTCCAGCACCGTGCCTCCTTCGTGCATGGTGCCAGGAACGTGTCCTGGGGGTGGGGGGTGGGTGTGGGGGGAGAGACTTTAAGTATTTTTGGTGGGGACCCCAGCTCTCCACCCCAAATGGGGTCCTCATGCTGGGTCTTGCCAGGTCACTGTGCCTGTCCAGCCGTCCCTGTCTCCTTGGCTCTGTCTTATGACGGAGATGATTCAGAACACTTCTGTTTGTGGAGTGTTTTGTTCTCTGGGCACTCAATCTCCCCCGCTCTCCTGCCTTCTTTCCCCCTATTTATTTATTTATTTATTTAGGAAATCAGATTTCTTGAGGCACAATTTACAGAGAATGAGATTATTCACACCATGTCTTGTGTCGTCTATCTCGTACATTCCTGTGAGATTTGACAGCCGCCTGCCACGTGTCCCTGCCAGTCAGGACACAGAGCATTGCCGTTGTGCTAACAGCCCCTGGCGTGCTGCAGGTGTTGAGCATCGACCTATGAACCAGGAGGTCACAGGTTGATTCCTGGTCAGGGCACATGCCCAGGTATCAGGCTCCATCCCACAGTGGGGGGCGTGCGGGAGGCAGCCGATCCATGATTCTCTCTCATCACTGATGTTTCTCTCTCTCCCTTTCCCTTCCTCTTTGAAATCAATAAAAAATATATCTATTTAAAAAATGCCCTGATGCCCCATTTGGAATTGGCTTGCCTCACCCGCCTCACGGTCACCACAGATGGCCTTGTTCTCCCGAAGAGCAGAGCGGGCTTCGCCTTGTCCAGATGGCCATGCCAATGGATCATCTGTGTGTTGCCTTTGCGTCTGGCTCCTTTCACTCAGCACAGCACACACGCAGCTGTCCTCCGTGCCACCGTTTGTCTGTCCCTCCCTCCGCGGAGGGAGGTGGTGGTTTCCGGTTCAGGGCGATGGCCTTGGAGCTGGTGGAGATCAGCGCACAGGCCTCTGTGGGGACCGCTCCCGTCTCTCGGGGAAGTGCCGGGGCTGCACTCCTGGGTCAGATGCTCAGTGCCTCTCGCCGGATGGTTCTCCGTGCAGGTGACCGTGACCCTTGGGGACGTTCACCCGGCCCGGGTCACCTGGCTGTCACACTGGGGTGAGGAGGCGATGCCGCTGACCATCCGCAGAGCCCACGCGGCTGCACGGGGAACTGGGCCGGAGCGGCTCTGACCTTTAGGAGACTGTCTTCCGAAGCGGCTGGCCGAGCGTTCGCTCTAGCCCAGTGGTCGGCAAACTCATTGGTCCACAGAGCCAAACATCAACAGGACAACGACTGACATTTCTTTGGAGAGCCACATTTTTTAAACTTAAACTTCTCCTAATGTCACTTCTTCAAAATAGACTCCCCCAGGCCGTGGTGTTTTGTGGAAGAGCCACACGCAAGGGGCCAAAGAGCCGCATGTGGCTGCGAGCCGCAGTTTGCCGACCACAGTTCTAGTCAGTCTCTCTCCGTGACAGGGCCTCCTGTGGTGGGAATGGCAGTTCCCTCGGGACTGGTGATGGGGAACGTCCGTCACTCGCTTCCTGGCCATCCACGTCCTCACTTTGGGGAAGTCTGCTCAGAGGATCACCCCTCTGGTTGGGAATGGCGTGTCTTCTTCCTGTTTCCCCGGGACAGTCCCGTGAGGCAGTGTGGATAATGCCCGTTACCACGTGAGGTAACAGACCCTGAGCTGTCAATGGCCGCAGGGCGGGTTTCAGGGCGCTGGCTCCCTGCCCCCCTCCTACCCCATCCCCTGCCAGGCCGGTTGGCGTCAGATGTCTGAGTCCTTGCTCTGGGTCCCAACGGAGACTCAGCCACTTTCCGTCCCTCCTGCCCTCGCTCTTCCCTCCCTCTCTCCGTCCTTCCCCGTGGCCTCTGTCCCTCCTCCTCCTCCTCCCTATCTTCGCAGGCAGACACACTCTTGCTGGGAATGAGCACTGGGCGGCCGGTGCTCCGACGGGAACACACCGGCGCCCGTTGCCAAAGGCCGGCCTGCTGAGCCCGGGGGAGGATGGAGAGCAGAGCATTGGGCTGCTCCTGCCGGAACGCACACTGAGGCGCGGGGGTGTTTGTGCTGTTGTTGAGCCAAGGCTCAGAGCCAGGAATTATTTGGATGAAAGATGGGTCCCCACTTGAGCAGCAATGCGGAGGGCCGCTCCTGCGGGCTCCGTGTACGAGGCCGAATTAATAGCTCCGCTCCCGCTCGCACACGTGAGGTATTGGCTGTTTCCTCACGGCAGCCTGGCTCCAAGGAGGCCCCTCTGAACAAGCGACACAAAGCCTCTCCCTCCGCAGAGGAGCGAGCGCCTCAGCCACAGCAAAGAAAGAGGGGGTTTGTGGGCTCCTGGGCGGCCAAGCACCAGGGACCCCAGCTCGTCCCCTCACAGCCCACGTGCCAATGGCCTTGCCCCTCCGAGGGGGACCAGGAAGGGGCACACGTGAAGGGCGGGGAGCTGAGTGGGGGCCGCTAAGTGAGTCTGGAAGCTGAGTGGTCGGAGCTGGGTGGGGGGAGCAGTGGGGGAGCTGAGTGGGTCGGGGAGCTGAGTGGTCGGATCACCCCACATCCCACGACCCCAGGCGTCCTGGCTGCTCTCAAGTTCGTTTCCCAAGGTATCCGTGTGCCGGGGCTGCCCGCTGTCCGTTTCCTTCCCGCCAAGGGCTGTGATGTCATTTCCGGTTCTCCACCTTTCATCCATCCCCTGAGTGTCCCCCCCTCAGTCCCGTCCTGGCACCGGCTCCCGGGGCTGGTGCAGATCCTCAGCGGGAGGGCTCCGCCGCACAAGATGGCCCCCAACGTCAGACCTTGGTGGAAAGTCCCAGGGACCAAACAGCCCTGCAGGCGGGGAGCCTCCTCTTGGGGTCGGTCCTCCACTCCCACACTCACAGGCCGGGAAGACATGGCGCTCGCGCTGACTGCTTTGTTATAAAAGCACGACTCAGGGGTGGCGGGAGAGGCTCACGGCACGGCTCTATGCCTCCTCCACCCGCCCAGGCCTCCCAGTTCTCGTGTGAATGTGTGTACCTCAGTCTCCCTCCCTGGAGTTTGGGGGCTGGGGCTGAAAGTTCCACCCTCTGGTCCCAGGTGTGGGTGTGACCAGCGCCATCCTGAAGCTGCCTCCCCCCACCCCCACCCCCAGTCACCTCATTCCCACCAGGTGTGCTGGCTGCGGAATTGCCACAGTCCGAGGTGATGGCTTGGGAAAGAGGGCTGGGATCAGGAGTGACTTGGCGGATGGGCGTGATGGGGGGTGAACAGAGCTGGTGAGGCCCTGGGAGGTAACCCCAAAAGGGGAGAAAGAGGAGGAGGAAGAGGAGGAGAGAGACGAAGAGCAGGGCTGGGCAGAAGCTGGCATCAGTGGACTCCTGGTCTTGGCTCAGCTGCAGTCAGACAGGCTCCCCCTGCTTGTGCCTGCTGCAGCACATGAAGGTATGTGTGCTGGTGGGGGTGTAGGGGGTGTACTCAGCTCTGCCATGGCCCGAGGGAGGGGCGCCATCAGGCCCTGTGGCTACTGGAGGATGCAACAGAGAGCAGAATCCTGAGGGAGGGCGGGTGTGGGGGCAGGAGAGGCAGCCAGTCCACAATGTCACTGATCCAGTCGCCATGAGAAGCCGCCCAGGTTTGCTCCGGGGGCGCCCCGCCCCTTGTAGCTGACCCCAGGAAGGAGACCACGCCTGGGAGCCAGGGCAGAAGGGCAAACAGGGGCCCTGCCCCCTCAGAGCCAACCTGCCCCAGGCCCTGGGCTCCCAGTGTGCACAGATGCCCCTCCCTCGAGCCTCCCCCAGACCCTCGGCCCCTGGCTGACTCCTCAGGGCCCCGGGTTATCCTGCCAGCCCTCAGGGGAATCTTGGGGACCAGGGCCCTAGCCGGGAGGGGCTGGGCTCTGGGGGAGTCGGCAGCGAGGCCGCTCCCAGCACCCGGTTCCCGGGGAACGAGGCTGCAGATGCTGTGACTCACGCGCTATTATTTTTAGGTTTGTGCCACAGGAGACGTGCCACAGCATGATCGATCTAAACGTCTCACCATGAAAACGGTGATGGGTGGGGGCTGTGGGAAGAGAGAGGAAGCCAGACAGACATGGACAGAGACCAGGAGGAAGAAGAGGAGAAACACCCCAAGATGTTAGCAAGAGTTTCTTCTCAGTGGCCAGATTAGGAATAACCTTAAACTACGTCCATAAAAATATGTGTATTATCCCCCCTTTGTGTGTGTGTGTGTGTGTGGGGGGGGGTGATAAGGTTTAATGAGCATCTGAGCATCTGGTCCCTACTTCTTTTTTGTTTTTGTTTTAATATATTTTATTGATTTTTTACAGAGAGGAAGGGAGAGGGATAGAGAGCTAGAAACATCGATGAGAGAGAAACATCAATCAACTGCCTCCTGCACACCCTCCACTGGGGATGTGCCCACAACCAAGGTACATGCCCTTGACCGGAATCGAGCCCAGGACCCTTCAGTCGCAGGCCGATGCTCTATCCACTGAACCAAACCGGTTTCGGCTGGTCACTACTTTTAGTACTGTTAGCAGACAGCGTCAGGGCGGAGGCCCCTGTCCCGCAGTGGGACGGACTTTCTCACATGCACACACAGCACCATGTCGATGTATTAGGTCTAGTAATAATTAATGTCGTTTTCTAATACTTTTTTAAATCGAATTTATTTAAACAATACAACAAAATTTAATCAACAATATAGTTGCCGTTGTTTTCTACTACTTGTGCCCAACGCTCAGGAAACATTTTAATCCCTCTGTTGTAAAATTCTTGTGATTTTGATGCCAAAAATTCGGTCAATGCATTTTTGAGGCATTCTTCATTATTAAATTTTTTTCCAAGAAGAAAGTTTTGCAAAGAACGAAACAAATGGTAATCGGAAGGGGCAATATCAGGAGAATATGCAGGTTGAGGGAGAACTTCCCATTCCAACTGGCGCAGTTTTTCAGCAGTGATTCTTGCAGTATGCGGTCGTGCGTTATCGTGGTGAAGAATTACGCCCTTCTGATTACTCAGCGCGGGTTCTTTTTCTCTTAAAGCTTGGGCTAACCTTTCCAATTGGGCACTATACACTGCACTTGTAATGGTTTGGTTAGATGGTAAAAGTTCATAATGAAGAATTCCTTTAAAATTCCACCAAACACACATCACTTTTTTCGCATGCAAGTCAGGTTTTGGCGTGGGCTGAGGAGCCTCATTTTTGTCCAACCATTGAGGCCGCCTTTTCAAATTAACATACAGCACCCATTGTTCATCTCCGGTAACAATTTGCTCTAAAAACGGCAAACAGTTTTGACGAGAGAGGAGCGAACTGCAAATTGTGACTCTTTGATTACGGTTGTTGTCGGTCAACTCATGAGGAACCCATTTTCCAAACTTTTGGACTTTGCCAAGTGCACGCAATTGATTGGAAATTGTTTTTTGTGAACAATTTAAAGTTGTCGCAAGCTCTTGTTGGGTAATTTGAGGATTTTGCACCAAAGAGCTTGAAGAGCTTCTTGATCAAAATTGGACACACGGCCTCGACCACTCTTGTCATCTAATGAAAAATTTCCCTCGCAAAATTTCTCAAACCAATGCTGGCATTTTCTGGCGCTAACTGCATCTTGACCAAGAGCACTACAGATGTTTTTTGCAGCCTCACTTGCTTTTCTTCCTAATTGGAACTCGTAAAGCATGCAGTGCCAAATATGCTCTTCATCCGCCATCTTCTTAGCCCTAGTTTTGCAACAAAAACCAAACCAAACACAAACTTTTTCAAGCAAAACTTGTTAATTGCACTTCTCACGTTCTGTAGATACCTCGTGTTTGAAGGTTATGTCAATACAAGTCAACGCCAAGCAAGATTTTAAACGAATGTTAAAAAACGACATTAATTATTATTACTAGACCCGATAGATGGTGTTCTCTTTGGTCTGCACCTCTTCCTGCAGGGCGAGCTGTCCGTGGTTCAGCCCTCTCCGCTCCACCTGAGCCTGGGCTAATGTCTCCTTTAATCTTGCAGCGCTGTGGGCGGTCTCATTGACCTCCCTGAGCAGCCTGTCCTGGGTGACACAGCTCCACATTAGGTGGACACGTCCCGATCCCCAGGCATGTAGGAGCCACCTTGGCAGGCCCTTTTTGAGATGCGATGTTTTTCTCCTGGGAAGCAATCTCTTCCATGACCTCAGCGCTTTCCCCTGATCCGTGAGCCTCTCTCCTTCTCTCTGGTTGTAGATTTCCCACTCAGTTCAGCTTTCCTGTGCTTTTGGATGATGTCCGTTCTCTCTTCTAGTTGTTTTGAAATTGTTGTGCAAGGCGGCAGCTTAGGTGCTTACCTACTCCGCCATCTTGGTTTCTCCTGTATTAGCCTTTTATATAATAAAAGGCTAATATGCAAATTGTCCCCTCAGGAGTTTGGCGGGGAGTTCAACATGCACTGACCACCAGTGGGCAGCACGGAATGAAGGAAGGCCCCAGCCTGCAGCCAGAAGGCCCTGATCGGCCCTGATCTCCGGCCAGACCTAGGGGCCCTACCTGTGCACAAATTTCATGCACTGGGCCTCTAGTTTTTATAATAAGAGGATATATGGGGTGTCCCAAAAAATGTATACACACTTAACAGCTGACAGACCAATCGATATTTCTTTCTTTTCAGGTTTAACCCATTGGAATTAATGACCATTCAGAGAGTAAATATATTTTGGGGTGGGGGATGCCCTGTGTGTGTTAAATTAATACATAAGGCTTGGGAAGGCTTGAGAAAGGCTTCTTGGGTCAGCGTTCCCCAGGTTTAGTTACTAGCCTTGCTGCAAAAAAGACCATTCTTTTCCAGGGATTTCAAAGGAAGTTCTGGAACCAAATACCTGAGCCCCCCCCCACCACCACCACCACCACACACACACAGACACACACACTTTCCTGAACTGAGTAGTAGCCAGCTCCTAAGAGAGCTCCCAATCTCTCTTCTCTCTTTCCTTCTGGTAGCCCCCTCTCTCTGACAAGGGCTGATCCGTGTGACCGAGAGAAAACGGGGGACCTAATTCCGGAGACTCGATTATAAAGGAAGGCGTGGCTTCACCTTGCCGGTCTTCCATCTCCCACCTCCCACTCCGGGTGAAACCAGCCGCCATGTGTTAAGGGCACTCAGCAGCCGTGCAGAGGCCCTGGATGAAAGGAGCTGAGGCCTCGCACCTGTGGGCCGGCCCGGCATCACCCGGCTAAGCCACGCTCCAATTCCTGGCTGGCAGAGATTGCACCAGGTGGTAACGCTTGTTGTTGTAAGCTGCTAAATGTGGGTAATGGGTTATGCAGCCAGAGGTCACTGATTATAATTCCTGAAGACACCAGAGACGCTGTGGTGACCCTGGTACAGAGTTTACCAGGCGACCAGAAAACACACACCAGGCGCTCAGAAGATTCAGGGGAAACCCTTTATGGGGGGATGTACTAGGACGGTGACTCAGGGGGGTCCTTCCCCGAAGCCCGAGCACCGAATGTGGGGGGTCCCTCCCATGTATCCCCTGGTTTCTTCATCTCCCCAAATATGGGCCAGGCTTCCGGCCTTTCACGGCTTTGCAGTCCCTCTGTGGGGTGGGGTGGGGGAGTGAGATTTCACCCAAGGGCCTGGCCTGGGAGGTGCAGTGACCTCACCCTGGGTAAGCTGTTAAATTCTTGGTTTCTGGCCCTTGTAAACCGGGAGCATTTAGGAAACCCCATTATTGCCTGAGGAAGGGGCATGACTTAATGATAGGCTGACAGGAATGTGCACCAGGATACTGGTCACTGGCACAGATTCAGATTGCTAGCCGCCCGCCCCCCTCCCCAGGTTGCCCCCTACATGCCCCCTGAACACCAGGGCGATCATGGATTGTCACAGATCTCCAGAAATACGGGGTAATTTGGCCCAAACGTGGAGTATGAGTAAGGAAAAGGAATGGGAGCTTTTCAGAAAATGGCTCAGACTCACCCAGTGATTCCCGACCAGGGCATGTGTTTATTCTTCTTCATCTGTCTCTGCCCAGGCAAGCTCAGCTCTAACTGTACTGATGCACCAGAACCAGAGACCTGGGAATGCTCATCCTCAGAACTAATCACCCAGGACCACCAGGATCAGGTCCAGATGAAGAGCAAAGGCCTGCCAGCCTTTTGGTTTCCTGTCGTCCCTTCCCTGTTTATTAAAATGCTTGTCCATCACGATGATGGATCTTGAACTCTAATGAGCCGCCGCGTTATGTTGTTTATGACTCTGGCGCCGGATCTTCATTATCTGTTTGGGAGGGAGCTGGGTCACAGATTTACTGCTTTCCTCAGAACCACTCTTAAATAATTCGATTTAAACTTTCTGAATGCAAATAACCCCAGACAGCCTTGTAAATGGACCTGTGAGGAGGCTTTTATCCTTAGAAAGGAAACCGTGAATGAGAAATCGTGCTGATAACAGCGCAATGGCTTCTGGTTTACAAAAGAAAAAGGGAAAAGAGGCTGGAAGAAGGAGGAGGAGGAGGGAGAGGGAGTGGTAAGAGATAAAAGTTTCACAATTTAATTTAAAAAAAAATTTTTTTTTTGTTAATCCTCACCCGAGGATATTACCCAAGGATTTTTTTTTTTTCTTTTGAGAGAGTGGAAGGGAGAAGGAGAGAGAGAGAGAGAGAGAGTGGAGGGAGAGAGATAGAAACACCCATGTGAGAGACACATGGATTGGTTGCCTCCATCACACTCGAACAGGGATTGAGTCTGCAATTGGAGTTCGTGCCCTTCACCGGAATCAAACCCGAGACCCTTCAGTCCGAGGGCCTATACTCTAACCTAGGGGTGTCGATCTCAATCAGAGAAGGGGCCAAAATCTAAAATCCAGCCTAAATTGCGGGCCGAATGGTTTACTGAACAGTCATAAACTGTCATTGTGATGGAAACGCAGCGGAGTGCAGTGATGACAGCGCGGTGCGGGCCACATTGCAAGGCCTGGCGGGACGGATTTGGCCCACGGGCCTTGTGTTTGACACATGTGCTCTAACCACTGAGCCAAACCACCGAGGGCACAATTGAATTGTAAAATCTAAAAGCCCGCCTTCCGGGCGTGGTTTGCGAGGGCAGTGGCCGTGCCGGGCCTTCCGGTGCTCATCCCCGCCTTCGTGCACATCCGTGAGGGAGGCAGGCTGCTGCCCTTGGGGCTCATCTCACAGCGAGAGGAACAGAGATTTCCGAAGGGAGCTCAGAGGGTGGACTTCGTGCAGATTCAGCTCCAGGTACTGATGCCTGGGATGTGTGTCTGAAGGTGTTGTAGGGTTCCCCCATCTCACAAAGGACGCCTCAAAAAAAGTATGGAGTCATTTATTAAAAGCCGGCGGCATACGAGGGAGCAAAAGCACTCCAGACTTCGCAGCCCCCAACCGCTTGCCAGCTCTGGCTTATATTGGCAAAATGTCACAAACGTATCGATTGCATCTCTGGGTCTGGAAGGAGGAACCTGTTTCTCGATGTTACAGAAGTGACACTGAGCAGGTTAGCGATCTAAAGTATCTAGGAATCACTGATCCACAGAAACAATGGGACCACCCGGGGCAATTTAGAATAACGGTGCTGTCCGGATTCCGGGACCCCTGAGTCCACAGGAACGCACTCTCTGTAGCTACTGAGGCCATTTAGGATAATCTGTGCTCTTCATCCGGGACCCATGAGTCAAACGAAACTCAGGTATCTGTCTTAGTTTCCAGAAAAATGTGCTTCAGGAACCAGCGAGATCACAATCAATGGGACATTCAAACCATCCTCAATGGAGTACTGGGATAGCATACATAAGTTCAGAAAAATCAAAGTAACTTCCCATGGTTTTATCAAACACGTAAGTGCAGAACAAACAGCTGTTTCTACCTGAGGTGATGGCTGCCTTCCTTCAAAGGAAGATGACAAAGACGCTGAGCGTGTGATGAGAGCGTGGTGTCCCTCCCGGCGATCCGGGAGCCAGCAAAGCAAGAGCCCCGATTGAAAACCTCCGTGAAACGCTGAGCACATCTCAGGAAGGTAAGCGGCCGTCTCTGAGGCTGCAGTTGCTAAGCAACCTTTTCCACAGCGGGGATGAGAAGACCCCTGTCAGATAGACAGCAGATCGCAGCCTCGTTGAAGTGGCAGCATCTTGTGGGGCCATCCAATCTATTCCAGCTGAGCGGGGTCAGGTTAGAAAATGCGTTTCCCACTGGAACCTTAACCACTGAGAAGACACACCCCTTGTAAGGCTGCTTTGTGAGGCACGTGTGGGCTGTAAGGAAAGTGATGGTGGAGTTGCTAGGGAGTTACACGGAGGACAATGCCTCCCAGGCCCGCACTGAGGCCACGGGTATTGTACGAGCTCTGAAAGGTCCAAATGCATTTCTTTCTGACCATCTTACTTGAAAACCAGTGTTAACATAAAAAACAACAACAAACAAACAAACAAACACATTGAAACCTGTAAAGAATTTTTTTCGTTTATTTGAGCCAAACTGTTGACAAATGCCCAGAAGCAGAACCTCAATGGAGAATGGCGGATTACGTCTGTATTTATACATTGCCATCAGAGGAGGGACATAGGTGGGTTAAATGAAATTCATTGGTGACGGATTAAGGAGGTGTGATAAAGCAAAGCGCTGGGAAACCCCTGGGATTGGATAAAAAGTAAAAGGATGGATACATACTTAGGTGGGTGCAGGAATAACTAACATGATAATGAAGGAATTTGAGGCATCTGTCCTGGTGCCCACCACATTTGGTTGTGCCCCAGGGACTCCAGAAAAAGGCAAATTACCCAGACATCTCACAGATATGTGGTCTTAGAGGCAAAAAGGCTAATGGGCTCAATGAAGAAGATCTAAGTTGATCTTTGTCAGGGAAAATATCGGCCTAGGACATGACTACCCACTATAACCTGTTTGTAGTTAGATATTTCATTTTCAGACCATCTTTTGTGGTTATTTTAGGACTGAGTTTGCAAGACCGCCACACAGGCCTCCCCTGAGCTTGTCAGGTCAGCATGTGGCTCCTTCCATCCACACCAGTCAAGTTTTTGAATGGTGAGCTTAGTCATGATCTTTTAAGCATTTTTGTGAATGCTAAATCGGCATCAGATGTCAAGTTTTATCAGGATATAAAGACTTCATAGATTCACCTGGACTATCCCATGAGCAGAACATGGCAGCAGTGAGACTACTGACTTTTTATGGTAACGGCAGTGGAAAATAAAGAAATTTTTTTGACATGATGCAGCAGGGACTTCAGACTGGAGCTGACCGCACTGCAGCGCTGGCTGTGGATGCCGTGGACACAGAAGTGTCAGACGCAGCGAAAAGTAGCTGTGGTCACGGCGCACCTCGGACCTGGGAGCACAGCCCTGGCAGCGACCGTGTGGCACACTGGACACCCCGAAACCAAACGTGAACAAAGTGGAAAACAGCCCTTGGAGTCTTTCTGATGCCTGGGTTTTTATGCTATAAATCTTTTTCTTTGGGGAAACATCTAAATGATAGTAAAACATGGTACGCTGAAGCCTGGAAAAAATAAAATAATAAAATACCACCTTCCACTCAGTCTCAGTGGGCCGTGAGGTTTACAGCCCATCTTTCTGGCCTGTCTTCCCAGATGGCTCACAGATAACTTTCCAAATATATTTTTTATTGATTTTTTTTCACAGAGAGGAAGGGAAAGAGATAGACAGAAACATCCATTAGCTGCCTCCTGCACACCCTCTACGGGGGATGTGCCTACAAGCAAGGTACATGCCCTTGACCGGAATCGAACCTGGGACCTTCAGTCTGCAGGCCGATGCTCTATCCACTGAGCCACACCGGTCAGGGCCCCACAGGTGATGTTACTTGGAGAGGGAGGATGTCATGACCTCACCGCTCGGAGCCCGTGGGCAGCTTCGCTCACTGAATGTTTGCCAATGGCGCGTCTGAACGAGTGGACAGAAGGTGTATCCTGGGCGTTTTACCAGCCGTTCCATCAGCACAAGGTCACGGGCGCCCTGCCTGAGCCCGGCGAGGACAGCGTGATGGTCCTCATTGGACAGACGAGGTTATGGCTGCTCAGCACCTTTCCATCATCACAGGGCTGGTCACTGAGGGTCAGAAGCCAGGTGTCCTCACTCAAGTCCAGGGTCCTTTCCTCTACGTCCCTGTGAACGTAAAAACATCCAAACCTGAAAACAATCTTTGTGAGTTTGGGCCAAACTGTCGACAGTTGTCTGGAAGCGGAATCTCAGCGGATTGGGGCAGCGCTCCGGAGAAGGGCCGTTTCTCACCTATTTTTATGATTGCAATCAAAGGCAGAGGTGTCAGTGAGTTACAGGAAATCCATTGGCGATAGATCAGAGAGGCGGGAGAAAGCAAAGCGGGGAGGGGTGGGGGGACTTCTGGGATTGGGTAAAAAGTGAAAAATATAGACACACACTTCTTTTACTGAGGTGGGTGCAAGATAGTTCACAGTCACCAACTCGCATGGTCACAGTGACCAGGGAGGAATTTGCGGTCTCTGTCCTGGCACCTAGGGTATTTGGTTGTGCCATGAGGGGTCCGGAAAGGAGGGAAGTTCAAGTTACCCTGAGGTTTCACAGGCGTGTTATCACAGATGCAAAAAGATAGGCTCAGTTAAGGTAAAGGTGAGCTTGTCAGGGAAGATACTGGCCTAGGAGGTGACTACCCACCACAACTGCGTTTAGTTAAAGTTTAATTTCAGACCATCCTTTGTGGTTCCTTTAGGTCTCTGAGTTCACAAGACCGCCATGCAGCCTCCCCTGAGCTGCCAGGTGAGCATGCGCCCCTTCCGTCCGCATCACAATGAAGCCGGAAGGGGGAGGATGGCCCTGAGACCAGGGTGTTGAAGGTCAGGAGGTCGTGGCAAGGATGAGGCGTGGGCCAGTCACCCTGCAGCTGCTGCGGACACCCCTCCACCACGTAACGCTGTCCGGACAGCCGCCGGGACTTGGGGACCGTCTGCGGCTTTCCCTGGCAGCAATGATTTTGGTGCGGGATGCTGAGAGGCAGGGCGCAGGAGAGGGGCCCTCAGCAGCCTCACTGCTTCCTGCCTGGACAGCTGCACCAGCTTCCCACCCACACCCCTGCTCTCAGCAACTCCCAGGAAACGCCCGCCACCTTGGCCTTGGAGGTGGGAGGGCCAGAAGGAGGCCGGTGGAGAGTGGCTGCTCGGCCTCACCCGGGAGCCTGGGGAAGGGTTAGAGCACAGGACGGTGTGTCTCCGGGTTCTGATCCAGGCGCTCGGGCGGGCCTGGGAGGCGGTGTCTGCGGAGGTGCTGCCCAGCTGGGGCTGGATTCTGATGGAGAGAAGTGGCCTCACCGGCCGGAGCTGGTCCCACCGCCCGGCTGATGGCAAGACAGCGGCTGCCGTGGGCGGTGACGGGAGGAGAGCGGGACCCTGGGGACCCCTGGGGGTGTCCACCTGGGTCCTGGAGCCCCTTTCCTTTCCCAGCTGGAATCTTTAGCCAACCGTGCACCCCACTCAAAACTGCTGCAGCTGGGGATGGGGGAGGGCGGATCTGCCGAGACCTGACCTGAGCCGCTCTGGTCGCCCTCTTTTCTTCAGGAGGGAACTGAGTTTTGCCCTGTCAACCCCCCATTTCTGCCCTTCACGGGCCTGTCAGCAGCAAACATCCCAGATCTGCTGTGGACTCTGCAGGACACCGGAGGTTTGGCTCCATGTCCACACTCCCGTCCATGACCAGGCTGTTCTCTCTTCATTTAACCGCTGTGTGGCCACATGTGTGGGCTTGAAGGGGGCTGAGGGTTAAGCTGACCTGAGAACGGGGCCTCCGCTTGCTGTGACAGCGGTGCTGGTCACGTCGGCGGGGCTGGCGGAACCAGGCGTGTAATGCGTTCAGCAGCTGATGGCTTGCGCCTAATTGAACGCTAATTTGTAATGCCACCCAGTCTTGTAATTAAAACGTGGCAAAGCGAACCCATCACACATCTCTCTCTCACACACACATAGACACACACACACACTCGCTCCCTCCTGGCCCTCCGCGGCCTTCGTGCTGGGGATGGTCAATGGCGTCCCCAGCGCGGAGGCCTCGGAAGCATCCATCGCCAGCGTCAGGATGAGAGGAAGCCGGCGAGGGCGGCAGCCAGCTCCAGACGGACAGGAGACACTGGGAAAACTGTTTTCCAGCAATGAGAGAAGTTCGCTTTCCGGGGTGGTGGTTTTGGGGGAGTGATCCGTCTTCCTGTTATCTGGGGTGGCCACGGGTCCCGGGAGCCTGGCGGTGGCGCGGGTGCGTTAAGAGAGCGCGGTCCTGTGTCCCTGTCCACCGCCCAGGGGTGCTGGGAAGGGAACACGAGGCGTCCTTCTCTCCAAAACCAACGCCTGGATGACCTGGCGCAGCCCCTCCCAGCTGCCAGCACGCAGTCAGGCCTGCCAGCTGCGGCTGGAGGGGAGCGGGTGTCTGATGTCTGAGCGATCTGGGTGCGGAGCCCGGAGCCCGGTGGCCGGCCTGCACCTGGGCTCGGCGCGCTGGGACACGGCAGCAAGGAGGTGTGATTCCAGCGGAAACCGGTCCTTCCTCTCGGCAATCTGTCCTTCTCTCCCCACTCACTCCCTCTGCGGCCTGTTTTGCGGGTGATTTAGAAGGCTCCCATGGGAATATTCTGAGGGCACTCCCCGGGGTGGTTCTGCTCTTAGTCCTTCTCAATGCGGAGCGCACACCCAGCTGCCCCTCGCCCTGCAGGGGCGGCTGGAACGGCCAGGAGTTGCCCATCTGTCCCTGATCCAAATCGGAAGAGCTGTCATTCTGTCCTCTGACGCCCACACCCATGGGCCCCTCCATAAGCTGCACCCAGACGACCCACCTTCCACCCTCGGCAAACGTGCCTCCTCAGGCTTCTGGGCGCATCCGAAAGGCTCGGAGGTGGAAGGAGGGAGCGAGTCGCACAGCACGTCCCCCAGCGTGACGGGGATAAAGCTGCCCGCGGTGTGGGGATCAGGCTGAAAACCTCTGTCATTCAGAGAAAACAGACCAACCGGCAGCTGTCCGTGTGGGTCAGGGCAGCTTTGGGCCCCTGAGGCCCAGCTCAGCAGCTGCTCTGCCTGGGGGTGGGGGGATGGGAGAGAGCACTGGGGGTGGGGGGTGGGAAGAGAGCACTGGGGGTGGAGGGGGTGGGAGAGAGCACCGGGGGTGGAGGGGGTGGGGGGTGGGAGAGCACTGGGGGTGGGGGGTGGGAGAGAGCACTGGGGGTGGAGGGGGTGGGGAGAGAGCACTGGGGGTGGAGGGGGGGGGGAGAGAGCACTGGGGGTGGAGGGGGTGGGAGAGGGCACTGGGGGGGGAGGGGGTGGGAGAGAGCACTGGGGGTGGAGGGGGTGGGAGAGAGCACTGGGGGTGGGGGGTGGGGAGAGAGCACTGGGGGTGGAGGGGGTGGGAGAGAGCACTGGGGGTGGAGGGGGTGGGGAGAGAGCACTGGGGGTGGGGGGGATGGGAGAGGGCACTGGGGGTGGAGGGGGTGGGGAGAGAGCACTGGGGGTGGGGGGTGGGAGAGAGCACTGGGGGTTGGGTGGGGAGAGAGCACTGGGGGTTGGAGGGGGTGGGGGGGGAGAGAGCACTGGGGGTGGGGGGGTGGGAGAGAGCACTGGGGGTGGGGGGTGGGAGAGAGCACTGGGGGTTGGGTGGGGAGAGAGCACTGGGGGTGGAGGGGGTGGGGGGGGAGAGAGCACTGGGGGTGGGGGGTGGAGAGAGAGCACTGGGGGGTGGAGGGGGTGGGGAGAGAGCACTGGGGGTGGGGGGGTGGGAGAGAGCATTGGGGGTGGGGGTGGGAGAGAGCACTGGGGGTTGGGGGGGTGGGAGAAAGCACTGGGGGTGGGGGGTGGGAGAGAGCACTGGGGGTTGGGTGGGGAGAGAGCACTGGGGGTTGGAGGGGGTGGGGAGAGAGCACTGGGGGTGGAGGGGGTGGGGAGAGAGCACTGGGGGTGGGGGGTGGGGAGAGAGCACTGGGGGTGGAGGGGTTGGGGAGAGAGCACTGGGGGTGGGGGGGGGAGAGCACTGGGGGTGGGGGGTGGGGAGAGAGCACTGGGGGGGGGGGTGGGAGAGCACTGGGGGTTGGAGGGGGTGGGGGAATGTGTCCCAGCCCGGGGACCCAGCTAGGAGATGAGTGAGGGAGGGGCTGGTGGAGAGAGAAGCCAGCCTTGGAGGCGGGAGGTGAGCCGGAGAAGTGGGTCCAGGAAGCAGAGAGAAGACTTTTCCCAGGAGGCGGCTGCAGCCGCGGAGGGAGCCGGTGAGGCTGAGCCCAGAGCCGGTTGGGTTTGGGGCAAGGAGGCCCTGAGCTTTGGGAGCAGCCCCTGAGTGGCGTGGACACACCGCTGTCACGGGTTGGAGAGGAAGGGAGGGCTGGGTGGAGCGGGGCTGGGGCGG
Source organism: Pipistrellus kuhlii (assembly GCF_014108245.1). Lineage (NCBI taxonomy): Eukaryota > Metazoa > Chordata > Mammalia > Chiroptera > Vespertilionidae > Pipistrellus > Pipistrellus kuhlii. Next base: position 2,422,812 of record NW_023425584.1, read on the forward strand.
TGGGGGTTGGGGGGTGGAGTTGGGCAGCAGGTGGGGGGGGGGGGGGCGATTCTCAGAGGCAGGACCACCTCCCTCTTCCCTCTGAACGCACGGCCCCGGAACCGAAGGAAACCGGCGTGTCCTGATGCACATTGTGCCTCCACATCACACGTCCTGGGGTTTTACCAAACGCAGGAGCAATCCAGGATTCCCACGATGGAGCGACCACGGCCGCCCCCAGACAGCTGTCCGCTCGCCCCTCTGCCTGAGCGCCCGCAGGCTGCGCCGGCCTGGCAGCCCGCTCCCCCCTCCCGCCCCCTCCCGCGCTGAATAATCCGGCGCTATTCTAAGTTAAAACCGAACGAAGCCATTCGAGTGACTCATTCCTGGTGAAGTAGATGTTCCCCGAATGTCTTGCTGGTAACGACACTGGCAGTCATGTGCCCCCTTCATCGCGGTTGTGGCTTCTGGGAGGAATTCCAGGCTGAGGAGCCTCCTTTCCCAAAGTGAGAGGCAGGTGCCCCGGAGCCACCCAGGCTCCCTCCCAGCCCCGGGCGGGGCTCCGGGGGCCCCCAGACGGCAGTGTCCAGGGGCTGGTTTGCGAGAGACGGCATTGCCCACGTCACTGAGGTTAAAACCTTGAAGGGACAAGCCTCCCAGCCTGAGTTCAAAGGGGACCCCCCACAAACCCCCCTCTTCCTGCTGTCGGCTGACCCGGGATGAACCCCAGGAACTACATTTATCGTGTATCAGGCAGCTCTTCAGGCTTCCCAGTCCAGGCTCCGTGTCTCAAACACATCCCGCAGGATAGTCAGTCCCGCAGACGCATTGGAGAAGCCGAGCTGAGAAGCGTGGGGGCGGGATCAGACGCTGCAGGAGAGACAGACGGCGTGATGGACGGAGCCCCGAGGTGCGCATTCAGTGCAGCTCCCCGGGAGGAGTCGGGGGGCAGTAAATCCAAAGTGACACCCGGTGTGCGGTGCGCCCACATCTGTCACTTCTATGGCTCTTTGTTCAGAAGTTGGGGACGGGCCGTTATTTTTATTAGAAGAGTAATGCTCAGTGACGCCTAGAAATGAAAGCTTCTGGTACGCGGGATGGGCTGCCCCTTAAATCCCAATGGCAGTATCTTCCTGTCACGTCCAGAAAACATCCCACATCTAGAAAATGAGGGCGGGTCCTGGGCCCCGTGGGAAAAGCCACGGGCAGCGTGGCTTCCGGGTTCAAAGGCTTGGAGACAGAGCTGATGCGCAAATGAGAAGACAAGACAAGAAAGAATAATTCTGAAATGATGGGGGGAGGCCAGGGAAATCCTAACTGTAGCAGTCAAGTTCCACTGAGTCTCCGTCCAGTCAGCTTTTATTTACTATATGCACAATTGACTTCTAGGAACTCGAACAGACATATCAAAGGTGATTGTTTAGTAAACAGTAAGACGATCGGGTTAGGGGAGAATTTGTTTTAGGCCAGTGGTTGGCAAACTCATTGGCCCACAGAGCCAAATATCAACAGTACAATGATGGACATTTCTTCGGAGAGCCAAATTTTTAAAACTCAAGCTTCTTCTAACTCCGCTTCTTCAAAACAGACTCGCGCGGGCCGTGGGATTTTGTGGAAGAGCCGCACTCAAAGGGCCAAAGAGCTTCATGTGGCTCACGAGCCATAGTTTGCTGACCACGGCTTTAGGCCATTGCGTCAGCAGTAGGTAATACAGTGCACATCCACCCTGTGACTATCAAAGGAGCCCAGGCCAGCCTTCTCACAAACTCTTGCTCTTGATCTTGGTCTTGATTACTGTTGATCTTGGCTTCCAGCAGCCATGCCCAGGAAGGCAGGTCAAGGTAGTGCCCACAGCTCCCCACCCACACGGCACCCCCATCCATCAGTGCCTGGAGGGCCCGGCTTTCTCCCCGTCACTCACTCCAGGGCCTCTGAAAGCCAAGGGGGCCGGGGCCCAGGGCGGGCGTGCTGGCTCTGCGTGGCCTCGGGCGGCCGCCCAGGAGACCAGCTGACGATCCTTCTATCTGAGCCCAGCCCAGGTAACGGAATAGAGAAATGTCCGTGGTTGTAAGCCACTGCACTCTGGGGGGTGCGTTGCACATGTAGTGGGTTAGAATATGTCCATACATGGTTTGACATTCTCTTAAAAAACACACACACACACAAAACGGAGCCTGCTACTCCACTGCTTGTGCATGGGCTGGACTTTG